>NC_091943.1:34733039-35070539 GCF_041260155.1 Ptychodera flava | reverse complement strand
TTTTGCAGTTGATGAACCATCTAACCATTGAATGTTAGACCAAATGGTGTTCATTTATGCAACCTATAAATTTGCAATAGGGGCAATCTGAGAATTGTTTAAATGTACAAATCAAATGACAAAAAGCCATTACTGATGAAGAATATCAATGTACCTTGGATCTTGCACCATATGTGCAGGTAACTTCACTTTGATATGTACAGAAATGGACAGAAACAATTGATACTGTTCTGACAAATTTCATCACAAATCTTACCGTTATGAGGTACTGATTTGGTCCGTTCTTCAGCACAGTCTGCTGGTATTCCAAAAATTTCCATGGAAACATAGGGATCTATTGCCTGTAGGACAGAATAAATGCAAATCAGCATTGCATTTAAACTCCATTAGTTGTTATTTTAGATGCGTTTGCCAGGATTTTGTTCTATTTTGACTCATAATGTAAAATTACATTAAAATCCCCTGTCAGTACAGCCTGTAATTGAATAATGTCACATTTTACAGTTGAAAACTGAATTGTATTTCAGACTGGAATTTATCACCAATGATATTGCTTGCACTGCATTGAAGCTAATACCTGTAGTTTGTTTTTCAAGATATTTTTGGGACATGAAAAGGAAAATGTATATGTTTTGCTGAACAAATATGGTGAACATATTATTTAAAGTTACAGCTATAGTCTCGTTGAACCAGGAGAATTTCAATGGTCCATATTCACATATCACAAAATGTTGCTTTCCTAACTGCCTTAGTAACCACAGTGGTGGTTGGCTCCTGTAGAAATATATCACAGATTGACAAAATCGTTGGCCAATCGAAAAATCCCTTTCACTTACATCTCCTTTTGCTCCAGATCCTTTGGGTTTTGGAAATTGTTGACCACTGACAATCTTGATGTGTAGTATTTGTGGAGAAACTCCTGGTATCATTTCTTTTGTATTAGCACTGAAGAAGGCAATCTCTGTTGGGAATCAAAGTTAATATCTTGTGTGAATTCAAGACCAAAATCCGCAACAATAATCTTCATAGTTGTGCCTGACTTACATAATTCTTTTTCAACTCATATTTAATGACAGCTGTATCTTTAGCTGTCACAAATTTGACCCAGTGAAACCTAACTTTTATAGTTTGCTTTCAAATTTCCATACATGTACCAGATGTCCTTTGTTTGCATTTTTATAAAGTGATAAGTTCATTGATGTCTTGATATCATTGGACTTCCTCACAACCATGCAAAGAATACACTACGTACTTAAATCTAAATTTCATATTAATTCAGAAATCTTTACAATAAACAGAGCTTCAAAAACTTGCTCTTTTCTGCACAAATACTAAACCAACTAAAAAATCCATCAGCTGTCAAATATTGGCTTGAAAGAGGGACTGTCTCTTACCTTCTCTCATAACTGCAGGTTTAAGTACAAAGCCACAGCCGCCATTTTGTTTGAAGCGACCTTCATAGAGATCCATCATTAGGCCTGGAGTCTGGTAATTCTGTGTAACTTGTGAAGAGAAAATCATACAAACACTGCCGTCAAAATTTTTGAATTCTTTGAAACAAAAACGATTAGGATTAACTTGAAAAGGAGAGAGGTTAAACCTCTCTAAAGCTTGGAATAAATACTTCTTTGCTTTTTCACATACAAAGCACTGTTCTGTGAGCAACCATTTGTATAACAACAGAATTACAGGACAGTGAAAGTAAATTCTCCTTGGCTTTATTAAGCAAAGGCCTAGCTGGTACGCCAACCTTTAGCGAGATTATTTTCAAAGTTTAAAAAAATGACATTTAACGGATGCACCAACATTTCTTTCACTCGCAAATGAATGTTTACCATGGTAGTACACTTGACAGGAATGTTGCAGCATTGCTACTACATGTGCACACACACACACACATACACACATACATGTACACACACACCCTAAAGATACAATGTATACAGGCACTGCTGCGTATTTGCTAAGCACCTGGGTGCCACATATTGGACACGGTGGCAACAAATAATTAGCTTCTCAGACAAGAACAATCAAATTTTCTCATTACCTATTTGGCAACCACAGTTCCATAGGTCCTGCGGGTTGTAATTGCTTGAATCCACTCTTATTGTGTTTGGATAAATTCTGGTTAAAAATCTTTTGGTGTGATTTACAAAGTCTTCTGGGCAGAGATTAGCAAACTTGTTAGCCACTCCTTCACTTAAGGAACACATCTCCCACACTTTCTCTGAAGTAAAAAAAATTGACAAATAATCAATAAAAGGCAACGGTAAACTGGGGTGAAGAAATCATTTTCAGATCCACTGGCTCAAAGACTAGACACCAAATAAAATCACCAACCAAGCCTCAGGTTCTACTAACCGACACTTGTCAACATTTAAGCTACCATACTAGCTGAATAATTCAATGATCAATGATGCAAGTAGCCACAGAATACCAATGGCCTAGTCATAAAACTAAAAGCCAATACTTGGGCTAGTGGATTTTTACAAATCTTGGGCTGTTCTCATTGTGTCTCTGACATTTACATAAGATTGTTTGTACATCTGTGGGCGCTGTGGTGAGCATTTAGCACACATCGGGGAATAAACTGTGAGGTACTAAGACTTGGAAACAACGATAATACATAATCTACTGTCAATGTGTGATGTTGTTGATATACCTCTGGGAGGGTGGGAGAACACTGGTGATAAAATGACTTGAAAAGTACAGTGAAATCACCAGTTTATCGTCGATAGCAAAATCACAGTAACGCTCTTTCAGTATACCAGCATGGTGATTATGACATTGTTTAGATGCACTGAAAGCTCTGCTAACGTACTGTGGGGGTTACTCTGTACATGTACGCATGTATGTACTCTTCTAGAAATTCATTACAAAATGTTGATGAATGGCATGTAATTATCCCATTGCTTTTACACAGTTTTTAGAAATGTGATTGCATTGTTTGAGTAGCGTGGAGCGTGATCGCAGCTTTTTCTCAAAATATCGCATTGTAAGCCTGACATGGTCTGTAGCTGACAGAGTTTCTGAGAATTTCTGTCATTTTTACTCATTTTTATTGCCATTGAATGTGATGTGAGCCCTCAACAAGTGATCTCTTTAGTTTTTATAGAAAATAAACTGTAGCTATAAACAAAACACCATCATTATCCTACTTTCAATGTTTTGAAAACTGGTGAAAATCACGCAAATATTTCCTTTTGCACATTAATTTTAGAACTGTCACATGTTATTGCGAATTTTCTAAGGACAAGCATAACTTACGTTTTTGTGCTGACTCATGGAAATCTTCAAACCTTACTGATTTACATATTGAAATAAGATCTGATAGTTCCTTGATCAGTGTAATCTTCTTCAAGCCATCCTGAACAAAACAAGAAAAAAGATTTCTTTATTGGAATCTAAAAAAATTTAAAAAAAGCAAGAATTTCTGTTCTGTCTTCAGCTCCATTAGCAGTAACTTTTGATGTTCTTCCCAGTATCTTACTTCTTAGAAATGCAGTTTCCCATCCTATTTCAAAAGTCAAGATGGAATTCCTTGTGTTCAACTTTTTAACATCGCCTGAATCTGAATGTGCATAACGTCCAGGGTTATTTTGGAATAACTGAATATTGTAGCCCTAGTCACTTGATCGGGACAATACATCAGAAGTTACATTCAAAGTTGAAATGTTATACAAATTCAAATTGAAGAAATTTTGAGAAAACTCTGAAAATCAACTTTTTCTCATGTTTTGTTAGAATAGCATTTGCTGTCAAGTTTTTATTAGTTTTGAAGATTTTCTATTCTTTTGTCATACAGCTGTTTGTGGCTGTGTACCTGCCTCCAATGAATGACTATTTATTGAGATAAACCCAGTCTTAGGACTTGTTTTTACGTAATTTCTGTAGAATGCCAGATGACATAATCAGCATACTGAACCATTTTGAAATGTTGAATTACAGAGCAAAGCTATCATCCAGCTTCTAGAGATGTGCCAGGTGACTCTGGAAACTTAGTTTGTACAAGAATGATTAGAGAAATGAAAATTGGCGATAGAGGCTGTGAATGGGTATATAAGCAGATACTCAGCAATACTGAAATGTTGACTGACAGAATTCTAACAAAGTTGTCGCCACTTTGTAGGGATGTGAGAAATGCCAGAATGTGATAACCTAATTTTGGTACATATTAAAATGTATAAAATGAGTATGAAATATTTGGTCATCCAGGTATAAAGGGATATTGTAATGTTTTGGAAATTGAGGTAGAGTCTACCTACTCTAAAGAAGATTGTATTTGGTCAATATTCAATTTATTTACAGGAAGGGATGAACCATTAGATCTAAGGTGATGAGTGGTCAGAATGCCAGCATGCAGTTTAGGTTTTGTTCCAAATAATTTGACAAATCTTTTTGCCCAGTACCCGTCCCCCCAAAATACATCTGCAGCTATTCTGGTGAATATCTGCTACATGTTCTTGGCAATTTTGTCCCATAGATTCTCTACCATTTTGTCAACCGCTCCCAAGATCTAATGGTTGATTCCTGTTGACCCCCTCCCAAGATGTTGACCCCTCCCAAGATCTAATGGTTGATTCCTGTTGACCCCCTCACAAGATCTAATGGTTGATTTAACTACATAACAGCATGCAATACAGCCAACCATAGAAAACATGACGCAGGAAATTTACAGGGATGAAAAGAGTCTACAGAGTGTAATAGAATAGTATAGATATTGAAGTAGGTTGCATGGGGATCTGGACAAAATATTATGAAATATGACTACAGCAAGACCAACAGAAGTGTATGCATCCTTTTGTGAGTACATCCTGAAGAGGAGAAGATTTAAAATGAATCTTCCAGGAGCCTACGTTTTCTTAAGATGATTTCTTTGAGAGTGCTATTACAAGAAATTTCAATCTTCGTATGCTGTGTAAATATTCAATTTCAAACAGATTGCCTAGTTGTTGTATTAAAATGTAATTCACGTCGGAATGAACGCCTACACTGAATTCTATGCATCCCTATTGACAGTAGCAAGATGAAATTATTATAAACTTAACATTACAAACTGCCAGTGTAATTTGTCAGAAACACGTATGCCACTAGCATTTCCTTGAAAGAAATTTCTGCATACATCTAGACAGAACAGAATTCCTTTTTCTATTCACCTTTTTAAGTTTTTTCTTGTCATTATCGGTCCCTTCATCCTCATCGGTCACTTCACCTTCATCATGAGTCCAATCTGGAGGTAATTTCTTGCCCTGATAGATGAAGAGGAGAAAAAACTTCAAAGTGAACTTTCAGCACTTGCATTCAATACCTGTGTTCATATTTGCAGCGTGCAATACAAGGCAATCTGGTAAATTGCTTGTTTCCAGAATTTTTCACAAAATTTGCACCTATTTGCATACTTTTGATATTTTTATATTCATTTGAACAAAGTCACGTCTTCAATCCATACATGCACTTTATCCACACAACAACATTAAGGTTCATGACAGGTGCTGTTGTTTTCAGATATTTGCTACAGCAGGACAGGAACATAAATGCACATTGAAAACATACGACATATTTGTAGCAGACAAGAGACGCGTACATAAGACTGCACTTAATAGTTCCCATTGCCATATATCATATTACGTTGGCGGCAACATCAAATACAAGATGCAAACATGCCTTCACAGATGTCAGCTCTGATTGTACAGATGTTGGTGACAATTTTATCCACAACATAAATCTCATACTAAAGGTCTACAACTGAGATCATTGCACTTTTGATACCAATGTAAGGCAAAGTTGTGTGTTCCATATTAGATAATAGAACATTTCATGAGTGTTCATTTGAGTTATATCTACTCATGGTAGAAATTTCAAATTGAATGTCACACTCAGAAAGTTAATATCTTGTTGCATATTGACTTACTTTGAGAATAATTTTTCCTTTAAGTTCCTCTGGAGATGGAAGATAACTTTTGCCGACGCCAATGTCTTCCTTATAAAGTTTTTCTGTAAATATGTGTCCAAGTTAGATGATTGGTGTGGGGCAAAACAGGATTGTGGTGACCATAATGAAAGCGTACACAGTGTTTCAGAACAACCTATGGAGCATATGCTTGAGGTTTGTGTCAAAGGATACTGGGCATATGCTTGAACTTTACGTCTGATGTAGCTTTGTAGAGCTTTGTAGCCGTAGCACAGCATTCAACAAGCATATTAAATGCTTTCGTGTTTAACTTGCAAATCTCCCAATTGCACTCTTTTTAAAAAACATTCTTGGTAAGGAAAACACCATAAGTCTGAGATTTATGTGCTAAAATATATTTTAGGAGAAGTATGATGTAAAGTACATCTATGCAATTCTGATAACCTTCATGAGAATCTTGTTTCTCACCTTTGAATATTGATGTAAGATATTTCACGATATATCTTTGTTGTTCTGGACAGCAGTGATTTTCTAATGATACAAAAAGGGGATATCTGCAACAAACAGGACAGAAAACTTTGTTAAGACAGACTAGTGGCAGTATTCACTCAACTGACTTCAAGTTTTCAGGTAACATTGTCATCTGTTTCTGTATACAATGTATCTGCTTGAAATGAAAATTGATGAATTATACCAGATCCACTGATTTCACAGGAGATATTTTATTCAATGTGTCCTGAAGGAAGTAAAATAGCAATCTTAATCAAATACTTATTGAAT
Source organism: Ptychodera flava (assembly GCF_041260155.1). Lineage (NCBI taxonomy): Eukaryota > Metazoa > Hemichordata > Enteropneusta > Ptychoderidae > Ptychodera > Ptychodera flava. Next base: position 35,063,848 of record NC_091943.1, on the reverse strand, counting down.
TTATGATAATGACATTGAACAATTTTTAAAAATTTTGCAATGTGCGTATGTTGCGTTGCCATTAGAGAAGTCACGTTTCAGAACACTCTGTATCATTATCGTCTTTTTATTAAATCTACTCACAAGATTGAATTCTCAAAGATGATGAACCCTACCGGTATTTTGAGAATTTACATTCTACGTTTCATCAATAATCTGATATCAAAAATTTGCTCCTGTAATAAGTCTGATATAAGTTTGTAAATATGCAACAAGGTAATTCCTAGTGGAAATCAATGTATAATCAACTGTGATAAATTAACTATATATGAAATCAAGTGTGAACAAGCATTGCATGAAAGTACCACTGAGTATATTGTATTATTATATGTCATACCATGTACCAGAATAAATATTTCTGATATTCATTCCTTCAAATTCTTGATAATTTTGAAAGCAGCAAATTCTGCAATAATCAGGAATCTTCTGACCACATTTTCATAGCAACATGAAAAGTTGAAGAGCCCTTACTGTGAAGCAGTAAATGCATGTTCATTGATGGCTTCTACAGCGGACTTGAATGTTATCTTGGATGTCAAGGTGTGTCCGTGGTAAATTATGGGTTCGCTCTCAGCACCATCCCAGCAGTCCACTGTCAAAAAATCAATATGGTAAGCCATAAATCATCAAAAAAATTAATTTAACTAAGTCTTGCCATCACAAAATATGACAACTATGAAATTAAAACTGATTGGGTTGTTCATAGAATGTCGTAACAATTTGCCTGCGCAAGACAGTTTCTTGATTAAATAAAAAATATGAAATACAACCGTTTACAGTTGTGGTTAAAATCCACATCAGCTAAATGTATGATATACTGTAGATTCATAATTAGGCATGTCTGACGCTTCTTAGAATTTTTTCCAAAGCTGTCTGATGTCTGTCTAGTTCTTTCCTGTTTGAACCTTCATCACTTTGTCAGTCTCTAGAGAATTTGGTATAAAATACCTCTCTATCTTCTATATCCACTGTAATTCCATAACTTAAGCAGAATCAAGGTGTAGATTTCAGCAAATACAGAGCACTATTGGACACAGCCCATCATTTGTCTTCTTGATGTTTGCATGTTTGTAAAGACTTTACAAATCTCACTCCAGTTGATGCATAAACCCAGATAAACCACTGGCATTTTTCTTTCAGTTACAGTACTTTGGTAAATTTACTTTGGAAATTAAAACACTCCATATTATTGATGAATTTTGGAATATTAAGTTCAGAGCAAAACACAGCTGTCAAAGCCAGAGATATCTGTTCCTCAGACTCCTACAATGACGTAAAAACATTACGATAGGTCAAGCTAAGCTTATACTCTAACCTAATTACATATTGCCGCTTTAGGTAGCGCACTCAAGTACAAGAAGCATGCACAGGCAATCAGCCAAAGAAGAGAAATGTTGTGCTTACATTCAAGCCATCGACAGCCTCTTTGTAGTGCTCGGATGTAACCCTCCACATTGGATGGTCCCTTCAATTGGTCTTCCATCAAGTACCTATGATAGCAGAGTGATGGATGTATAAAGTGCCATGTTCTGGGTGATTCTTCCAGCAAAATGGATATTTGGGTCCCAAATAGGACTGACAAACACTGGGCCCATGTTAAGTTGTAGTACAATTCAACGTTATCTTAGGGGTACATTTGTATTTATTTATCATGCAATACAGCCTTTAAGCACAAGTAGCTATAATGTTTGATGATTTTTTTTGCAATATTTTTTGTTTTTCATGTCAACTACAATTTCTGTTCTACTTCCTAAAGCTTGTTGATATACAAGTATTCAGCTTGTCAACTCAGCCCGTACATGTGTAGACTGCATTGTAACTGTTATTGTTGCAAGTGTATTCTGGTCCGGACTAGGATTCAAATACAAACAATACAGTGCATTTTACACATATAGACTTTAAACTAGAACTATTTCTATAACAATGAGGATTGCCTTATTTTTCTTTAAGTGCTACCAATAGTATGCTTTCAAACATTGTGATTCATATATGGAGCAAACTAAAACATTTGAAATGTAGTTTTCTGGTGACCATCTATGATATACACTATTGCCTTTGTGAACACTGCTAGCTGTCATGATATTCAGAGATGATAAATTTGTTTCTCTACTATGCGTGTGCAGCTAACGTAAATGAAATAATAATACCAAGATACAGCGAGGTATGCAAAATTGGTCTGATTTACTGGCATTAGTCACAAAAAAATTTCAAATGATATAAAAAGACACAACTGTGTAGAATTTCAGAATGATAATAGTCAATGCTTTCTTATGTCTACAGAGGTACAGGTTTTGACATGGCATAAAATTAAAAGGGGTGTACGTTTGTTTTTAGCAAAATAATTTATATGTTTATTTATCTGGTTTTTTTGTTCATTTATTTATTTATTTGTATGGGGTGAACGACATTCTTAGAAAATTCGATCACAACATTATGAGGAAAACATGGCCTAAAATGCTTTAGATAATTATGTATTTTATAGTTAAAGCATATGAATTATCACTTACGTGTTGTGTGAAGAGGCAATAAAATAATGAGAAATAGGCTGCGTCATGTCCTGGCATACTGTCATGTGAGTTGGATCAAATATGTCACATTCTGCAGACATTAAATACTTGGTAAAACCTGTCAATCAGTAAAAAGGGAAAAAGAAAACTAGAGGTCAAATGTCGATAGAGAAAAGTCAAAATGCAAAGGTCATAGCAGACTTTGCCCTAGGATGATCTTGGTCGTTTGGATGGTCAACTTATTCTCAATCGTGAACTTCTGCCAGATGAACTCACAGCAAAGAGGAGCTCAACCAGGTAATTTTATCAGATTTAAATTTAAATTGACTAAATAAGCCAATAAATAACAGCATGATAATACAAAATTTATCGTCTTTGTCTTATTTTGGCTTGTTGTTCCAAGTACATGAAAACATTTGTTTAAATTTTGAATTCCATTTGAATTGTCATTTGCAATTCTACTGAGCAAGAAAAAGACATCACACAGCAGAAGACTACACCACAGATAAAACAACTGAACTCTCAAAGTGAAAAAAGATAACCTTAGCAGTGTGAAAAAATAACAATTTGTGCCTTCAATGGTTTATTTGCTTTGCAAATACAAGATAAACAGTTATTTTTCACAGCAGATTGGCAATGATTGGATAATAAATGACATTCAAGGTATGTGAGGAGAAAGTTTGTAAAAGGGGAACACTGTTGAACTGAAATCTGAGTCAGTAGTTTGTGTATACTATGTACTGAGTCAGTTTTTCTCAAATTAATACTGGGAACACACACCAGTACTTGCATCTGAAACAGGACAAAAATACTTCTTAACATTTAAAAAGTTTTCCTCTGATGGGCCTTTTTCTGTCCCAAGAGCTATTATGCGCCTTTCATTACCGTTAAATAACAACAGAAAAATGTTGTAGATGCTTTGATCTGCACTGAAGTACCAAATTAGCATGGAAGTGCCCACTCAGTAATATGCTGTATTTGTAACTTGAGGCTGTTTTTATGCAATTCAAGTGAAAGTCGGCATAATTGTACCACTTTCCCCCCTTGAGCAGTAATTATACACGTTACTGTTAGTACCCTGGGCAGACATAGTACCGCTATCGACATCTGGTCATTACACGGTTTGAAAATTGATATTGCTAACATAGACTAAAACCTTGCCCGCATTTCTGCATAGCCCTAGGTGAGCTCTGCCTGACTTTCAGACAGAGTAACTAGTAATGTCTGCAAATTACACCCACACACTAGAAAATGTCATCTTTTCTTGTTTTCCCCTGAAACGTCTACCCATGATGCATCAGCACAGTATGTGGCTGGTAAATACAGTGGTTTAAAACTTTGCCTTTTTTGCGGTTAAGGAACACACCAGTAGATAACCCATACAAACGACACAGTGTGGTTCGTATGGATACAATTCTGTACATACAGATGTAATAGCATGCAGCTGACATGAGAAAGCTAATCCAAAGAGCCTAAAACAGTAACTGTACAAATAGCAGATGGGAGTAAAAGAATTCTGTTTGTTCCACACCAAAATGATGTTGTTAATTTGCCTGAAGAAAATCATATAGGCCAACAATAGTTATGCAACAGTAAAGAAACTTTGAATACCATTAAACCTCCAGTTTTTATTCAGTGTGTATATAAAATCTTGTCCCACTCCCAAATCAAGCCAAAATGGCCACTGTTCAACTTGTCATTACAACCTGAATAAGTGTTATTTCTAATTTGATTGCTAACTACTGAATTGTTGCCAATTTGTATGTAGTCTACGTAGGATATATAGAGGTTTGCTTGAACGAAGATAATGAAAATATTATCAGAAGTTACAGCTATTATATATTCTCTTTAATAATGTAATATAATACCGGTAAACTGCCACATCTTGCAAAAATTCTGATTTAAAACCTTTTTTCAGCAATAATGGCAGCATATAGTAGTAGCCTTGGTTACCAGTGATGAACACAAAGGGTTTTAAAAAATGCAAATATATGGACAAAGATGAAGCTCTGAAATGTAGAAACTGAGTTAATATTGTCCTGAACAAAATGTTATTGTTAAACTATTGACATACAGGAATAAATATTGCTATGCTAGCTTAGCAACTGATCACAGGACAGGAACAAAACATCCGTTGTTTATGAAGAAAAGACAAAAACATGGCAATGCATCATAGGGCATGAACACAAAGGATACTCTAAACTTGCTTACTGGAAAAAATGTTCAAAATCTACAGACTCAGCCTCTTGCAGAGTGTACATTCCGTGACTGAATAGGTTTCATTCATATCCCTATAGCAACATCAGTATGTTACTCTGAAAAAGTGTTTTTTGTTCAAAACTTCAAAGTAAATTCTCTCAAAACTCCATAGCTGTAACTTCTGGTGCATTTCCTAGTATGTTTTTCCAAGTCTGTACAGTACAATGCAGTTTCTTGTTCTACTCCCAAAATCATATCAAACCGCAGAGTATTAAACTTCTCAGCACAGACTGCATGAGTGTGCCGTCCATTTTTTCTCAGACGATTGAGTTTCAGTAATTTGCAAGATTCAATTGTCAATCAGAAGATTGTACATGATGTGATATACTCCAATGTGATTTTACGAGCAGAATATTACCAAAATTCACCACTGTCTCTTTGAATGACACTCTCCTGAATAATTGTCATGGCAACTTACCATCAATTCCCAGTTGACCTTTGACCTTGCCTTCATCTGAAGGTTCATATCTGTTGATGATTTCAAGACACTTTTCTTTGGTGACACCAGTCATCTATGAAAGGAAAACAGGATGGTTTGCATTTTGTGGTTAAAACCTAATGACAAAAAAATCCTTATGATAATTATTTAACTGGTTTGTATACCAACAAAATGGACCTGCAGACTGATTCAAATAAATAAATATTAAATAAATAAATAAATTAATTAATTACTTAATTAATTAATCAATTAAATAATATTAATAAATACTAAAGTATTGGCACATAAATTTTTTGAACTTAACTTCACATACCATAGAGATATACAATATATTAAAGTACTATGACATTTCCTTGGTACTAATTTTTATAATCCATTACATAATGTTAAAGTCAATTTTACAATGGTCAATTTTACAACAAAACAGATCTCATGACTTGTGTACCTCCTGTTTGTTTTATAGTAAATATTATGGGATATTCAATCTAACTAGTGGACTCATACCAACGAAAATAACAAGCTGTAAGGTCAGATTGGGTTATAAAAATGCCAATTATATTTGTGTCATAGTATCATACAAAGAACCATGGAACTCAGGGACCTTAAGGTAACTATAATATTTTTGTCGTAGTTTATTTTATTATTGCTGGTGAACTCAGTTGTGACAAATACAAACACTGAGGAAAGTTGCTCTGAACGTGGATGTAAAAACTAATGTGGATGCAAAAACTTATTGAAAGAAATACTTACACCTTGTTCTGCTTCCACAAAAATCTGCAAATCATCCGTGGTTAAAAACTCATAGCTTGCATACCTATGAAGATAGGCATACACCATACATTAAACAGAAGCAGAAAAATCCTCACAATTTAATGTCAGCAAATGCTTTTTATGTGATTGATTGTACAGATGTACATTGTTCAAACTCCATTAAGTCATTTGTCCACTTCACCTCAAAGACTGTTAGGCGTTGCTGTTAAAACTCGCACTCTGGAGGATTTTGGAAATATAGGTTTCAGGACGGGATTACTGCCTGACAGCTATGTATTCCGTGTTCTCCTGAACATACATTGAAAGTGATGATAATCTGGTAGTGAATATATACATGTGTGGCATGTACTGGTAGTTTGTGTACGTACCGGTATGTGTACAGAACTAAAATCACTGGCACGATTCAGAATGCCTATGAACAGCTATATTGTAAATGGTGACAACAACATCTTCGAAATAAAATTACAAGATTTTGTAAGCATGTATTATTTTTCTGTTGTGACAATCACAGTGAGAACTATTCTAGAAACTATGAATATGAATATGTGTTTTTCAATTGTAACTTTCGACCCTCCCACAAAGTTACCGGGGAGAGCATCAGAAACGCCATTTACAGTAAAGAGGAAGTAAGTCCAATTAATGAACGATATTATGAAAGAGAATATGACTTTACTGGACCATGGTCTCCCATATATAGCCTACCATTTAAGGTAGCCATAGACACAAAAACACGTGAAGTCCAGTTCAAACTTCTTCATCATATTCTATACACAAACTACGATCTATCAAGAAGAGGCATGGACCAATCACCGCTCTGTTCATTCTGCCAAAATAGCAACGAGACACTAGATCATCTTTTCTACACCTGTAAATTCACTGAGACCTTCTGGAACGAGTTTCACACATTTTTCGAGGCATCTCTCAGTTTGTTCACGAGACATAACTTAAATGAAGTGCTCTTTGGTGTTGACGGTTACTCTGACATTCATAATCACTTGCTACTGTTAGCCAAAAGACACATCTATGCCATGAAAATGAAACAGAGTAAACCACACTTTGCAGCTTTTATGTTGCAAGTGAAATTCAACTACCAACTAGAGTACGAAATAGCTCTGGAAAAAGACAAATTAGAGAGACATTGCAACAAATGGATTTCAATTTTACACAAAATTGTAGATAACTAAGCACTGTACTTCATTTTCATTTAAGTTCATGTTACTAAAGAAAATGTTACCAATAAAACAATTTAAATACAAAAAAAACTCTCCGTGGCTTCGGTGTACGCTACGCTGCCTCTGAAACCTACAGGTTCTAGGCTAAGTGAGCATGATCAGAGGAAAGGCAAAAGTTGAATATCTTTGGTGGAAATCCACTCTCTTTGACATTCACAATCAAATCAATCAGTAAATCAGTACCAGCATAATGGTAGAGTATTCAATCATAAATCAGATTTCAATTGGAATCCCGCATGCATAATCGTTCCATTTTCTCAAAACACTGACTCATTTCATGGAGGGCATTCCATAAAAAGCTGATGGCAGTACACACTTTCAGGGATCTTACAATACTATGAAATCTTACAGTGGTAGACAGAAGAGTCTTGACTAAAGCTGATAGATCCAAATAGAAATTTTTTTATTTGAAACAAAAAATAACTGAAAACCTTCTTAATGTTGTAGGGTTTAGACACCAATGAAAGCAATTCAAAAACATCTGTATAAACCAGTTAGTTCAAATAGTGGAGAAATATAAACACATTGAATTAAATTATCATACAGCTACAAAAATTTGGTGAAATGTGGAGAAGTGAGTGATTCATAGTACAAATTTTCCATTGATCAGTATACCGGACATGTGGTATACTGTTCAATGCGAGACACTCTGACCTATTTATTCATAGAGAGAAATGAGACACGCATGGCAGGAGTCACCAATGTATTCCATAAGTACAACTAAACCAAACATAGGATGCAAGGTTAGCAAAAGATGCTTTAAGATCCCATTTAACTTTCAAGAATCATAAAAATATGGCAATGACACAATGTATTTCAACACTAGAGGGCGCTACATGAAATCTTTACTGCATTCATAGTACCAGCACATTACCACAAAGTCTCATCCAAGCAAGCGGATTCTTTTTCCCACTTTTACGTAATTATTAAGAGGTTGTAATGCACTTACCTAACTAATAAAAAGTAAATTTCAGGCCGAGTTGAAATTTCCTTAAACAATTCTAAAAATTCAGCAAATGTTAAAGTTGGTCTTGCCGTTCCATCTTTGGCTTTATTGAGTACAACTTCCTGAAAACGAAACATGAGATGATACAGTTTAAAAAACAGTGACTTGCTTCATGATAAAGAATGCAATTTTGTAATCTTTGTAAGTTTCTGTAAATGAAAGGTATAGCTGTATTTATGGGCTACGTGATCAGCTATGTGGTTGTAGATTCCTTGTAATACAGAATACAGTGTGCATCGTCCCAATCATCATCATTATACACCTACGTCTGTAATCTATGGCCTTTCATCACGCGGTAAGTTTCAATGGACACGGAGAACAATTATCTTGATGTGGAGTCCAATAACTTTAGGTGTTATTGGACACTATTTGACCTTTCGACTTCCAACAGTTTTACATAGACACAATTTGCTATTTTTTCAAGTAATATAATCTAACTAACATCAAATCACAGAACAGTGATGGCCAATCAAAAACCTTTGAATTTATGTGAAATAATCCTGATGTACAATTTCCATGCATGCATGCACTGCATCACAGGCATAGAGTTTTCATTCTCTATGCTTAGTGGACGCGCTGAATGCTTTCCAAGTCTGCATGCGATTGCGTGATGCAGTGTATGATAGGACATTTTGAAAACGCTACCCTTTTGACTTTTCATGTAAAATTTAATTGGAAAACGTGAATAATGATAAAATTATTTGCAAAATACCAGGATTTATGTCCTTGTACATGGTACTCTTTGGTAATGTCCTTGACGCTGTGCATCTTGGACAATATTTCGATACTTGGATATAAACCCAATATTTTGTTAATAATCTTATTATTTATTATCTTAGGGTACCTTAAGCATAATGATCATTTTTTAAGTAGGGTATGCTGGTACAAGTTCTAGTGACGTTTATGGTAAAAATGTAAGTAGTTGTATTTCACACGTCTGATATTTGCACTGAACACCAACAGTTTTTCGCTTGTTCTTCCTGCTGATAACTTTCTTTTTTATTATCATATAAACCAAAAAAATGGCCATTTCTGTTTGCCTGTGTTAATGCTAGCATAAAAATTCAAAGAGGTTCAAAGCAAAGGGAGATTACAAGTGGATGAACACTAATATGGATGGTGGAATAACAACCTGTAATCCCTGACCATTTTCTCATTTTGATTGTACAGTGGGCAAGGTTAATGTGATACATCAGATTTCACCCAATATCATTCCTGTCATCTTAGCTACATCCGACGTCTGACTACATCCGGAGTTTTTGATACACCTGAGATGACATGAGATGCTATATGATATTGGAACAGATTATATTGGGCGATAATCCCAGCATCATTTCTTCAATCTCAAAATCTGCGTGGTAACGGTGAAGAATAAACTCTCTTGATAATCACACATACCATCATGAGATGAAATCCTCTTCAGAAGACAGCGAAAATTCCTCTTTTAGAATAAAGGTCTATATCTTTTGATATGACATTCTGAATTTCAATTTTGCCTGCTCTGCAAGCTATAGGCCTTTAACCCTTTGAGCGCTGTAATTTTCTCCCACCAAATTTTTAGTGCAAAATTTTACCAATTTTTAATAATTTTTTGTAATTTTTTGATAATTTTGGACCAAATAGATGTCACATTTCATGTTCTTTTTCAAAATTTTGGCAAAAATCTGAGAAAAATTGAGTGGGGTTTATTTTATAAAGGGGACAAAAATAGACTGGCACTCAAAGGGTTAAAATAACACTGGAGTTCACTTTGACCTAGCACTGAGACTACAACATTACCACTCACCTTGAATTTTTGTTTAATTCTACAAGTCGTGACACCAGTGTTAAGTTCTTTCATGAGTCGTATTACTTCAAATTCGTCGAGTTGTCCCGTACTCTCGTTGTCAGCCTCACCAAATACCTGCTTCAACCATCTAGGTAACAATAGTGTTAAGGCTAAATCATAAATCATATGACATTGTCATTTGGATAAAATGTCACGTTGCATACTAACACAAACTGAGAGACCTGTCTAATTGATAAAATATGCAAATGTACAAAAATGTTGTCTGGTGAAGAATCGGATGAATGTTGACATTTACTTAAACGTGGAAAGCTATAAAGAGGTCTGCAAATGGTTGCTGCTTGTACAGGATTTTCAGAACTTGATGTATGCTTTATTGTTGCTGATGATTGGTTACATAGCGTAGCTTCATATGTTACTGCTGCATTTGAAAGATAACTACATGGATAAACCTTTTTCGATCTCCTGATATACTGGCACTGTAGTAGACCTGATATGAACCACTTTTAGTGCTTGTCTGAGGGAGCCCTTATCAGTGAAGATATAAAACAAATCCAACATTTTAGCTTGGACCCAGAATTCCTCAGTCTTACCATTTTGACATCATATTTTAAAAGTTTATCAAAAACAAGGTTACCCAATTTGATTCCCACAGGATCTCATTAAAATTGCCTTGACTTGAATTTGTGTCATGTCTTTGCCTTGACTTGAATTTGTGTCATGTCTCTGCCTTGACTTGAATTGTGTCATGTCTCAAGGCAATATCCTTGCTATGAGGCAAGGTAAATCAAGTTCTCAAAACACACTTTGACAGAATGAGCACGTTGACTGAATTTTTTCAAGTTCAAGGCAGTGACTTTTCAACACTTTGGCACCTATTGAAAGGACTTCATGTCTATGATAGTATCGGTAGATTTCTCCTTGAGCTACAGGAGAACTCTTTACACTGATCTTATTGGAGACCATGATTTCTCTTGACCATACTTAGCAGGTTGTACAGTGCCAAATAGGAAAATTCTGAGTGTTCAATGCAAGATTCTAACTGACATCGTTGGCAGCTCTGGCTAAGTTTCAATTGGGCTGACACTGATTCTAAAGAAACAGGCTTACTGTTTTTAGGACCACGTACGTTTTGAATTGTTAAATTGGTATTTTGCAACGTGTTGAATAAGGCATCGAAAGAACATAACTTTAATTCATGCTTAAAGATAGAACAATTAAACTCTGTAACTTTTCAATGTATTTTCAAATAATTTTAGGGGGCCGCTTGTAAAATACCCTACCTTGTCATAGTTCAGGTAACATGAATTTTGGGTCCAATAAACAACCATCATCATTTTCATTTGAGGACTATCAACCATCCTGGCGATCTTCCCTGAACCAACAGTGCTAAGTACCATGAAGGATTGGGAAATTGTCATCGAGATGTTGGGCAATTGAATAAAAATTCATTTGCAACAATAAACTTGGATAAAAATAAGATAACAATTGTTGTTGTTTAAATTCGGGTGAAATACTGATAAATGAAACACATTTTCCAGTATTTGTACTTGTTCACCAGTAATTTTGATAGGTTTGGGAAATATTCAGATGCATGCAGAGGAAAAATCCATGCTAAATTCAAGTCGTGAGACTTTTTGTGCAAGGATAATGTGATGAAAGCTGGGGGAAATTCGCTACAGACCATGTCAAGCTACAGATGTTATATGCCACCTTTTATTCAGGTGAATTAGACCTGAGTGAATTCACATTTGGTGGAGACAGACTAACTTCACTTCAGGCTAAGTCGATGAGACAATGACTATCCTGCAGCAATTAATATAAAGACAAACTAGAGAAAACTGAGCTGAGAGCTACAACTCAATTTAATTAAGAGTCAGAATTGGAGCGGCGAGATTGGTCAAAAGAAGCAGTCCCATTGGTTACCATGCTGATCATTTCCACAGGGGACCAGCGTTTGAAAACCGAGAGACCTCTCTGAACTCCATTCCCAATAAAACATGTCCAGTTTCCATGGAAGTAAATACATTTATACTACAATATCAGGAAAACCAGGGGAAACCCATTAAATAGCAATTCCACCATGCTTTTAATGCTTCAATGACATTCTCACATAATCTTGCTCCTCTTAAATAATGGACTCAAAAAAAATCTGTTTCACATCAATAGCACATCATAGTTAAATTTTTTTTTATCACTGATTGAAAACATTTCATCTTCATTTCTCAGACTTTAAGAGGTTATTAATATTTTTTATCTGATTTTGCTGGCAAAAAATAAAACCTTTTTTTCGATTCAGGGCAAGCAACAGCTTATCGAGAATTGATGGAGATTTAATTGCACAGACATAGTGGTGCCACCAGTGTGTACACTGCCAAAGCTATAAGGATACCTGTCCCTCATGTCATGTTCTTGCTTGGATTCCAACGAATCTGAAGCTGGAAAAAAGAAAGAAAAAAAAACAGAGAGAAAAAGAAATGTCAGAAGCAATTCTAAAAACTAGAAGCTTGTTTTCAATGATTATGAAGTTAGGTTCATCAGTGGAGAAGTTCTGCAGTGTGTTCTGTGTTAAAAAGCACCCTTAGGTATAAGAAATATTGGCGGGTGATATTGGCACCCTTAGGTAAAAGAAACATTGTCAGACACTATAAGAACCCTTAGGAAGAAGAAATAATGTCTGGCACTATATTGCCAGCCATATGTACCTGCGGGTCCCGTTATCAACAGCATCAGACTGAAATCTGCATCTTGCAATTTTTTAAGGTCCCTCCAACAAAGTTTGCAAATGTCATTAGTGATGCTACTGGACTGAAAGTGTTATTTGCAATGTTGTTGCCAATGTCAATGTCAAATATCAATGTCACTATAATTTGCTAACATAACTATAGCTGATTAATGCCCATACATACAGTATGCCAATCATGCATTCATGTGAACTTGTCAGGACAGAAACAAAAGAGAGATAACATCTAATTACAATAGTATCTCTCAAGATATCTTGATGTTGCCATGGTGACAGGCTTTCCTTGATGTGCAGATTGTACAGTACAAATGGTCCTGAAGAAGCTATGAAAGATAAGCCCCTGTTTAGGTTATGTGAATTTATCTCCTTCAGAACAGCTGTTTTTGACAGACATGATAGTACATCTACGGGGAATCTCAAAGCTGATACTGCTAAAAATGGTCTTGTCAGAAAGTTCATCTTCTCCGTGATAATTTACCAAAATTGAGTAAAATCATCAAAACCGCATTGTAAATAAAATGTTTATGGTGACCCTGATGCTGGGCCATATTAACTTGACAACTGGAAAAAATCCATGAAAAATGAGAGTTCTCATTGATTTCAATGATACACGTACTATTTGATTTACAGCAAAAATGTAACCAGGGCACAGATTTTCAGACTCACACAATCTTATACCATTGTTTGCCAGTGCACAGCTTGTGTGTGTACTTGTTTTCAAATCTGTAATACGGTATAACATAAGTTTTCACGGCTTTAATTTTGTCAAAATCAAATATTGAGCTTTTTTCCTGTGACACAGGTGTGGCATTCATCTTGGATTTCAAGAATTAGTACACTTCTCGAATCAATGAATTTGCATTTCATAATCCTTAAATTTTCATCTTGATGAAAAGAAAAGAAAGTTTCCTACAGGAAAGTATGAGTAAAACTTAAACTTCTTTTTAGAGGTGTCTGTCTACTACATTGAGAAAATCAAATACGGTACATCTTGTTATGTGTCTATAGAAAATTTGTAGCATGAGTGTTTCTGACATCCCTGATTGTTACCATGCGCTGTATTATCACAAGCAAATCTGCAACCACTCAAGTTTTGATCACTTAGTGTCGATAATTAAAAACTGATTCATCACCATCAAATCAATGGTGACACTCTCGTGTATCTCCCGAAGCTCCATATTGCTCTATTCTATTCTATTCCCACAACATCTAATGCTGAAATACCAACCCTAGACAGGTGATCAAAATTTTCATTGTACGTGCATACATTTTATCAATTATCACAGCATTAGTTCACTGACAGATCAAGTTTCCTCAGCAAATTTTCTGAAAAAATCATGGTTTGAACTTTTACTGAAAGTAGGAATAAACCTAAGCATTGTAATGCAGAGCTGTTTTCCCCCTTTTTTTCCAATTTGTAAAACAGAAAGGATTATTGCTAAGTATACTTAAACTGTAATCAATGTCAGCATAATGATGGATAAGTAGATTAGCTACATCCGTCACAGACTGAAAGGTCTATTATTGTACATCTCGATCGCTGTTTTCATAAATTTTTAAATATTTCATACAACTTTTGCATTTTTAACGCAAAACATCTTGTAACTTGATCCAGAGGGGAAATGAATATTAATAAGCATAACTTGATCCAGGCAGTTTAGAGTTAAAGTCATTTATTTTTAACGACATTACTATGGTCAAATGAGGTTAAAACGTCGGCTTTTGATATGGGGGCAAGTACTGAGGGCATAGTGGAAGCTTTCCAAGGTAGCTTGACTAATGCACCTGTTCTAAATGCATTAAAACTAAATACCATGACTTTACACAGCATGATTCTATTTCAAGTGAACTTTCCAAAGTCACCTGTCATACTGTCTCAAGCTGGATTGCATTCTTACCAAGAGTGCATCCTTATAATACACAACTACAAACTCAGGTTCCATATCAACAACTTGATTTGACGACGACTGTTGGACTACGGTTGATCACTTATAAAATGTTCATTGACGTTTATTCAAGTTTCGTATAAGACAGAATATGCATCAAAGATTCTCCTTATGACACAATGTACATGTAAGTCACTAAAAATTTTCACCTAGAATGTTCAATACTTAATAAACTTCCAGGTACAATTGAATTTCTTGTGAATTGTGTGGTACGATTGAATTTCTTCTGACAGAGATTTCATGATTCATTCCACAGGGACAGAATCTGATCACAAGAGGGAAAATTATCATCCATGTTATTTGTGAATACTGACAGCTTCATGTATTATTAATTAGCCTATTTGTCATATTCTCTACAAGATTACATGGAAGCAAAATCCCAGAGGACAAGACTGATGAATTTCAAATCTGACATGTCAGCATTACAAGAAAATAGGAAGAACTGTAAAAATTTGAGTTGCACACACAACACAGAAAATGTACCACAGAATGACTGGTGGAAACTAGAAATGGACAGTAAACAGAGTGTACTTGTAATGGACAATAATTCAAGACCTCCCCTACGGTCTGATATCCTGGCATATTTAATGGTGTTTGACATTCAAACTTAAGTATTTTGCTGTAAGAAAGTTGCAAATTTTTCTTGGGAATAATTAAAGGAGCAGTACGGAATTCAATGGATGTAATCAGCAATTACAAAAAGTTCAATCAGAAGCGTTGGATTCATACCAACGACAAATAACCGGATTGTAAGATCAGGAAGCCTTGGAGAGTGTCAGGAAAATGACAAAATCAAGAAGAAGATGGCTTTAGTTGGGAATGTGACGCAGAAACAGAATGGGAGTGGTGAAGATTGGTGAAAGGATAATAATAAATCTGAGGTGAAGTGATACGTCATATGTGCAGATCAAACAAACATAACAAATTCATCTTTCGCAAAGGCTTTTCATAGTGATATAAAGCACTTCAAGAAAATGTCTCATTTAAACATGTAGGGTTTTATCAAACCCAGTCTCCAGTCTGACACAATGATCAGCTACTGTAGCTACACTCAGTCAATATATTATAGCCTGACTAAAGTTTCACCACTTACTGGGTAGATTTAACCATGACAACCTGGCTCACTTTCAAAATTGTACTGTCCATGACGATAAATAACATTACCTTTTTACAAAGAAATATCTAGTAAAATAACATGTCACTGCTCGCGTTGTCCATAGCAACATGCATTGCATATATGTATCATTGAAAGAGATTTCCCTTCCAGTATATTGGCTTTCATGTGGTATCATGTCATTTTCCATCACAATTTCATGTTAATCAATGCAATAATCTTGTAATCTCTCCTTGCTGATTATCTACGCCTTGATCCTTAGAGGTGCGCCTTCTGTCAGCATATTACAATCTCTGTTTTATTGGGTTTGGGCAGAGGTCATGTCAAGGTCAATGTTGGAATGGAAGTGGGATTTTCTGATAAATTTCTGACAGATTGTATGGATGAAATATATCATACATATTCCATTTGGTTTCAGTTAAAGAAAACAAACTACAACGGGGCATGCCTTTTCTAAACCTAAATGCCATTTCTTGTTTTGCTTCAGTATCCATAAAATATAATCAAAGGCATAAAAATAAACAGAAATTGTAATAAAGAGGCTCAATATATTATAGAATAAGAAACAACAAACTGTGAGTAGTTTCAAATATTTTACTGGAGAGTAACTGAAACTTTCGATATTATCAGCTTTTTTTTGTATAACGGTAAACAAAATGCAAATGCAAAGACAATGCTGTATTTCACATACAGAACAAAAATACAAGGAAATACATATATCTTCCAAAACATAGAACTAACAGAGCTTTAAAAAATGTTTTGACTGCACTGTCACAGGCATCAGGGAGAGACTAGTTTAATATTCAGTGGCAGACTCATTACATTGAAATATTTTTAATATTTGTATTACTTTGACTGCTACAATAGTGAAATGCCTTTTAATTTTGTTGGTCGATGACCTGCATTCAGGTTGTGCTAGCTATCGGGTGAAAAATTTGCAAGAAGCCTATGAAAGCATTTGAAAAGAATGTGAAGCTGTAAGGCGATTCATTCAAGAAAAATAACTTACTGACAATGAAGTACAGGTCTTTTTTCAGCATGTAAAGTTCAAGCAGAAATATTGATGATAAGATGTATATGCCTCATAAAATATTCAAAAACCTGTGTAGTGAATTGCGAATACAAAGTGGACATACTGAGTGTGTGTATAGGTTCCTGGGAGGCAGATTTTGTTCTGTGAAAGAAGCTTCATCTGAGGGAAAAGTAGACCCAAGTCAGATTTTTTCCAAATGTATCCATTCAGAGGCTGGGTAGCACTCATGGATAATTCGGAGGCTCTCTGAATGACAAACACTGGGGATGTGACCCAGTGTGTCCTAAGACTCAAAAATTCTTGGGTCATTTAGGAATTTCTGGAAATTTGTTGTGTCAGCCCTATCACATATCACCATGCACAATTTGTAAAATTCTCTTGTGTCAGCAGTGCACACTGATAGGACTATTGGCATTGTATTTTCCAAAAAAAAACATTTATTAACAATTGAAGTGTGTTATGTGTAAAACAAACAGAAAATTTCAGTTTGCATAATCAATAGACCTACACGTAAGAAGACAGTCAAGCTGAAGACGTACATCCACGACCCAATCTCAGAAACGTGCATATTTCCAAGCCATAATCTGGTTGCCTCATTTGTTTCAATGCACACATAAAATGCAGACCATTGGGCAACATAAAAACTATTGGGACATCAATGACTGAAAACTAATTCTCTTAAAAGAGAAGTACACACATAACACAATCCTGGGATCCAGAACTTATCCCTCAGGTGTATCACCTTGTTGCGGATAAAAGAGATGGTTTTGTTCAATTTTCCAGAACACTTACAAAGGTTTGTGAGAAATGATCACGAAAACCACAGGTATACAAAAAAAATCCCAAATGTATACATAAGTGTTTTGAAAAGATTTGATTTAATGCCACAGAGACTAAGCAAATTCAAATGACGTCATATCTTATGCAGGGAGCATGCCTGGCAAACTGTTGATAAATAATAACCTTTAGAATGACAATCTCAGTGCTCATCCAATTTGTATGCAGGGCCATAATGGCCGGCTAAATGAGTGGATAGCCACATATGATGTCAATCAAGAGGTAACAATAGTAGCAAGATTTCGAATGAAAAAGGCAAGTTTAGCAAATGAGAGGAACATTTTAGAGTCTGTCTCTTACAGAGAATCAAGGTCTAGCAGCTTGGAAAAAAATCTAGTCTGTCCAGAGTGCAGCTGCAAGCAACATTTGTATGGTAAAAGAAATTTGAATACGTTGTGCCTGTTTCTTTTAGACACTTAAACTTGCTTTTATTATATTAGCAAAAAATGATTGAATTTTAAAAAGACTAAATAATCCTCGTAAGGTAATTCAAATAACTAACACTTATACGCTGAATTTGTCTTTTAATATGAATGTTAATTCAACATGATATTAACTGTAGTGTTGCATGAATTAAATTCATTCATCTATGACATCGTCACAACTTGCATGAAGTGAATTCACATAACTTTGGGTTTCTGAGGTTGTTCCTACACCAATATTTTGTTAAAATTCAGTTTATTTACATTTTAAAACCAAAATGAAAGTCATTTCATTCAAACAAAGCAGTCTTCACAAATTTTAAATCAATAACTTGGAGGTATTTTGAACTATCAACTGGTATGTCTGGAACTGTAAGGAACTCATTGAATAGGCATGTAATCTGCATATAGACATTATACAAGCACATTGACAATGTATGCCACACTTATACACAATACAAGCAGAAAATGTAAGGTATCTACAAACTACGCCTTGGATCAAGTCACAAAGGTATATTAATGGCTAATACAACAAAAGATGCAATCCATAGAATACCATGCAAAGCAACTGTATTTCATCAAATGACAGTATACATATCAAAAACATATAACTAAGTGAATAGCCAAAAAACACAAATTATAGACAAAGATATTATTAGGTATGAGTAGACACAACTGATCAGTGTATTGCTGCTAAACAATGCATGATACAAACTGCTAAATATCCATTAAAACTCATCTTTAAATTATACTTCACATTTATCCTTCTTTATACATGTATATCTTCATTAAACCAAGATTAAACAATTATGCTTTTCAAAGTTTAATAATATTATATGCCAGTGATCAATACTTTTGTAGTCAAACAAGGTTTGTATGTGCACCTGAAAAATATTCTGAAAAATCGTGACGTGAATTTCTTTTTCACAAATATTTAATTTACTGTATATTGAAAAGATTTTACAAAAACACACTTGTAGGATAATAGAAACTGGAATTGCATTCTACTGGCAGAATTTCCCATCTCTCATTATCAAGCAAAAATCAACTCTGCCATTCAGACACAATCAATTTAGAAATGTTTCAGTTCTGTTCAAACTACGATATCTACACATTTTGCAAAGAAATCAGTGATCAAAACCTCCTGGCTACATAACCAGCTCTAATAAAAGGTGGTACAACAGCCAAGTGAGGCTGTTACAATTTTGACTGCAATTCCTCCACACAGTTGAATAGCGTTGAAAAAATACCAAAATTCAGGACCTTTGCTGCTGAGACTGAGTGCAAGTCCATCCTTGAGCACAGCACTTCCAAAATACAATTATACTGAAACTAGAAATAGTTGCTGATGGCACGGGTGGATTAACTCAATGTGTAGATACACACCATTTGCGTTGCTCTGAATTTCATTTTATACTGCAAAGTAAATTCGATTGCAAAATGAAGCCCTTTGAAGCACTTGCAAATGTTTTCCGTTTTCTCTGACTTACTAACTTGTCTGATCAAACCACCTTGTTTGGAAAAAGATGATAAAGTCATTCTTACATAATGTATCCAATGCATGCCCACAAACCACTGATCTGTTGTTCTTGAATATAATGAAGAGTTTAATGTCCACAGATCCACAGACAGAAAGCACACCTACAAGCTGAGAAAAACATGTACACAACAAATTACTCTGATGGAGGATTCCTTCCTTGAAGGCTGTTACCCTGGTAACTGCATGAGAATGTGATGTGTTCTTACCTTTGCTACCGATATTGCCACCTATAAGACAGGTCAGTCCGGTTGTCCATATATTGGCTTCGTCTGGTGTGTTTGCCACGAGGTCTAGACTGTCGTAATTGTCGCCGTAGATGATGGAGAAAGCACATTCCTCGGAGAATTCCCCTGCAATTTCCTTGTTCCTCAGCGTCTCTGTATTCTTGCCGACACGCACTTCTTTGATCTGGTCGATGGAAACTGAAAAGAGAAAGACAGGAGCAAGTCAGTGAGTTTGAAGGGCAAAGTTACTGGGATTTTTATTTACTTTTGATATACTTTTAAAATGAACAAAGAATTCATACAAATCAATAAGCCTGTGTATATGAATGTTGAAGCATGGCAATGCTTTATCCTTCCACCATCATGCGGCCTGAACCAATTGTTATCAAAGATGATTTCGGACATGCTAACAGGATACTTGGTTGAGCAGGTTAAACAAAGACCAGTTTTGAGTTGACTAGCATATGGTTCTGATAGATACCAGATATTACATTATTACTGTCTTTACTGATTTTGTCGGTCAACAGAGCTCAAGATATGTTCACTTGCAGCTCTTTCAGTCTCTAAAGTTGATCAATCAATGTAGTTGATCGATATGAATTATTTCTAACATGGTTACTTCTCATACTTTAAAAATAATGCAAAAAAATAGATGATTTTTATCTTTCAAATTAACATTATCAGATTAATCGGTTGTGGGTATCATTTATGCTGGACTACCGTAGTGTACGGTGTACAGTATGTGCATGTAGACTTTCAAATCTGTGTGGAAGATAATCCTGCACTGGATGTCAATGTTTGTGAAAATGAAAGTGAGCATGAGAGATACCATTCAGTCATATGGTTGTACTGTGAGTGCAATAGATTTTTATATTGTAAAGATTTATGCCCTGGTACAAACAGCAAGATTGGAATCAACATCACCAGAATGGAGTGTGCATGTTTAATACTTAGGTGACTACAGTTATATTTGCATCAAAAGAATTTGTAGGAAGTTGCCCGTTAAGTTGATGATTTTTTTCACTATGTTTGTTTTTAATGTAAACTACAGCTTCTCGTTTCATTCCCAAAACCATGTTGAGATATACAGTATTCAACTTGCCCACTCAGTCTGTAGTACACCACAACACCACTAGGTGTAAACTGCAATGCTCGACTTGTGAATTCTGTTCTGGACTTACAACTCAAAAGTAAACAATAACAGAGCATTTTAAAAAGGGAGATGCTTTGGTGACTAGCTAAGTATGTGTAGTGGGCGCTTCATTGAAATAATAGAAGAACTTCAGTTGACAAAAACAAACAAACAAAGCAAAACAAAACACAGTGAAAGAAATCATCAACAGTTAATGCTCCTAACTGGTGAATCCTCTCTTAACTTACAAAATTTGCTGAGACAAAAAAATTTACAAAAGTGTTCTGATTGGCAGACTGGGGCAGACTTGACATTTTAGGGGCAGTCACTTTTGATGTGAATTTTGCCTTCCTATGAAGCACTTCCTCAATATCATTACAATCGTCACCCAGTTCAGTTGTGTCATCTATGTCGTATGCAGCACATATGCATAAACATCGACATGACATTTGTCAGCTTTTGATGTGCTCGGCTGCTGTTTATCTTCTGTCTAATTGTCACCTACAAGTTTCCCAGACTCAGGTTTGACATACCGGTATATGTTCTCTCGGATACAATTCGGTTCGAATTTGGGGGCTTAAATCCATGAAAATATGCACCGATCCCCCATGCGCCGATCAAACGATGGTGTTGCATTGCTATACACATGCCTAGACACAATGCTAAAGCTCGAATTTTCCCAACTTCCATCAATGATACACATAGTTCCCTGTACTATGCGCTTAAATTTGGTCACCTGCATATGTCAGTATGTGGACGTCTTTGCTTGCTGTGTTCTGTGCGCGATTTTTGCACAGTCAGTGACTTTTTCAAGGCAGACAATGACTCCAAATGTGCAATTTGGGCAATCGCGCAGTTGAGAGAAAACCTAGTGTACATCGTTCATTCATCACTATTAAGTATATTTAAATACTTGTTTCAATATGACATGTATTTTACAATGAGGGGCTCTGTTCTCTTGACCTTCAGAACACAGTACCATGATTGTATTGCACCAATTCATATTAGCTTGGGAATCATCACTAATTCAATGATTATCAGCTCATAATCCACAATGATTTGGAAAAATCTGTTAAAAGAACCTAAGTCATGTGATTATGAAATTTTGTGTTAATGTACAACCACATTGTCATTCAAGTTGAACACAAAGCAAATTGTTACATTTCAACTCATCTTGCACACAAAGAAATACCTGTATCACAGGAGGATGGCATAAGACCCCCTAGGGTGCTTGCTAAAGAATCCTGGAGCCAAAAGCAATACTTTAGAAATTTCATTATACGGTATGTCTTTATTCTTTAGAAATGAAAAAATGGGAAAAGGAGCTGGAATTCTAGAGATAGATTTCCCATTAACAACTTTACTTGTTATCGTTAAACTCTCCCAGAGTAAGCTACTTTTTCCAAATATCTCTGGGCTGAACACCTTTGGGTATACTGGTAAACCATTCATAAATATTTCATAATGTCAGAGATAAGGAGTACATGTCAACTATAAAACATATACGGAATACATCTGATGATATATTAAATGCACAAACTATCTAAGCTTGCATTGAACAGGGTGAGAAACGAGTTCCAGAGAAATGGAATTTCAAATTCAGAACAGGACTGATAAAATGTTTCTCGGTTTTCCAGTCATAATGAGTCTGTCAATTTTAAAATTTCTGAATAGAAAGCAATTATTTCTGCTGGGAATCAACTCACCTTACACGAACCTCATTTTAAAACTATTTCAACCTTTCAGGCTGTGACAATTTTTTTTAATGACTCTTTTTCAAAGCTGTGTTATTATAGATAACGCATTTGGATTCAAAATATTTGGACTGACGTAGGAAGAAGTCATTATAAATGACACAGTCCCACCTGTAGTTTAGGTGACTGGATTTAATATAACTGAACAAAAGTCACAGTAATGCACCAATTAGAATGTGTGACTGGTAAACATAGGTACATGTATGTAGTCATAGTTATACATCAGAGCACCTGGTTTTTGTGTCAAGTTTACATGAATTTGGTCTTAGCATGTCTGAGTTATGGCTCCAACTTGACCAAAATTGAAACAAAATGGCCACCAGGTGGCCATATTGGATCATATCAGATGAAACATTTTACAAGCATTTGTACTTTACGGTACAATATGCCCTTGTGCCAACTTTTATGGAAATTGGTCCAAGAATTTCTGAGTAATGGCCCTAGAGACAAGATTTACAACAAAATTGCCACCAGGCATACATACACTGTATTCAATTGTATCATGAAACATATTGACAAGCAGCTGTACATGTATGTCATGTCCTTGTGCCAAGTTTGAACAAATCGGTCAAGTCATCTATGTAATGGCTCTGGAAGGACAAATATTGTTTAAATGGTTGCAAAGGTTGTTATATTGAATTGTATTGAGAGATAAATCGACATGTTTCTGAATATCATGGTATGTCCTTCTGGCAATTTTGATTCAAATTGGTTCAGTAATGTCAAAATACTGACTCAAAACCCAAAAATAGAAACAAAATGGCCAACAATCACCCATACATGACCGTGTTGCAAAACAAATTACACTACATGTATACTGTGTGTCTTTGTGCCAACTTTGAATGAAATCAGTCCAGGCATGTGTAAATTATAATAGCTTTTTGCACAGAATGGCCACCTGATGGTTGCATTGAATCTGATGACTAATAGCGATTGTGTGGTCCTTACATCAAGTTTTGTGACAAAGCGGTCCAGTCATGTCTGAAAAATGGCTCTAGGTGGACAGACGCATGCACGCACGCACAGAACCAAATCCATAAGTCCCTGGTCTAGTCTATGTCTGGTGGGGACTAATGACTGTTTTGCAAAATGTAAAATGGTGAAAATTGGAAACTGCAATACATATACGTTTTTCGCATAGAATCTGTTGAAAAGGTTACTTCAAAAGTCAAATTCATGGCAAATGTATGAAGATAAAGCATATAGCATTGTTGTTTAATAGCACAGGTAGACAATATCTGTACTGTTTGAATCTGTATGGGTACTTCTACATTGATGTTACATGTGTTTTGATGCAGCAACATGGAAAAAGAATGTCATGTGAGGAAAGAAAAAAACAGACATTGACCAAGTAGCTGCTAAAACTGTGGACACGAAGACATTATTAGACCAATCACGACACCAGAAAATCTACCCTGATGCTGAGAGGATCTACCCAGCCTAAGTTTCATTCATTGAATGTTTTAATAATTTATTTCCATGCATTATTGAAATAGAGATTGGCAGGTCACTTTGTGAGACTCATAATTTGATTGCAATTCAATACCTAGCTTTCGTTTAAGATCAAAGGATGCTATCTTTGATGATAATGGCTGTGCTGCAGGGAGTCAACAATACTGACTTGTGACCATATAAGGACAGAGCACACAAACTACGATCTCCCATAATCCTTCTTGTTTCCATCTTTGGATGTTGACTCTTCAATCGGCAAATGTTTTCACACCAAAGCTAATGGAAAGTTTTTATGGCATTAAGGAGAAGTGGTCTTCCCATTTATACGGTCACCCACTGTGATTCAATGAAAAAATCATTTTGCAGACAAGCAGAACTCTGCAAAGAGACTTTGATGATGTGTGTCAATGGGCATCACAAGGACATAACTGCATTTTATTGACTGATAGCAATAGACTTTCATTCTGCAATGAGATTGACATAAGAATACTATCAATGTTGGACTTTATAAATCAAATTGCAATATGAGTAGACTGTTGATGGGCAATGTACGGTACATCCACAAAGTACCAGAACACAACTATCAGAGTTTTCTTGCTGAAAACTTTGATTTTAAACTTTACCTGACTTTAAATCAAAACATTACTTTTCTCCATAGCTTCTCCTCCATTTGATGTTTACTTTAACCTACAGACATTAATCCTTTGCAAAACTCATAACTTCACAGTTGCTTTGTAAAACATAGGAAAGCCAGTTCTGATAGCGTTAAAGATGTACACAGAAGAATGGTAAAATGGATTGCCATGAATGAGAATGGGTGTTGATGGCATTTACCTATAACATCTAATTATAAACACTGGAAAAACATGTTCTACACATCATTATTTTTGTGTTTTTCTCACATTACCTGGGCTTATTTCAGAACACAGCAAGGTTCCCCTAATTGGCATTGTGAGTCACGCATTGTGAGTTTAATGAAACATCTTTTTTATAGACCACATCTTGGGTGTTATAAAACTGTACGACAGTACATTGTGGACAGTTCAATTTTCATCTAAAAAAACAGGAGATTTTAGTCACCAATAAGAACTGATATCATTCAGTTTTCAAATGTCTGGGTTGTACATATTTTTGCAGCTTGTCAGATATTTTTATTTTTAATACACAAAATATTTTATTAGACATAGGACAAAGTTACAACACATATAACCTTCCATGCATAAATTAATTAAGTTGATGATGGACCAGCCTGAGGATTACTATCTCTCCTGACAACAGTGAAGAGGCAAAAACAAAGGGTTCAATTTGTATCTGAAGACGACATAAAAGCGCCATTTTTCATTAGAAACAGAAATTGTGAAACTTGTTGTTAAAACGTGCTCAGCACAATATTGAGAGTCAGTCCACTTGTTTTGTACGATGTATGCGCCTGGCATGAAATTAAGTCATCCGATGCCATAAAAATGGATTTTTACAGAATTGGAAAAAAATAGCAGACACAAGCTGGTACTGGTACATGTGTAAATCATCTTTCCATTTGTGAAAATGTAGTAGTACAAGAGGGTTTAGTGTTAAATGTAGCTGAAGTAACCAAAATGTACTACTACAAGAGGGTTTAGTGTTAAATGAAGTTGAATTTACCAAACTTTACTACCACTAGAGGGTTTAGTGTTAAATGTAGCTGAATTAACCAAACTTTACTACTACAAGAAGGTTTAGTGTTAAATGAAGTTGAAGTAACCAAACTTTACTACTACAAGAGGGTTTAGTGTTAAATGAAGTTGAATTTACCAAACTTTACTACCACTAGAGGGTTTAGTGTTAAATGTAGCTGAATTAACCAAACTTTACTACCACTAGAGTTTAATGGTAAATGAAGTTGAATTAACCAAACTTTACTACATGTACCACTACAGGGTTTAAGTGTTACCACTAGAGGGTTTAGAGTTAAATGTAGCCAAATTAACCAAAATTTCATTTGCACAAGATACTATATTTCATCTTCACATGGCTCTATTAGAGTCTTGATTTTCAAGGTCTGTTGTAACGTCATAGCTGATATGAATCTCTTACAGGAGAAAATAATGACACAAACACAGTATGTTGACTACAATTGTCATTTTAACTCAACACACTAGACTTATCTTAAAAAGCCAAGAGCCGTTCATTGGTACTGATGAACTGAATTTCAGAAGATTCAGATTTCCATGTTATCTTCAAAAAAGACTGGGGCCGGATGTAGGGACTTGTTAACGCCCAAACCACAGACTGATTATCACTGTTTTGAAATTTGGTCATGAGATGTGCAAAGAGCAAAATAATTTGACAAAAACAATTTTTGAGTCCCATAATACAGTATACACACTTCCCGTAATTGCTTTTTTTATGGAACAGTCTGTCATGCTTGAAGTAAAATTAGCAAATAACCATACAATTAGATACATGTACCATACACACAAAAGCAATGCTGTCTGAAATATTCCATGAAAGTCTAAAGGACTTGTAGTCAGATATTAAATTGGGATATTATCACTGATATGAATGGTGCTACGTCTGACAGTGAACAGTATCAGAGAATTATTACAAAAATAGACATGGAAAACACACATCATATTTGTAACCTTAAAACAACCATCTGGTTACTGCTTTCAATTTTCCACTCCCAAAACAAATGTCATTCAGCCAGTAAAGAGATATTGATCAACATTTTCACACAAAAGATACCTGAGAAACTGATACCGGTAGGTATGTTCCTACATGATCCTAAATGGTTTGTTCATATTTAACAGTGGCCTTCTTTGCCACTGGATTTCCACAAATTTCAGACATTTTTGCAAAATCCTCTTACATTTCCTTCTATTTTTACACAACTAATTGAAAATTGATCCACAACTACTGGTACTATAAATTAGCCTTCATAGCTCAAAAGAAAATGCCATTTTCCCAGCACTTTTTCTGTGTTTAGGAAATGTGTAGTCGTAATGACCCTCTGTAAAAAAATCCCTGTATTAGTTGTTTGAATGTAATAATCATAACCGATAAAATATACTTTAAAATAAGAAATCGTCCTCTGTTTTCGAAAAAATGACATAGTTTATTCAGTTGCTTTGGGTAACTATGTTCTAGTACACTATTTCCACACATGCATTTTGGTAAAGTTTAGGATGTCACACATGAGTAAACACAGTTTTTTCAGCAAAAAAGCTTCAGCAGATAGTCTGTTGCTATGTGTGAGGCAAGAATTGCCATGGAAAATCTTGTCATATGAACAGGATGCGTGATCTGAATATCGTCAAAGCCTAGAATCTTCACTCAAAAATTCATCTGTTCACCAAGAATTATTGATCATATGGGTTGTATCAGGTATCTGTAGGTTTTCACTGCAGTGAGAAATTAGTATCTGCTCCCTGCCCCAAGTTGGTAAAATTTTGATTTGGTTGAGGAAATTTGACAGTGCCTGTTGGGCAGGTGGATAATAACTTCTGATTTTGTTGTGGTGAAATCACAGGGGAGGTATACCAGGTATACAGTATTGGTGACATGATTATCGGTGCAGGTACTGTTTTTGCCCAGGCAGGCAACTTGTATTTGTCTGGTTGTTATTTTCTGAGATTTCCCTGCCCTGTTTTTACTCTTTTTTGACTGAAAAACACAGATACTGGATCACAGAGGAGGTACACCTGTGTACGGTACATACCTGGTCAATGTATCCCATTGATATAAGAAACTCAGACATTACCTGACACATGTGTTTTGTAAGGAATGGTACCCTGGTAAAATTTTACAAGGGTTCCCACATCATATTATGTGCGCTCATCAATGCAACCATATCTGGAGATAATAGGGTTCCAAACCATTTTATCAAAGTTTCCACCCAGTATTACATTTACCAATTGTTCAATGGTATGGTACATCTGAGCTTAATACCCTCTCACCAGCTTGGTTCAGCCTGATCCTGAAATTTTCTACAGCAAAGGTGGATTCCTGTTGGGAATGAAAAGTGATGAAGTGACATTTCCACATGGAGATATCATAACACTTACTTTTTGCTTTGTTTGGTTTCTTTGACGTTGGATGCCACCGAAGAGTTGCAAGGTCATCGTCTAAACTGAAAATTCTGTGATACTGCCGTGACTGTGAGCGCACTTTGATTAATTCACTACCAGCCTGCATAAATGTGATACAGTCAGATGCTGAAAACAAAACAAAACCAAAAAAAACATTACAAATATGCATTCACATTAAATGGTATAACAGCATTTCAAGTGATGGAAAATATCAAAATATCAAACAAATGGCATTTTCACACCTGAATTGATTGTGACATGAAAACATACTGTATGAAAGCAAAATAATTCAAAAGGTCTCTACAAACAAGATTATTTCATTCCACAATAACTACCGGTAGATAGCTATTGCATTCAATAGTGGCATATGTATTGTGACACTTCCCCTTAAGGTATGTGGTGAGAACAGCATGCCTGATTTCTAACAAGTCGACTGTATGTGCCTGAATTTCAATATTTCACTGTCGGCTGGCGCACATTTGCCTGAGGTTGACTGAATAATCTCCTTTGCTTAAATTATAACATGAATAATTGCAAAGTATGCCATAACTCTTCGATGAAGTTGAAACAATTCGATATGAAAAGATGTACTGATACATTATGCAAGGAATAAATGAGAATAATAGAATCCCACACCCCAACCAGTTGGGTGTGGGATTATTTTTCTCACGTCCCTCCAATATCTTTAGAAAATTGCATTTTATTGTGGTAGGTTTATACTATCAAAAACCAGCACCCGATTGCTCTTGTTTCATTTGTATCATTCCGCACAGAAAAATGAAGTTCCTTTCATTGATGTGCATATCAAACACGTTAACATGTATATTACCGATATGGCAATTTTGTTTTGTTGGTCAGCCACAAAATTCTCCAGGTCATCTGAGGAAAATGTTGCGAAACAGCTCTGGTGGCCATCTGTTGATGACATTGCGTGAAAGCTGTCGTCTGCTACAACCTCGTGTGCAAATGGCTCGCTCATCGAAGTCTTTCGCTAACTGTATCGCTGTCAAGTCAGTTCTTCTCCAGAAAATATGTCGACAAGCGTAAACAGCCGATAGGTTTGTAATGGCCTGAATTCTCCCGTTACAACATAAAAGCGGTCATCCTCCATGTATTTGTTGCCGACGCTGACCGTACTCAAATCTAGAACAACCTGTTCACTCTGCGGTTCAGTCGTCTGTCTGCTATAGTGCCAGTTGTACATTACGCGATGTTCTATTCGTCAAATAATTCGTAAAGAGAACTGGGCGCTGAGCAAAATTGACCAATCAATATACGTTTCACATACAAGGTGTTCGTTCACGCAACAATACAGAGTGTGAGAACAAATTGATCTCACACTGGTGTTCTCACACTCCCAGCGCACTTGGGACGTGGAAATGGCAATGCATGTTCAGTAAATCTTTATAACTCAAGTCTGAAATACCCAGTACAAGTGTACATTTCGAGAAATTTTAAGGAATTAAAGATTAATTTCTCATCCAATTCCCTATCTGATAAATCCATCACTGGGAATAATTTAAAGAGAGTAAATTTGTCTTTACATGAGGTGAAACTTACAATGCTTCAAAAATCTGTGATGTGGGGAAAGTTGAAGTGACGGAAAATATGAGTGACGTACAAACTGTGTTTGACTCATAGTGAAAGTTATTACATCATCCTTTCCTGAACGAAGAAAAATATTAGGGAATGATATACATGCCCAAACCGATAATGACTTACAGTATTTTTTGGAAAATACCGGTACAAGTAGCATTCCATAACAATTGCACATTTAAATTTTTGAACTACTTTAGGAATAATATTATGCTGTAGGAAAGTTGTCTATCATTTCTAGTCCTCCAGTGTTCAAATGCCAGATGACCTCTCAGTCTACACATACCTTGTGCAAAATTATACACGATTTCAACGATAAAGTGAGCCTAGATATTAACTTCAGAAAAAGTTGCACGATTTTTCAAGAACAATTATCGACTGAATATCAACCACACAAACATTGTGTAACATCACATCAACCCTGGTTGCAAAATGGAACCCACCAGCTTTTGAGTTCATTGTTTCCGAAAATTATTTACTCTCATGCTGTCATTGTTTGGATTATTATTGTCATGGTCTATGAAAATATTGATTACACGACTTTTGGATGATGCAGCTTTTGACTCAAATGTGAACCCAATTTTTGAGACAAAACTTAAAATAAACAAGGACACAAAATTTGCCAAGTGGATGTATTTTGTCAGACTGTAATATTTATGACTGATTTTTATGAAATTTTTACACCAGACACTGATTTTGATCATGGGAGAAATATCAGCTGCCATAATGTTTACATTGACAAGCAAATTGAAGATTGACACGAAAAAAGATCTGACACACCAAAATTGATGACACAGACACAGGTTGTTGTAACGTACAATGACCACAGAGTAAATTCCAGTATTTTTTGTTCAGAAGTGACAAACTTAGCTTGCGCATGATGTGATAATTGACGTTATTGATTATTTTCTTTGTATTGCTATCATAATGTATTAAGTAACAAGTGTTGAGATTGACTGGCCAGCAAAACGTTAACTGCCAAAGATTTCCTGAGGCTATAAGCATTAGTCAACGGCAGCAATGACATGTGCCAGGTCAGCTTGGCAGAGGTAAAACACTTGTGAGAGACATTCCAAACTCCAATAACCTGGAATTACCACATCATATCTGCTCTGCAAAGTTTATTCTACGGACAATAAAGTACACATTTCAAAATTTGTATCACTACCAGTACTGTAGTATAGGTTACGAACTCTTTTACTTCTCACTGTACTACATAAAGTCGTTTCTAACGGTAATGTTCCAAACATATCGTGCAAAAATATCAAAATTTCATCGAAATTCCAAGGATGTTCTGAGATCAGTTGTATCTATTACAGTAATAGAGAGGCAATAATGCATCACTGGCAGGATGACCAGAGTACATCACTGGCAGGATGACCAGAGTAAATCACTGGCAGGATGACCAGAGTACATCACTGGCAGGATGACCAGAGTACATCACTGGCAGGATGACCAGAGTACGTCACTGGAAGGATGACCGAGTACACACTGGCAGGATGACCAGAGGACATCACTGGTAGGATGACCAGAGTAAAACACTGGAGGATGACCAGAGTACATCACTGGCAGGATGACCAGAGTACATCACTGGCAGGATGACCAGAGTGCATCACTGGCAGGATGACCAGAGTACATCACTGGCAGGATGACCAGAGTACATCACTGGCAGGATGACCAGAGTACATCACTGGTAGGATGACCAGAGGACATCTTACTGGTAGGATGACCAGAGTAAAACACTGGAGGATGACCAGAGTACATCACTGGCAGGATGGACCAGAGTACATCACTGGCAGGATGACCAGAGGACATCACTGGTAGGATGACCAGAGTAAAACACTGGAGGATGACCAGAGTACATCACTGGCAGGATGGAAGGATGACCAGAGTAAATCACTGGCAGGATGACCAGAGTACATCACTGGCAGGATGACCAGAGTACATCACTGGCAGGATGACCAGAGTGCATCACTGGCAGGATGACCAGAGTACATCACTGGCAGGATGACCAGAGTGCATCACTGGCAGGATTACCAGAGTAAATCACTGGCAGGAGACCAGAGTGCATCACTGCAGGATGACCAGAGTAAATCACTGGCAGGATGACCAGAGTAAATCACTGGCAGGATTACCAGAGTAAATCACTGGCAGGATGACCAGAGTGCATCACTGGCAGGATGACCAGAGTACATCACTGGCAGGATGACCAGAGTACATCACTGGCAGGATGACCAGAGTGCATCACAGGCAGGATGACCAGAGTACATCACTGGCAGGATGACCAGACTGAAACTACTGACATGTACATCTGATGTCATCTAATAATTCACAACAAAGTGATGAATTTCAATAGTAAAACCACTATGAGATAGTGGGGGCAGATTTCAACACACTCTTGTTTTCTACAAACTCTTTTCACCAAGAGATGGAAAGAGTGGAGAATTGAAATGAGCATGAATACTCCAAATTAAGAAGACCTTTATCTACTACAATTTTTTTTGTATTTCCTGTCGTTATCAGTCATATTTCAAAATTCCTGTCTTTGGAATTTTACATCCGTCAGAGGGATCAAATGTTAACATCACAAAGATTACCAGTCAGAGTTTTAATGGTGAGGTTTTCAGAGATTTCAACCTTTTCACTGTCTATGTTATCTTACCATTTCTAATGAGACATATCTGTACAATGTCACATCCACTTGTTCTCCTCTTACACTGATAGACAATTTCATCTTAACAAATTTTTGGAAAATTGCTTATTAAAAATCCATTCTCAGTCAGTTTCAACAATTAATTTTTCAGAAGAACTGTCGTTTAACTGTCAAATTTTGCATCAATGATCAAATTGAATACGAATAAATATTTTTGTACCTTGAATCACGCACCATATATTAATTTCAAAGCTTCAAATACAAGGACTGAAACCTACAGTGTGAACATGATAAAACTACCCTAGATGGGCAGGATTACTCGGAGTATCTCACGCCATTATCCAAAGCATTTCTCCCAGACATCCTGAGCCATCGACTTTATCAAATCTGTGCTCTGTTTGAGTTTGTTGCTGGTTTGCTGTAAAGAAAAATATCCAAATGTACCATGTCAGTGTGTTCACCATATTCATCAGTTTACTTGTGGGTTTTCCTCTGAACTTTGAAACAGACTTCACTGATAACAGATAATCCTATTTGCACTAAAGAAAATCAAATTTAAGAACTCTGACGTATATTTGTTGTTTTCAACAACAGGAATTAAACTCCTATAAATAGATTGTAATATGTGAAGACGCTGGCTTGATGCCATGCAAAAAACATGTGTGATCATGAGAAACTTTAATACTACACAGAATTACAAATCATCCCTATGAAGAAATAAATCAATCGTTCATTTCCCTGTTGTAGAGTATTTCTGCTGTCTACTGAAATTTACAACAGAAATCAACCAAAAAGCCTTTGAGATAGCTGCGTGTATTAGCAAACTCTGTTTGATAATGTCAGACTTTAAGTTCAGTATTGATCAGTCACTGTCTCAGTAGCGGTAAGGGACACTTTATCTGTTGTAATCAACAAGGCTGAAATTTTAGCAGACACTGAATTATTTAGTGCTTGCGTTAATGGAGTGAGACGTTGTAGTCAATTATGTGGAAGTCAGACAGGAACACTTTACGTTTGGCAAATTATCAGTAGAAATAATGAATCACTTGTGACTGCCACATCGCATAAGAACCTAACAGGACATAAATTAACGCACACTCACAGGATGTGTTTTTGAAGTCGGTCAAATTAAGGGCACGGGGGTTTGGTACACAATTGCACCTGTCGCTGTTCTGTCTTGACACACATTGTATGACTTCTGTTGCAATAACCTACAATTATGTATGTTGAACTCTGTTCTGAACAGCTTATGATCAGTGGTCTACTGTAACAAATATGCCGACACTCGGTACAACGCCATGCTGAAGTCTAAATTCTGTCACAACAAGGAGTGTAGCAAACTTTAGCAGCAACATCATACAAGTTTTGCAACAACACATCAAGCAGTTTCCACAACAACACATTAAATTAAATGGTGTGCTGTCATGTAGCTAACAGTACACACTAATTTTTGAACCATCATGTCACATCACACTAGTTATGTACTGTTCTATCTTAAAACAATGCTTTATTTAGTTCTGTCACAATACAGTAACAAAGTTCCATCAAAACACATTATAAACAGCGTCCTATTCTGTCATGACACAGCATGTCACTGTTCTGTCACGTAACATGGATCTCTTGTGTGTCATATCACCATACATATGCCAGTACCTACATGTATACCTATTTGTCATTTCTCCTCTGTCACAATTTAAAGACACATTCTGTTATGATGAATCAATACTCTCTTGGAAGGGTAAAGTAAAAGTAAGATTATTTCACAAGACGCCAATTACTGAAAGACTAGAATCTCTCTGAATATTTGAAAAATCCAGAAAAACCATCACATCAGTGACACAACCTCAAACAACTGAAGACTCTTGTGGCAAATATTTCAACATTAGCAATTATTTGTCGTAATTAAAGTTGGTTACCTTGATAAATGACAAAAACCTCATCTTGGGGATTATGGTATTTTAACTGTGGTCAAAGCAGAAAAGAACTACCTCATGACAATTAAAGAGAGAATTACATTTCCAAGATATTCATAATTGTGCTATTAGCATTCAAAGCTCATCTGTCATGTGATTTACTTTTAAACAATAACCTGAGATAAGCTGTCATATTCCTCCAGGCATAGAGTATCCAGGGTCCGTAAAAAAGTCCTGCATACAACAATTTATCATGTTGACATATTCAATGATTCAATTTTTTTCCAGAATGCTCTCATTCCCACAAATTATGTTTCCTCACCTTTTCCAGACAGTTGAATCACTTTTCTAGTTTCACTCCTTTTTTCAGCCTTTATTTTAGTTACATTGTGTTTTTGAATTTCACAAAGGCAAAACCTGTCCCTTAACCTGATTAATTTAGTTTCACTGCATGTTTGTAGTATTTGGTGCTACGTGAATTCTAAATCTAGAAAAACGTGTGTAGATACATTATTGGAATATTCACTGATGTGTAAACTGCTGTCCATTCATAAACAGATGGAGCAACATTCAGGCCAATAGTCTGGCCAAATGTGTAAAATAGTGAATACATTTTATGAGTGCTTGGCTCACCTCTAATATGGTATACCACACAACATAAGCAACATTTCACTGGCTAAAAACCAACTTAAGATGGATTATCATAAATTAGTTTGTCACTGAATTTAGAATTATTACCCTCATCACTTGCTTGCATGTAAACATGAAAATTAATATACTGGTAATTTCCTTAATCTCTTTTATATTACACTGCGTACGCACTGTCATGACATAATGGGTAAAATGTTTGGTTGATTTGGTTTCAGCAATATGTAAAATGTAATCCTAGCCGAATGAGGAACAGAATTTCAGTTGAACACCATCTGCAGCATAATTCCAATCACATAAAATGTATTAAAAAGTGGTTGTGCAACTTCAGAACGGATACACATACCGCTGTATAATCAAATGGTATGACAGCCATACCTGTAGTTATACATACATGTGTTGAAAGTTTTTCCCTGGTAAAGTGCAGGTACCATGACAGTGTTATACTGTACATTACACAATAGCATCCAGTGTCATACTCTTGCATTGTTTTGCTGCACTGTTAAAACTTTTTGTACTCAGCCAGAATGCAGGATCAAATTGTGATTTTCAACTGTTACCTACATACCATTTAATATAGCTTAATTTTATACATAAATTTATATCTGCGAGGACTATTACAGCCAGCATTGTCTGGGTATCCAAATCAAGCTATAACTTCTTATCAATAGAGAATGTTCATTGGCCTTAAATTGTGCACTATATATTTCAAACCAGCTAAGCATTGCTATGAGTCAGATCATAAAAGACAGAATAAATGCAAGTCAGTCTTACTCTTCAGTGGGACATTTTAATTATCAATACAAAAATTTCATCGCTTTGTTTGTTTTTGTTAACATGCATTATGATTATTAAATGACAGTAAAGCATAACAAAGCGTAGTTTATGTCTTTGAATGCTGTATTTTTCCCTGATATGTCAATAGTGTTTTTACACTGAAAGTGGAACTATCACAGTTGCATTTTCACAAAAGACACAACATATCGACTTTAGGTCCCTAATTGTTTAATAATTTACATATTACATGTAAGTCCACAGGTTGATGATAGAAAATTGTTTTGGATACAGCGCTATACATATGTACTGGAAATACCAATTCAAAAATATTATTGCTCTGTTTGTTTTGTTAATGCATTATGATTATTAAATGACAATAAAGCATAATGAAGCATAGTTTATTTCTTTGAATATTGTATTGGCCCCTGACTTTCAACTGTGTTTTTACACAGAAAATGCTACTATCACAGGCACATTTTCACAAAAGACAATACATATTGACTTGTACCCGGTTAGGTCCCCATGCTTAATAATTTATACATTACATGTAAGTCTACAGGTTGATGACAGAAAATTGTTTTGGGATACAGCATTTTACACATGTACTGGAAATATTGTAACAGTTGTTGAGCCATAAATAGTTACAGACAAGTATTGTTACAGTTATTTGCACATGGAAAAGATAACTCATTGTGTTTGACCTCATACCTTTTCCCCCTGCCCTTTCGAAAACAAAAATTTGAAAGTACAAAATCTAATGAAGAAATCATGATTGGAACTTCATCCAACACACAATCAACTGCTGAAATAGGTCGTTTGAAGTTTAAACTGCTACATGTTGTTTGGAATAAGAAACATGTTCAATAATATCAGTTAATGTTGATTGACTATCATAATATACAATGTTTCCATGGTGTAACCTTGGTTACGGGCATATAGTTAGAATGAAACTAGACTATGCATGGCAATCGAAATAGAGTGAACCCTACTCCCCAAAGAAACAAGGAAAAAACGCAATGAGTTCTGTTGTCCTGCCCACATTTTAATTCAATGTCCAAGGCACGGCCCCTACACTGATGGAATATAGTACATATAGGTTGCCTTCTCAGTGAGAGAAGAATTCCCAATGTATGTTACGCGCAGCGTGGCTTGCCAAATCGCAAAGTTGCACAGTTGCAAAGCTGAGATCAAACACTGCAAGTATGGAATGAAAAATTTGTAAGCAGTTGTTACACACGAAAAGTTTTGTTCAGATCACGATAAAATCTCGTTCCATAGGTATATTTGAACAGCTGCTGTGAGGGTATTGAATTTGCCTTTGTCAATCACAGACAGAACAATGCTACTGCTTTACCAACATTACATTATGTTGCATACTTAAGTTATCCTGAACTAAATGAGACATGAACATTCAGTAAAATAAATCTTTGCACATGCTAAATTCTAAGGACACGACCAAATTGACTATATATCATTTGTATGCTAGGCTTTCAGCATTGAATAATTTTTCAGCACGAGAAATTGACAACCTTCAAGGTAAGGTAGTCAGTAACTAAATGCCAATCAAGTATTGTGATTCCATGCATTTTCTTTAAGGAGGGAGATAGGAAGTACGATGTAACACATCAATGAACTTGGAGATAGGACTTGAAGCAACCATTGCGCCTTGACAACAAGACTTACAAGTACTTGCACCTTGCTAGATACTTACATTATATTCTTGTTAGCTATATAATGGCAGTTACTAAACTCAAACTTCATTTACAAAGTGAGTTTTCAGGAAAAAATACAACCTTTAGCAGTTCATATTGGAAGGATAGTAGCAATCTCCTTTTGCGATTTCCCATGCAATGCAGCAGAAATCCTGAGAGAATTTCGGTTTGCAGTGTATTAAAATTCCTATTGTTGAGTTTCACAGCATACAGGTAGTACAAGGGAAAATGCCTGCTATGATTCAAATTTTCACTTTGTAAAAATCCTACAGCATATCATTATAGAATCAGGAAAAATCCGATTGACAATTATATTGCAAAAGTCTTATTTCAGGAACCAGTCTCCTGCACACAGTCATTCTGTTGATTTTCTCATTTCTGGACAGAATCTAATCAACTTTGTTTTCTGTATTTTGAATTTACTACAGAAGATTATTTGATTTCATGTCAACTTTAATAATTTGCAAATAACAGGTGTTGAGATTTAGTCACGCAAACAACAAACGTTCATAAATGTTCATTTGCAAAATAATTTGCTGGATTATTGTAATTTTCACCTTCAAGCAAAAACGGAATTTATGTTGTTATCTCCATATTGCTCATATTTCATAAATTGATTGGTTGATTTTAACACACCTTGGGGTGATTTGTGCAACTGGATGTGAATATTGATTATGTTCAGATGTGACACATGACTTTACAATCCTAAATTTGATACTGTGATCAAGTCCACAGTTTCATGATGTCGCATGAATCAAATTGACGGGCTGGATGAACAAACCTAGGGTACCTGTCCACTCAGCCATGGTACCATGGAGTGCACTGTCATGTTTGCCATAGTAACAGACAAAAGGTTCCAAAAATCAACAGATTAAAGCAATGTTTGCTTAAGAACTGATATTAAGTCTTTTTTAGTGAAGTACAAATTCCTTTTTCATCTGAGCATACATCATTATTTACGACTGGTCTGGTTAAAATGGAACTCAATCATAAACACAAGTTTTTCCATGCATAAAAATCTATATCCAAATGTGAACACTGCTATTTTCAAATTAACACCCAATGACTTTTTCTGAGTGACTTTATTTCATAGACTAAAAATTTTCTAGTTAATTTGCCTGCAAAATTTTATGTAATTTTTGTTTCATGGTAAATATTATATACTGATTATTTTATAATACTGGGAATCCCAGGGATTGTATTTGTGTTATAATTGACACAACTTACATCAATTTAACAAAATAATATTATTGCAGTAATGATGAGGTTATTATCAATTTCATGGTGACTGGTACCTGTGAAAATATCCATAGACAAGTCTGGTTGGGTATTGTTTAAACAAGGTATTTTAAGACTTGATACACACAGACTACAGAAATAAAGAAAAGAATCGGTTAGAACATTCTCTACACGTTCACAAAAATATTTCAAATTTCCTTGAAATTTGACCAATTGCATATCACTTACACACACTGATTATACCTCATTTTCAAAATATATTCATTCAGCGATTATTTCCAAAAAAATGTTTTTAATGGAACAATTACGTCAAACATTGCCCCTAAATTAATTTTAACTCATGAAAGTATGAAAAGGCTTACAGTATCAAATGTAGTGCGACCTTACATACATAAAACACATGGCCATCGGGTTGAAAAATTTGCCTTCAGCCGGCACACTTACTTCATAATGCATGTATTCACACTTAGTGTTACTATAAATATTACACAGCACTGCAGATAGTCTCTGAGGACAGCCATATACTTAACAGGCAGGGAAAATTTATCCATTTAGTCAACATCAACGACACATGTAGCTAGTACTAGATGTTACACCTCGCAATTAATTCTCATAATAACATATAGGGTCATAAATCATAGACTGCATCTTGCAAGATTGCAATATTCGTTTTTTAGTGAATAATATGGCTGAAAAAAGTACGCAATATCTATAGGGAGCATGGATATCTTTTTCCTGTGAATAAAATTACTGTGATCATTTTTGGAGCAAAAATACATTCATCAAATTATTATATCTCAACTGCTTTTCCAAAGGCTGAACGAGTATTAAAATGAAAATTTGCACATTTTGAGATTTTCTTATCTGCTCCTACAGGATATTAAAGATTCTCGTGCCTATGAAAAATATTAATATGGGGAATTGAAAGACCACTCTAGAAACGGAAGTCACTGCAATAGCTTCACCTCTGTTGGAAAGGCTGTTGGTGATGATTTTGGAGTCGAATCCATCATGAGATTGCTTGTCTTTACACTGGGTAATGACATTTATGTATGTCAGCTGCTGTCTGTCTCATTGCAAATGCTGAACTTGCTACAAGTCATCTTTCATCGCAGCTCTGTTTTACGTTTTACTGTGGCTTTATATAAAGTTTCCGAATAGTTTCAAGATTTACGAGACAATCCGGAATACAAGCAGTGAAACTACAGACCTTCTGCAATTTTCCGACTGTTGGTTAACTTCTTCATTCTTTTTCATGAAGTGTAACTTCTAATAATTTGAAAGATTTTCACAAATACATGAGTACTTCAACACATCAACATGCATCAATAACTTCAATATCTGATCACAGCACCATGTATGGACTTACACCACAATACATTCATATCTAATGCCAAACCAGATCTCTCAAACACAATAACTGGGCATTTTTTTAAGGGAAAATAACTGATTTTCACCAGAGTTGATGAAAAAAATTTGATCTTGACATCTCTTCAGCTAGATTCATCCTCAAATTTCTCCCTAATATGAAAAGATCTGCGCAGATAAAAAACAAAGTATTGGTGAGAAAAGGTTTAATTCTGAAAATACAACCTCATGTCATATCTTCCACAAATGAATGGCCCCAGCTATTTAATGCAAATATCATACTGTTACATTTATCATGACACAGAAATGCATAGAAGGACCCACAATATGCAAATATACTAAATTAAAGGAGAAAACCTTGACACCAGTACTGTTCTAAGTCAATGCTTTTTACTGGCTTTTACTTGCTGTTCCTTGCTTTTATCTTGCTTTTTTAATTGTTTTCCATACACATTTCAAATTTGGCCATGTGTCCACCATTATAACAATATACCGGTATATCTACAGGCTGATATCTACTAATAAAAAGGTAGAAATACACAAATTCTGTCTAGATTCAACAACAAACTGACCCGGTTCCTTCAAAAAAGTGTTTTTCAAATTTGATAAATATTTGACCTTTGTTTGAACCCATTGTCTATAATTACCGTCTGCTGGCTAAGCCAACTATGAACTCAAATGATAATAAAGTCATTTAATGGTGTCAACATGTGAAGTATTAGGGCTGAGTTTAGCTAGCTACTAACACTGCATGCAGCAGACTACAGTTCTTTGAAGAGATACTGTTCACAAAAAGGACAAGATAAAATTCACTGATGCTTGACAGACGATAAGGCCAGCCTTTTATCACATCCTGGTCATTTATTTCATACCTTATACAATTAACTGCAGCTGCAAACACACCGGAATGAACTCACAGGATTATCTGGCTGTATTACTGAATAATAGCTTCGTGACAAAACTACCGTGCTGAGTCTATGCAGAGTTTAAATATCGCATTATGAAATGCAAAAAAACACACAAGTATGTAGCTAAATGAGAATACATGATAAATTGGACACATTTTTTCTGTCATAAAGTCCAAAGTTGATGGAATTTGGCGCCAATGACAAAGAAATTTAGGTATTTTCAAAAGTGAAAGATTTTAAAGTATATATTTTGATGCATTATGCTGAGAACTCTTACAGGGGGAGGTAAATATACTTAAATCCGTTAAGTAATACTAGTTTGTTTCCTTTCTACAATTTCATATGTTTACACCAATTTTATTTGCATGGTACCTATTAAAATATGTTCAGTGCATATAGGTGATCACAATCATAGATTTTTACCAAATATAGCAATACATGTACCGGTATGACAATGGCCGCTGCTCACAGCAATTTGATGAATTTTGCGTGTTTGCTTCTGTGTTTATTGCTGTAGTTTGTGGAGAACCGATTTTAATGTGACTTTTATACGGTAGTTTTCATTAAAACACCGGACCAGTTATGAAAAAGAGTAACATTTTCCCTGTTCTGTTGTCTTGCTAACCATTTCAGACAAACTTTCATTTTGATACATTACAGATGTCGTCATTTGAAATTAAAGTTGTACTAATGATGTTTCACTTTGTGATGTGATCATTCAAGCAGTATACTTACATTTGCCTTTCACTGCATAAAAAAATTCCATAATTCCTTACACAGTTTGCATCTATCACTTTATTAAGAGATCATTTCATCATAAGTGATTTAATTTTCACCGTTGTCTCTGAATAGCTCTGCATGGTTTCCATGGAGATTTCATCAAAGTGGTGATATTCGAGCTTGAAGGATGCGCTCATTTTTACTTTAACTTCAATAGGCTTTTATCATGAGATGCGGGGATATGAGTTTTCAGCTAGTCACGACAGCAATTGTGGACTGCTACATCATGCATCTTTTCAATTTCATTTGAAGATTAACTACTCTGGCAATATCACTCACACAAGACTGGAATCTACTCTAAAATTCACCATTGAAAGTCTGCGATGCATGTCTCATACACAGCACGCGTGTTGAACAACTTACAATAACTGAGCGATGTGGCTGGCCAACTTTTAGTGTGTTAACAAAAATTTATGAAATATTAGTGAACGAGTGTTACGATGAGGGGTTTACGCATACTGAAGAGTAGTAAATTGAGAGTAAGTCAGGCTATGTGAGATATAATCATAGAATACATATCTCACGACGGAAAGATATCGTTGTCGATCTATTCTCAATTTAAGGCAGAACGCACCTCAGGGTCAGATATTCAGACTCAAATTTTTTCAATACTTTACTGATATTCTTCTTAGGATTACTCATTTTGAAGACTGTGGAATGAACAAGGTTTTCATGCCTCATTTTTGCAAAATCAAAAATCCATTATTTTCCAGTAGAGTTAAAATCAGAATTTCAAATACAAATAAAATTTAGGTAACATTTTTCTCTTGTATCAAAATATGCATGGTGAAATTTGATTTTACTCTTGATTTTGAGGACAGAATGGTTTAAAGTTTCCTTGGTGAAAGTTCGGGCAAAAGTAGACATCTTTTAGTTTCACAATGCATACTACCGTAACAGGTATCTAAAGGCCATTGTCAGATGCTTAGTGCTTACACCCAATATCTGCATTCCTTCATTGCAGCTTCACATTTAACATTTGCATTGTACATGTCACATGAGAGAGATAAAATATTCAGACAATATCACCAAGGAGAGCTTGGAGAATTCTTTCAAATCATTAATTATGCAGATTGGGACATTAATATGCACGAAACATCTGGTATATGAAAAGGTTGATCCTTTTGAAAAGAAGCTTCGATGTGCCACAGTTTTCATCAATAAATCTAGTATCTTTCCTTTTTGAGATGCAAAAATGACAAGGTGGTTTTAAGACTTAAT
This sequence comes from Ptychodera flava, assembly GCF_041260155.1. Classification (NCBI taxonomy): domain Eukaryota; kingdom Metazoa; phylum Hemichordata; class Enteropneusta; family Ptychoderidae; genus Ptychodera; species Ptychodera flava. The sequence continues at coordinate 35,020,730 of NC_091943.1, read as the reverse complement.
CATAGGAATGTGGTGATACGATCTCGTGAGAATTGGCAAAAAGAGGCGTTGACTACATCTGCACAGAAAAGTTACATTGCATTTGGCAAAATTACAGTAAAATATGTAATGTAGTCATGCAATGGATAAAATGTATCAAAGTCATTTGTGTCAACAATGTTTCCTGGTAAGAACTATTGCAAGAACAGTCTCTTTCTTGGCTTGCTATTACTTTCATGCATGTCTCAATGGCTTGGATGAAGACATGCATGGCTAGAAATGGTGATTGAAAACATAAAAAAATAAAATAAACCTACATTTGTGCTGGGCCGGTGGATCGACATGGCTGCTTCCCTGTCCCATATCTACCGGTACACAGGTAAGAGCACTATACCAGAGGCAGATCCCCACACTATGTAGTTGAAAACCAGTGAGACTAGCAACAATGAAAGGCGGTTATGTAGAGCTGTCTGCCTAATTTGAAAATATTAGCAGAGAGTGGCAGACACACTATCAATTGCCAGGGCAAATAGATGGTCCATGAGCACAGAGTCGCAGGCTCTGTGATTACATAGCGTTGTCCAAATATAACAGTTAGCCAGCTCACAAGCTGCCAAAAATAGATGTGTAAAATAGCGTAACAGCACACACAGAGTACTGCTTTTAGGTTTTTATCAATATCAATTGTGTTGAGGCAAGCGAGTCTGAGCCTCACATGACATCATTATTCAAATTAGAAATTCCTCTTAGCCTATCAGTTGCAGCCTGCAAATTTTAAACTCTAGCCCAAACATATGCTTATTTTCATGTGTGTGTGTCTTTGCCGTCTTTGGAGGTTCTTAGAATGCATTAGAATTTGCCAGATAACAGTGACTCTGTACCGATGGTGTCTTATCTGTGTCTCTGTGACGTCTGAAATATGCTTCCTTTGCAACTTTTCAACGTGGATGCACAACCCTAAAATAAACATTTTCAATCTAGCAATGTGTCCAATACGAATTTTCAACTTGTATTTATGTTTTTAAAATTCCTGAACTGGAAAAAAATTCTCCACTGTAAGATGTCATATCATATATTATTACAATAATGTAGAAATCATGGCAATGTACGACTATTATGTAAGTCTACTAATCTCTATGCTTAATAATATAGATTAAAATTTGACAGATGAATATTCATCAGTCATCCATCAGGTTGCTCTAGTGTGTTTGCTTTTTGTACAATTACACCATTAAAGATTATCACTGTGAAAATTAGAAATAAAAGCTGCATGGATTAAGCAAATTAGGTTTCCTCCATACATAAATTACCACTCAGACCAAAAATATTGACGTGTTCCATTTTTGTCAATATATCATGAATTTTTACTTTTGGCAATCATAGTCCGCAATTGCTTCAAAATATTGTTTATCTTTTGATTGTATCATACATCATTTGCACCAAATGTTATTTAACTCGGCTTCGAATTAAATTAAATGGAGCCATATTCTGATAACTTTTTATACAACATGCCGTCATTGTTCATTTCTGATTTACAAGCTGATATCAAAAGACAAACTTTATGGAACATACATTCAGCTTTTTGATTTAAAGTATTTTTGCATAATAATAGATTCAATTAAACTTTTTGTCAAAATTAATTGTACACTTTATTTCAATATATAAGGTCATTCAGTCACCTTAACATCTTCCAGATCAGTCTATGACCTTTGCATATTGTAGGTTACCTTGGCCTTCAAAGTCATATAATGACCTTAACATTAAGGTCAGTTTATACTTGTCACCTGGGCATTTCAGGTCATTCAGTCACCTTTGCACTATGGGTCATTCAGTCATCTTTGCACTATAGGTCATTCGGTCATCTTTGCACTATAGGTCATTTGGTCATCTTTGTGCAATGGGTCAATTAGTCACCTTTAAATTTCAGGTCTCTAAAGAACAATTTATGCTAATTCACATCAGAAAGGAGACATGGCTAAGAATCAAGCATCCCAGCACAAACATGGATTATTTTTAAGATATAAAAATAAAAGTTAATCCCTATCAAGTTGATGTGAAATTTTACGAAGTCAATTAATTTTCAGAATGTTTCAATATCCAATGAATTTTCATAGTTTGGTAATATGGCACAACTGCATGTAACACAATTAATTTACACAAAGTATACAAACACATGGATCCTTTAAATGTTTCTGTATCACGTCAGATCAGCAGACTTCTAGATGGTTTAAATTTACTCTCTTGTCATCCATCTTAAGCTAGTAAAAGAGGTATTACAAAAATTAGAGGTCTTTGTTAACAGTGAAAATGTTTCTACTTGTTGTCTAAGAGAGAAGATTTTAAGAGATTACAGGGGTATAGAATTTACCTGTCACTGACAAAATCCATTTACTCTGCATAAACTTGATACGAGTTTGTTGAAAGCAAATCTGCCTGATGGTAATTCAGTTTGTTACATGGCAGATTCACTCAACAGCTGCATTCTCTTAGCTGTAGGGTCAGTCGTATTGCGATTGCATTTCGGATCAGTGACCGGCGCAGAGCGCCAGACGAAAATGCAATATTGAAATCACCGCTTCTAATAGGGTTGAAGCCAATGTGTATAATCACCATTAGTATAAACTTAATTTACTTTGCCTTCACAAAAAAATGGCTATTTTTATTCATAACAAGCTGTAACAACATCATCATCAAAGAGCTTGAGGTGAAAATCTCCTCTGGGCTGGGTCATATAGTCTTGCATTTCTGAATTTCATGAGCCAGTTCAGTCGTGGCTGTCTGCTTTAGATCAAATTTCTGCACGATACATTAGGAATGAAAGGATGCTCTGATATTTGACAGAAAAAAAAAAGCTAAAAATTCAATGATACAGCTGAGGACATGGCACATGCTACAGTTACAATGTACAACAAAGTCATCATGGTGAAAAACTCATCTTTGCCACAGAAATATGTATGTTACTTTTCTCAAACTACTCCTCGCTCAGCAGACTTGTTTATCAGCAGAATCACTAAAGACAAAGTGGTGAGATTTTCAAGTAGACGACAACATTTCTTATTGCTTTCACACACAATTACCGTCAAACACTCTGAAATACTGCAAGTGACTAACATAAATATCCAAGGGCAATCAACATAGACACATTCAAATGATTGCACTAGCACTACCATGGCAGCATTGCCACTCTCTTCAAAGCACTGGCTGTACCGGTACATATAGTAAGGTCACTGCAATTCTACTCTTACATCATTTCCGTGAGTTTCATTCTGGTAAATTATTTCTTGTGTAAATTATGACACAGTGGAGACTTAATAGAATCCATGATTGGCCATCATTTTAGTATATTTTCAACTAGAGTAAGGTCCAACTGTTGATCTATTTTAAATCTTTTTCAGAGTTCAGTAATCATTATATTTTTGAGGAAGTTTAATGAGCTCATAATATTAGCACAGAGGCATTTACACTGTACATAATCCAGGATATGCACAGATGTTTAAAACTGGTCTACCATAAATGATGTGTCATAAAACTTACTAGCAATTGTCTTGTCAATTTAATACAGCAAAATCATGATGAAATGATTTTTAATTTCAGATGATCGCCTATTAAAGTCATGCTGTATTGAAAGTTATAGTAATTCCACTATAATCAATACTACAACAAACATACAATATTTTAACGATTGAATTTATATTTTATATAATGTATTGCATACACCGTTTGACAAATTAGTTATTTCCAGGGAATTCATACAACAAAGTCAATGTTTCAAGAAAAGATTAGCAAACTACAAAAAGCTTATTTCAGGAAAAAATTCATGAAAATTTTTCCGGAATGCAACTGGTCATCCATTGACACAAGAAAGATTGTAAAAGATTTTGTCAAATTCCTATAACAGAAGATAACAAAACAGTCACCCTGTGAGTTAAGCTTAATTGTGAGAGATATAACAGTGATGAGAAATAAAAAAAATACCGTCAAGGACACTATGTGCTCACATTCGGTTTGAATTGGTCCATTCGAGAAATATTTAAACCAGGAAAAACAAGAATGACAAAAGCAAATAAGGTCTCCAACTTAGGTACTGGAGGTCATCTTTAGGAACATGCATATCAACTTCTATAGCAATGGGAGAAGCAGATCCTAAATACATAAGCAAATGTCAATAACAAAAAACAGAGAAGGCTTGATAAAAAGAAAAGGTGGGAGTGGGCAAAAAATGCACAAGGGATCTGGTAAAAAAGTAATGCTACATCATTGATCTTCTAAACCCTACCCCCTCCTGCATATCAAATGTTCCACCCCTTGGTATTACATAAGACCAAATGACAGGAAGTACATTTACAACCTTGGAGATTTTTAATTAATGCCATGAGTGTTATCATTCTAATGTAAACAGCACTTAAGTTAGTTACAGATAGTGAAATGCCTTCCACTGTGGGTGGTGATTACAACATCTGGAAATATCCTGGATCCAAATTTCTCATCAGTTTTTGTATGTCTTACATAGAAAAGTTGCAAAAATTGGTCCAAAATGAAAAAAATCACCTCAGCTTTGTTTTCTGGATCAAATTTTCCTACAAATTGGTATCAAATATGACAAAATTATGTTCACAGCCTTCAAAATTGTCTCACAACATATCCTGGGTTAGTATAGGTCATTTAAGGTCACAAACTGAGAAAAGTACCTAAAATATACAAATTTTGGGGTTTCCCAACACTTTGAGCAGAAAATTTATCTAATAACATCTTTCATGACTTTATACCAAATTACAAAGCTATCAAACAAGGGACTTTATACCAAATTACAAGCTATCAAACAAGTAATGTTGAGATAAAGTTTTCTTGACCAAAAATGACAATATTGTCTTAAAATACAATTTTTTATATTTCAGGACAATTTCCACATATCTAACTATTGTCATCTCTGTACGTCTGTGTACGAAATATGAAAGCTGTCTGTCCAGGGGTTTTAAAAAGGAAACACTGTCTAAGATTTTTTGACAAAAAATGACAAAATTGCACAAAAATAGTAATTTTCCCAATTTTGTCATAATTTCAACAAATTAGAAGAGTAACACCCTTGCAAAGAGACAATCCAAATTTGAGAGCGATTGGGCCGGCGGTTTTAGAGTTGAAGAATTTTTACTGAAAATGAGAAAATCACAAAAAATTTCAGCAAAAATACAAAATTAAGGATATCTTCACAATATTCATAAAACTGTATAAGGTTAACCTAAGGTACTTGCACACAAATTTTCAAAGCAATCAAAAAAGTTATTAATTCTTAACCATTTTCACATTTGTAAGCTCATTGCATAATTTTGGCAATGCAGACTTCATTTGAACAAAATCCCATCTATAGCCCAGGATGCATCCATACACCAAATACCAAGCTGAAACGTGCAGCGGTTTGCGTGTTTTTGATGTTGACGGACATACTGTACATACGTACATACATACATACATACATACATACATACATACACACATACATACAGACGCCATCGACTTCAGCCTATACGATAAACTCACATTGGTAAAACTAAATGTGAGCTAAAAATCAAATTATCAAACCCAATGACTGTTTCATTGATGACATCTCCATTGCTACACTGAAACATTCATACTCAGCAATTGTCGAGTTGGAAATTTGCATACAGATGGCAATCCCAACCTTTGTGAACATCAATCCCGCTTGCAACGATGAAATAGACCCTTTCTGATGAGAAGTTATACTGCCATAGGCAACATCTCACCAGCTAATCATCTAACAGCTTGGAAATCCTCAACATACCTAGAAGGGTTAGATGTGAAGGCAGCCTAGCCATCTACCGTAATTACACATCTTCACTGAGTTCATATCGACACTATTATCATTCATAATGGCATAAAACAACAACAGCCATTTTACAACCAGCATATATCTTAAATTTTTGGCCACAAGTTTACATAGCACTATCTAAAATGTCAATATTCAGTATTGAATAACGAAATGCAAAAAGAATACTGTTTATTTTATGTATAAATGTTATTACATCTAATTAAAAAATTACAATAATGATGCATTAGGTGTTTAGTGGTTCTTAAATTTTGGATAGTTCAAAGAGGGGATGATACTCCATCATAAATTTTGCATAAATTGATCGGCCGACCAAATGGGTTTTCATTTTATGATTAATTACCTGCTAACATTTTGGCTCTTTGTGCACATTTATGAATTTCATTTAGGTCCTTTGTGCCAGCGTGGTAAGCATTGTAATTTTGTGTCATATTGGCATTTCCGTATTTGGATACAGAGGAGTTTACGCTATATTTACACAATGTAGACACTGTCTTTTGTTATTCATCCATATTTTGTTGCTTTTTAATACTTACCTTTTTTGTATTCTAGGTTTGATATACAGGCAAGTTGCCCGTTTTGAATACCATGCCATATTTGGACATTGTATAAATCGCCAGTCCACTCAAAGCAACACGACCATATTTGGAAACGGTCAGACTCATTTACCTGTTGACTGTATAACACACTGTAGCTGTTCTTTGAGAATATGAGGAATCTACCATATTTAAATTAACATCAGATCTGACAAAATTCATCTCAGGAAAAAATTTGGTTCATTTCTGTCCGTTCAAATTTAAACATTCTATTCATTTCAACAGTAATCAGGGCATTTGTATGCACAGCAAGATCTGAAGATTTTTAATGCCTTGTTCTGTGTGTGTACTAGCAAATGTAGCAATGGTTTCTGGGTGACACCTTACTGCATTTGCACAATAGAGTTGTACTTTAAACACATCTCTGATGAATATTTTCTGCCGATGAACAAATTGAAATCATTCTGGATCAAAAATAGTCTCACTTATGTTATAGAAAAAATGCTTGTTACACAAATGAACCGACAGTGCAGGCTAATGCTATAGAAATGAGTGTCTTACAAATAGACTTTTAGTACACCCGATTTTCAAAGCCAACTGAGCATAGTACATGCTAGCAAGAAACGTGATCATGTCCAGGTGATTAGTATGCATGGCCAAGCATTGATCTTTTTGCCGTCTCTGCATCATAGCTCTATTAACGCACGCTCAAATTACAACCTTCTTTTGCTTCTGTCTATATGGATTGAAGCGCTATGCTGTAAAACGGCAGCGTCCCTTAGCAAGGCATCATCAATAACCTTCAATTGATATTCTCTTCGTGTCAGATAAACTCTGTTTTTGTATTTCATCTTTTAATGATATGGTCAATATTGAATATTCACCTGATATTATTTTATGGCTGAGCAGAGAACAATTATCAGTATTTTCATTATCTTCATCCCAAATTCAACCAAAAAACAAAAAATTTATAGCTTCAGGGACTTCTGGACAGACGTATCTACCTAGGCTGGTGCTATTTTGCTTTATGTTTAGGAATATACTCATTGAACAGATTCTGACTGCTTCTACTTCATTTTTCTGGCTCCTTGTAAGTTGTACGATGGCTTTGGTTTTACCTTGCAACTGGGGATCCAAAGCTGCCCTTACTTGATTAATTTTACCTGCAAGAAACTCTTTGTGCAGAGATGTTATCACCAAATTAATGTGAAATTCAGATGCTGTCATCAAACCAATGTCAAATATATTATTACAATTTTCAGATGATGGTTACTGGCTACAATTTACATACGTCTAAAAACAAAATCTGTTCTCCTTTTGTTGAAAATGACAACCAATTAATAAATGTTTTCACGACTAAGTGAATGTACTTTCATAGTGTTTAATATTAGACCTAAGAATATTCTTCATTGATAATGACTCATTATAAATTGATTTTGATACCCTAACATTGCTAATCAATATGCTCAGTAAGAATGAATACATTTATTTGGAAAATTGAGCATTAGATCAATGTCCTTTGGGAAGACTACAAGAAAATACAAATAAACAAATATATCCCTTCTCTGTAATGGTATTAGAAGTGATAAACATTCCAAGTTTGCATTTAAAGAGGCACTCCCATTTGGTAACATTTTTAAAATACATTTTTTTAATGCCAATGGTCGATATTTGACGTGGCAACTGCGCGTGGATCGCGAGATATCGATAAAAATATGTCATTTCCCAAGCGTATTTTTCACATCCCGAAGTTTTACGATGGTTTCTGATTATGACGCGATATCCCCGAAGGTTGTTGTTGTGCTGATTGACGATGTTCTAGGGAGTCCATAATAAGTTCGAACGACGCAATTTTACCTCCACTGCGAAGACTTTATATACAGCGTTATGCCTTTACTACAGGTCAGTTTTTGAAAACTTCTTCTTAGCTTTTGTCGTTTTCATTATTCTAAATCAGTTGTATTATATTTTTAACCAATACCACATAAACATCAGTTTTTACGTGTAAAATATAAGCCGCCTCCGATGACTACATTTTGTCGTCTGCCACACAGTACGTGTGGTTCGCCGCGCGCAAGGTTTGCGTCTACTGGTATGCATACCACGCGGTGGCCGCTATGTATCAACCGCACGTAACTGGGCTAGTCACTTATGCGAATTCTGGTGGAATCAGCAAAAATTGTTTTTTGTTTTTTCACCAAGTCAGTAAGACTCAGCTTTCTCCCACGGAGCATGACCGATCACCGACGCAAGTGGTACTGTGGCGTACAGCAGCGTCAGTGTAGACTCGTACTCCGTAGCTTAGTTGATAATGGCCCCAGTGCCGAACGTTCAATGTTCGGAAGCTGAATTTAGGTGGGCCACCGAATTCAAACTTTTACTTTTTGGAGACATGTTTTCATCGATATCTCACGATCCGCGCGCAGTTGCCACGTCAAATATCGACCGTTGGCACTAAAAAAATGTTTTAAAAATGTTACCAAGTGGGAGTGCCACTTTAATACCTTGTTGCTTGTTTCCATATATTATTCAACTGGGCAGAAAAAAAAACAAACAAACAGTTCTTAACATGGAAAAGTGATGTTTATCATTTGTTTGTTTGTTTGTGGGGTTATTCATTGTTTTCTCCAGGATGTGGGAATATGTAATCCCCTATCTAATCAAAATCCCCCCTTCAATCAATCACAAATGCCTGATATGCCACCATCTCCAATGAGGTTTGAAATTATTAATTTACACAGGGTATTTAAAGTAGCATTCTACTTCATGATTATTGTTTTTGATGTAAAAACATCATATTGTTGATTTAATCCAAAATCTAGTCACAGTAAAGTGATGCAAGCTTCCTATTTGTAGAAGAATGTGATTAAGCTGTAAGAATGTCTTTAATTTGATATTTGATCTACGCTATAGCCATGATTTGCTAATATACATTGATCAGAATCTTAATTTGCATAACTTAAATTTGCATATTTTTTTATAGTCCTCCTCAATCAGGACCAAATCCCCTCCCTTTGTGAGAGAAACCTGAAGGAAAGCACTGGTAATTCAGACCAGTACTGTTCTAAAAGTTCTACCATATTAGCTGTGATTTTTAATGTATTTTTTAGTTTTGTTTTGTGTAGTGCATACTTTCTTGTACTCAAATCATATTGAAACGACAACTGATCAACATGTCAGCATATCTTGTACTTGTGTCAGGTCCAGCGTCATTGTTAGCATCTGAATTTGAGTCTAGAACAGAATTCACTGAATGTTCCATATTGTGCACAGTGCTTTACATTGGCAAGATTAATACCGTATTTTGTATTACAACATACTTTAAAGAGAAGAAGAACAAAATCTACTTGTGTACAAGAATAAAAAAAATCAATAAAATATGATACAAATTTACAGATGTTGTCTTTTTAACTTTGAACATTGATTTATTAATTGATTTGTTAATTGATTTGTTAATGATATTCTAGTTATAGCACATTTTCCAGATCAAAAGCCACCGTTGAACGTAACAACATGCAATTGTTTTTCTAAAGTAACATCTCAATTTAAATCACTAACATAGAATTTTAAAATGACACATCCTTGTGTTAGCTCACACTATACCGTAGTTCTGACAAAACTATTCCTACGCCATGCATGGAACATATTTTTTACAACAAACTGATCAGTTGAATAAGGTAACTAATTGTAACAATGTCTTCTGAAATACTTCCAACAAATGAATGATCTGTATTTCTGGATTTTTTCAGAGTCAAAATCAAAGAAATTACAAAGATATACCGGTATATTCATACATCACGACGATAATGTTTTTATAAGACTGCAAGAGATTAACAGTGAACCCTACAGTCTAAAAGCCAATGCTCATATGCGTTACACTCAACCTTTCACTTATCTTTACAACAAATATGATGATTTGGTTTGTTTATAAACTGAGTCATGTATGAAACCAGTCACTGCCAAGCAACCCTACTAATCATGGGTGAATAAGCAAACTTTATTTGTTTCAACACTGTGGCATTTATGTTGAATGAAAATATTCTGCAATGATGGGGAGATAGGTCTGAAGTAATTCTTGATTAAAATTAAGTATCATTCTCCATATAAGATGTAAATATTTAAAATTCAATTTAAATCATAGTCATAAGCAACACAGCGCCCACACTGAACAATTTTACGAATTAACACAATCCTATAAGGGTCCAGTTGTATCCGATAGCCATGGGAGGGCCCCTTAAGGAAACAATCATTTTCATAACAAAAAATTGACCCCATTGTTCTTCAGGTGTACCATATCATATATTATACCTGCTTCAATGGAGTACACATACATGCACATGTACATCACACGGATCGTATAATGTTCCACTTCTGTATACTGTTCTCACAGCCTTATTTTGTGAAAAAAAAAGAAAATTCAATTTTCTACCTCTGACTCAGTGATGAGAATGGTTGCACTTTTGAATTTGAAATGAAAGTTAAGTCGATATCAGGGTGGGATGTTATTTGCTTTTCTCTAATATAAACGGAGCAGGTATCCGTAATTTTTATTCTTGATAATAAAATTGGATACTTAAAAATATTGCCCAAAGCAAAGTCTAAACAAGAGTTGTAAACAATTAATTTCAGGTTGTTACTATCTTAAATTTGATACCTAAGTTGCACCTCAAGAATATAGACCCCATTGTTAGTGAGTGTTCCTGTTCAATGTTTCAAATACACAGTTTTTTTATCTATTTTCCAGAACATAATGAAACACTGGGTACTTGAAACAGCTTGCAGACAAAAAGCCTGCATTATTTTTGGATGTTAGAATTCATGTATAGACTTAAAATGTAATTATCAATGATAACAATAATGCACATCACATGCACATACTTTGTTCAAAACAATGGTTGAAAAACGATCCTAAAATTTTTGTTTTAAAGTTACAGCAACAGCCATCAATGCATTTTCATGGCCTGGAGAACGGTAAGCCATCAACATAAATGTTGATAATCACCCAAAATGCTGCTGGCGTGTTGCGTGAGAATTGGTTGGTAGGTCATAGACAGCTTTGCATGGAAGCTTTTCAGGATAACAGAATACCAGACTGTATGTGTACACAACATCTTAAGGGAGCCCGTAGGTAAATGTCACCGCACACAAGTGTTGAGCCTTCTTTCATACACGAGATAAAAGCTGCAAAGAAAATGGCGTGGCAAGTTGGCAACAACCTCTTCATATTCTGCTTGTTTTTTGAAAAATGATGTCACGATGGCATGCTCATCAAACTTACATTTTATCCTGCTGAACTTGTTCATGTGTATTTAAAAGTCGCACATTGATTTAATAAGTCCATTCAAGTACAACGCAATACACAACATCACATTTCCATTAACATTGACTTGTCTATTGTTCCAGCTAAATAATAGCTCTTCAATCAAGTACAGTAGGTCTGTGTTATATTATAAATCCATCCAGTCTCAATTATTTTGTCCTTATGCATGCTGTATGCGACATCAATCTTCATCCAGGCTGGTTATCTCACTAAAAGCATGCTTTCTACAAACAGTAACGCAGCACAATAAAAAATGCAACCTGCTTGTTTTTGCTAAGACCTTCATTTACGATTCACTGACATAAATCATCATTATCTTTACAGGAGTTGGTCATAGCCTGAACAAGAAACACATCTTTAGTGATCAAAATCCACACTCTGGAGACTGTCTGACTCAGATGAATATTTATCTGTAAACTGCAGATCATCATAATCAGACATGACATGTCATTGTGATTCAATCTTACTGTAAGAATCTGTTCTCTTGGTGACACCTTGTTCCAGGTTTATTTTGAACTATTTCTCTGTACTTTGGACTTGTGAGATCAATGTTTGAAGGGAATCCGCGAAAGGAACAGTTAAAGTCGACACCTTGTTCTGGAGTTACTTTGAACATTTTCTCTGTGCTGTGGTTGGCGAGATCGAGCCATGTGTGACGCAGTGAAAATCACTCTATCTTGATAATCTTGGATCTCATCTTTATAAGGATTTAGCTAAGATTTCAACACTGGGACTATAACTCCTGTGTTTCACTAAACGGAATTGACATGTCAAGGAATCATTCACTTTGGTAGATCTATATAACCATGAGACGTTGCACATGAACATCAACAGACACGTTACCTCTATAGAAAAGTACAGCCGTTCACAACTGTTTCTGCCAGGTGTTGGAGATAACGGCATTATACTCCTTCAATACTGAAACTTGAATATCAATGAGAACTTGACTGACTTCAACCCTTTATGTGCAGTTTTCTTTTGTGAAGTTCTAATTTTGTCATGAAAAATAGGGAATTTTCTATATTTCATGCTGACAGGGTGTAAAACATCTCCATTGTATCAGACTGAGGTGTACTGGTAGTTTACATCAGTTCTGTATCTGTCAATCTACATATCTGTGTATTTCATGTATCTGCATGTATCAACATTTCTTGCATATCTCACGTATATCTACATCTATCATTATATATACAATCTTCATTCCTAAATGATACAAGTCATAATATAACAGACACAGATACACAGACAGACAAACAGACAGATAGACGCTCACATGTACACACATATACACACAAATACATACCGGTATAATGAAAAAAAATAAAAATAAATCAAGTATAATAATACATAGACACAGACAAATGTATGTGTTTGTGTGTGAGTGTGTATATATACACACACACACACACACACACACATATATATATATATATATATATATATATACCAGTATGAATAAGATACTTTAGGACTTAAGGACATAATAAAAGTTTTGTGTTCTTTGAAAACTGCTGAAGAGCTTCATTGTATATAATATCTCTTGAGAATCACAGAAAGGTCAACCAGGTGTTGAACATCACAGTATTCAGTGTAGCTCATTATTTTTGAACAAAACCTGTCAAGGGTACTCAGACAATTACATGTTGGAAATGTATGCTGTGAGACACCACACCTTTGTGCACAACCTACACTTTCCTCAGCAAAAAAATTGCCAAAGGGCTTTGGGATTGAATTTTGTGGCATTGGTTTCCATGGCAACTGATGGACCGGAAAATCTTGTCAATTTATGGGGATCTCAAGGTAGTGTTGTTTACAATTAGAGAAAATAATCGATATATCTTGTTACAAAGGCATGATGGGACCACACATGCAGGCAGAAACAAATAATTACCCTCTCACAAAAAATGAACAATGTCTGGAATAGAAATGAACAATAACTTCTTGACTGATTTCTTTTGCATCCATTTTTGCAGCTCTCGTCAAGTCTCCAGTGAAACTTCATGTATTCTTACTTCCCAGTTTTTCTTTCAGGTAATTAGGAACGATATTGCAACGTGATACGTGGATTTTGCGGCATTATCAACAAGACGGCAAAAATCAGTATAAGCCCTAGTACAGGATGCATTACTGTAACCATGGCCCCGGTTTGTGGCGGTATAATGCAACATATCACAGACATCTGACATTCTCAGCTTTATACCATCTTAATAGCTCTATCTCTCTAACGAAGAAACCGAAAATTTAGAACACAGTCACCTGCTCTTATTTGAAAATACATTGAACACAAATTGATGAATAACTGCTCAGAGTTTTGTTTCATAGATGTAATTCAGCACAGACATGTAATTCTCACAAGACATTGAAGAAATGAAATGTTGGTGGCTTGCTGGTGGCACACTACAACTACCGGTACCGGCGGTAGGATATCTTGAAAATTTGCCTTGGATTGTGATGGATTGACAGCCAAGAACAATATGACAGGAGAAAGCTAATAATACTTGAACAATTACATAAATCTTTATCAAATAAACTTGGTGGGGGAGTACATGTCGTCCTAAAAACTCCTTTCCTAACCGTGATACTGTAAGATTTGAAAGGGGCAGCCAACAAAGCTGTTTGTGCAAAAAGCTATTCAAAACGATGTCTTGGCAAGTGAGTGGGAGGGCAATTTCTTTTACGTATCAGGGCACAGAATTACACAGGCAGGGAAATTTCATTCTCATGTTCAGCATACAACTTGAAAGACACTGACTGGGTGAGCAGGGAGAATGATTCCATCATTTTCTGGAGTTTGCTGATGGGAAGGGGAATGGGAAGAAGGCAGTTTTTGTAACTGAGAAGAGAAGAAAGCAGGAAGATTTCCTGGTAGGTAGAGGGGAGGGAAAAATTTTTAATTTACAGGAGGGGGGGAGGGGGGGAGGCAGTTACAAAGAGCTATTATTTTCCCTACAAATTGTAATTTTTTCTGAATACGTTAGAGTTGCATATTTACACATAAAAACTCTGCTTTCAATTTTTCGGCTGGAGGGTTGTCCAAGATTTTATTCTTCACTTACAGTCATCATCTGAAAATCTATCAAAAGCAAATGGAAACATCTGGGGTAAAATCAATGCATACAAATGCCAGATATGCTGCAAATTACACGCAATTTTTTTACAGGTTAGGAAAATACCTCTAAGTTGACAATTTTTTTTCCAGTAGCTTGCACATGTTGTATGTGCTTTGGATTCACGGAAGAATTTAGTGACGATATCACCAAATCAGTAGCACCTTGAGATTCAAGTGAAAAGTCAAAGTAATTTTCAGTTTGTGAAATTAACTTCAAGTTAATCAAGCATTTATGATTACACTACCAGTAATTTTCAAAAGCTCCACAACAAACCCTGTGACATGTATTTACATCGCACCAGAGAAGCAATACTGTAGATTATGTCTGCAGGCTATTTACTTTGTAAAAATCAAAGGAAATCCTCTACCATTCACTGAGTCCATTCCTAAGCCACTGATATCTTCTTAGGTTAGATTTCCGGAAATGTGTTTGCCATAATGATTCCAAGACAGGCATTCTGACAATCGGTTACATTAAATCACAACTTGGATTAGCCAGTTTCAATTTTACTCAAAATCTCTTTTCACTATTTACATATACATTTGCCTATAAGCACTTCAGTGTGCTTTATGGAAAACAGACAGTTGGAATGTAATAAATTGTAGTAGTGAAAGCGGTAAGTTATAAAAATAAAAAAAAACAACAAAAAACCTGCATCCGATTCAATCCATATTTATTTCCGACGCCAATAGAAAATCGTTGATTGTACAACTAGACAATTTGTTGACAATATGACTGAACCACTTTCTCCATTGGCATAGAACTGAAATGCACGACAGCATCACCTGCTGCTTTAGAAATAAAATTTCAGAAAGTTTCCATTCTGCATTAAAACACAGTAAAAAAACAGAAAAAAAGATTCAGCTGGAGAGTGCACACTGACTGTGATGTTATTTGCTATTCTGTGCACTGACTAGGGGAGAGACTGGAAATCTGTGATGAGGACATGTGGAATGTATGAGAGTCTGGAGATTGCAACATAAAGAAATACATCAATAGCTGTCTACTGATAAGACATTCTAATGAACAGCTGTTTTCTTATCAGTCCAATAGTTCTATACAAGCCATCAATATAGCCATCTCCATGACAAATTGATTTTCACTCCCACAGAATTCAATTTTTTTGGAACTTCCACAATGATAATTGATATTTTTAGCAGTCATTGAATAGAGGACTTAAATTTTGAAACTCTTAGCATTTTTAATGTAAATTTGCAGAGATGAGACGTGTGAGTAGCACAAATCAAAAATAGTGTCACTGACACTGTGTTCCCATTTTGATCACAATCTCCCAGTACACATAATATATATTATATGTAGTGGTGTTTTAAACATGTCCACAACAATAAGGATATAAAGTTTTGTTCAGACTTTCCTAAAGTAAACATCCTCTTGAAAATACCTCTTGTGAATCAAAAATAAAAATCAGAAGTCATCATGTAGGTTTTGGTAAAAGAGAAACCAATTGTCTAAAATTTACTACTGTTTCTAATTCAAAATGGCCGCTGTACCAATGTTACCTCTACGAGGTAATTAAATATTCCATTTTCACAAAACAAGATAGTGAAAACTTTCTTTACTCCAGAAGCTTCACCTTGAGTCCATTCTACGGTAGTAGCATTCAAACATGTCCTAAAGGATTATTCTACCTTGAAACTGAAAGATAATTGTATGATTTTTAGACGGGTAATCTATGTTGTTTAAAGAAATATACCGTACAATGAGATGACTGCAGGAAATGGGAAAAGCATAAACTATTCACTCGTAACTAAACACATATAGGAACAATTTTTTACTAAAAAGCAGAAAATGAGTAAAAATTCACCGGACACTTGACAATATACCAATTGGATATGGTCCTAAGATCATGCACCTATGACAAAATGGGAGCTCAGCTTATGACACCGATAGTCAGGCATTAAGGAAGGTTGTAATAAGTTCTGCAGATGTTACAAAAGTTTTCAAAAGAAAGAATTATGATACAATGCTTGTAAATCATCGTAAAATAGTTGATGTCAGGTCAACTTTTTCAGTCAATTGTAACGGTAGGTTACACATACACAATTTAAGTTGATTTAATGAGGAACAAAGTATTCAAGCAATTTATTCATGTCCATAACCAAGCCCTTCCACCCCCCCCCCCCACCCACCCCCCACATTTACCTGCATATGAATCAACCCGCCCTTTTGAAAATGATGAGGATGTACAGGTATCAAGGTCTGACAGTACAAGGATTACAGCCTAGCTAACGTGACTGTACATTTCAATGATCTTCAACCACTTTTTATGGTGTACTCCTAATAATGTATAGTGCATGATTTCAGACTTATGAATGGCCCCAGTCATAGGAAGTCATTATCATAAATTTCATTTCACAATCATACGATCCTTGCATATTTTGAACTCATTTTTTAGGAAATTGACCATTATATATGCTCCCTGGGATATGTTGAAATATCCAGTATTTACTTGGACTATCCAGGTTGTATGTTATAGTTAAATGCATTTTAATTTTTTAATGAATAGATCTGGAAAAAATTAATGTATCAACAATAAAAAAAATAGCTGTACTCTTACAGGCTGTGTTGATGAGTCCATAAACTGGTTATTTAAACTATCGTTAAAGAGTATGAGAAGAATCTACAGTCACAAGATGAGACATACATACTGAAAAATTGTGAAAACTGGGAGTTAATTGCAGGTTTAAGTCAAGCTGTGTGCAGTGTCTGGGGAGCAAACAATTGCAAAAGAGTTTCTTTCTAACCTTTAAAAGTGCATGTTTTCCTAAACAAACTAGAGTCTAGGATAAATTTGTATTTCCCTCATAGTCGCCCTGGGAATATTCATGACTTACATGTACCTGTTGATTGCCATGGCAATAATTTTCAACTGACATATAGCTGTTGGGATGACATTACTGATGTGAATTTCAATGAACAAAAACGAACGACAACTGTTTGTAGACCTGAAAGAGACCTGTATCAAAATCGAACACACCTGACGGTCAATACTCGTAAGTTAATTACTCTGGATAAGAACTACTCAACTGGGGGATTATCAGTCAGATTTATAGTAAACCCCATGAGGTTCTGTAACCTATTTCTAACCCAGATTATGCAGATGGGGTTCCATGCACAGATTTTCTACAAGACCTCTTCCGCATAGTCTGTCTGGTTTTGCCAATTTGATCTCAGGACATGCAATTTCTGAACACTAATCGATTAGATCTCTCAAGGGAACCTACCATCATTAAAATTCTGCATCTTTTTTCAACAGAATAAATTGCCAAAAACATATACACATTGCGATTGACATTGAAAGTTCCATTAGTTGCAACTTTTAATGAATTTGCCACTATTTTTGTTCTGTTGTGAAATAAAAGCTTCTTGTTCTACTCCCAAAATCATGTTGAAATACAGAGTATTTAAATTGTCAACACAGCTTCTATGTAGTTATTGACAGCTGAATCAGATCACTGGTAAACTAATCTTTGAATTAAAAATTTTGAAAAAGTTCAGCTATGGTGAGATACTAACAAACTTTTCCTAAGTACATATCAATTTCATGTGGAATTTCACATTAAAAACATGTGTTATGTTTTTTAGGAAATACAAACCTTTATGGTTATAAAGTTTTTCTCATACTTTACGTAAGCAAACCTAAAAACATTTTCTGTAATGGGACAATCATAATGAACATTTCTGGATTTGGACATGTGTTATGTTTTTTAGGAAATACAAACCTTTATGGTTATAAAGTTTTTCTCATACTTTACGTAAGCAAACCTAAAAACATTTTCTGTAATTGGACAAAAATATCATGCGTCATAATATCCTAACGAACATTTCTGGATTTGAAAAGCAAATGTTTAAAATTCATCAAAATTTGAAATTCAAAATGGATGCCATTCTCTGTGTTGACTCAACTTCAATTGTAGTGGAAAAAATCAGATTTATCTATTTTTTACGAACACAAGGAGGTGAAACTGAATTTTCTACTTTACATTTCAAATTGTCGTCACCCAAATTGTCACCTTGCAAAGAATTGTAATATTTTGAGAGTTGAAAAATCTCTCTCTGGGGTTAACAATCTGTTTCATCTCAAAAGAAGCAATGTAATCAGTGAAATTTACGGTCTTCTTTAATTTGGTACACAATCCCCATCCTGTATGTATAAGTGAACACCTGTGCACCAATTAACTTCACTGCATGGTCTCCAAGACAAGGTCAGGGACCGTGAATAATTGAAACATGTTCATTGCAATCACTTTATTTGACCTCAAAACCTCTCCATTCCAAGACGGTGTGAAATGAAAGTGTACAAATCTAACCATGACATTGGGATTTGAACTTCCTTCATGTACAAGAAATCACTGAAATAGGTGTCAGAAGTGCGAATTGCAGATATATATAATTTGAACAACAACCATTAAAAAAATCTGAAAAAAATTGCAACAAAATTTTCCATGGTGTACCCATGGCATATATTTACTAGGAATTTGTGCTTGATAATCAAAATAAGAGTTTCAACTCCTTCCCCTGATCAGAATGACTTGCATTCGTCATGCATACGTTTTACATGTAATTATCAACATCCCATTACTGAGTGACTTTGCTATGATAAATGACAGTCACACATCATAAATGTGGAATGAAAAACATGTGGAGATGAACTAGCAAGAGGATGGTTATCATACAGGACAATAAAAGCCGAAACAAATCACAAATAATATTGTTCATCTCATGCGATTCATCATTAAGTCCACTTAGACACTGATTTGTGTCTTGTTCAGCGACAATCGCTTCACATTAAAAGGGAAGAAAGAGATTAAGTAATCACCAGACACAAAAATTGCAAACTTGTTGTGCATATTTTCACACCCTTCTAGCAATGTTTTCTTTTAAAACTTGAAGGAAAGTGTAAAAGGCCAGTGGTGAAGTACCCTGTAAAAAGTTGGGTGACTCCCTAGAGTCACATTACTTCTCAACAAGGGCAAGAAGTCACAGCATTTCATGGAAAACCTTGGAAGCGTGATGTCAAAGCAAGGAAAACCTTGATGAGATCTTTTTTAACTATGTGATGCTGGAATCCTGGATATGCACAGAGTTATCAATTCAGTATTTTTCATTGGCAGTATGGGAATACACAGCATCAAAATTTTGCCTCAGTCTGATTTTCAATTTAGGTCTGGTTTTAAATATATATCACATACTGGTTATGATTAATCAGCAATATAATTCATACATCACCATTAAAACATACGCTGAGCATCAAAGGGTGCTTGAATTGAAATCCCAACTTTAAATCCTAAAATCTTGAAATTCAGAGTTGTGAGAAGCATGAGACTGAGTTACAAGACGAATTTCAAAAATGAACAACTAACTTGTAAAGCTTGGCAAGGGTAAGACACTCTTAAGTAAGACTGAGTAATTCATTTACATTCTGAAATGTTTTTTTCATCTGAAATAATTTTCTTTTTTTCTGCAATACGTTAGAGGAATGCAGTCATTGGTACTGAGCTCAAAGGTCGTATGGGACCCATACGACCAATGTAAATACTGTATCCAAGGTACAATGGTGATTGATGAAAGTTAAAACATGTCTGTCATAATCTACATCGTATAATTTAAATGTTGCAGCTATGATGATGAGGTGCACCTAGATATTGTGCACGAAATACATTGTTTGTAAACGAGAAACTCACACAGGCGCAGTTTCTACAACTGTCTCCCTTTAATATTGCATTCATTTTTGATGTCATACATAAAATCGTAAGATCAAGTTGCTTGTGAAAACCTCTACCGAAGATATCAAGTACAAATGCAAGGAATGGATTAACTAGAACAGCACATGAGAGCTTCGTGTTCACGCAAGAGGATAATAAACCAAAATTACCAAGGTTTCTCATTATGTTTCACTTTGCATCAAAAACCTGACTGGGAAACATTAGTAACAAAACTCCATGACATCATAACACAGTGATGAGTACATGGAGTAAATCATGCCACAATAAAAAATATGTACAGGTACGTGTTCCAGGAGCGTGGCTCTCAAACATGGTCGGTCTGTTGACAACTTACGTGTATCTTTTACTATTTCATTGTTTTGATTGATGAGAACTGTAGAAAACAGCTGTAAATGTAAACCACTGCATTTGCTTTTTCATAAATCTTTGAAACATTTTTGATAGATCATAGGAAATAAAGTTATTTAGAATACCAGAAACATTTTTTTCTTGGCCTCAATGACTATTTTATCCATACAGTATGTTACTCTCAGGGAAGTTCACTCATTTGGCTTCTGAGAAAAATTGCACGAGGAAATGGTATATTACTTGGGAAATTAGCTCCTGTACCCTATACAGCACTGGTGAAGTTTAACAAGTTTTTTTTCGTTTCAAAATCCAACATGGAAGTCATAAAAGTCATGTTCTAGCTTACACTCACAGGTATTATTGTGGATATTAGCGTTGAAATTGCCCTTGGAAAATGCTGGTTTGTCATAATATTTCAAAAATTCTCTAAAGCTCCTTTGAAGGGGCACGTAGCTGTAAGTTTTGATGATTTTTCACCAATTTTGTTTTAATGTGAAGTACAGTTTCTTGTTCTACTCCTCAAAGCATGTTAAGATACACAGTATTTAGCTAGTCAACTCGGCCTGCAAATGTGTTGACTACATATCATTGACAGGTGAATTCTGATCCAGATAAGAATTTAATTATGAAGAATAACAGTGCATTTTACAAAAATAGGGCCAAAGTCCCTGAAGCTACTATAGACATGGATACAAAATTAAGTATTTCCTGACTGTATGAAATCATCTCACTAAGGTCATCCTAGGGACATGTAAACCAAATATTAAAGCTGTCTGACCAGCAGTTTTGAAAAAACAAGCGACTCAACAGTTGACAGAGCTCTGCTGTGTTATGTAGAGAATAACCTTTTGTGACACATGTATTGATGAAGGTGGACATCTTTGATAGCTCATTTCAGGATGGCCTGACCAAAAATGGAAAAAAATTCCGTAAAAATACAGATTTGCATATTTCATCAGACTATATTAGTCTACAATAGCAAATAAACGAGAGTTAATTAAGTTCTAATTAAAGTAAACAAGACTTGCTTAAATCAAGATTTACGTCATAAAAAACAGCATATCTGTCAGGTTATAAAGAATCTTGAGCTGAGCTGGTTATCTTTTAATATCAGTAGTTTCATCCTATTAACCAAGCACATTTTAACTTTCACATTAACATTGTAAGTAAGTTCTGTTGAATAAGTTGAGACTGTACGTACTCAGAGAAAGCACACTAAAGAGACAAATGTTTGAAACTTAAGAAGTTCAAGGTCATCAAAAGCATTATAAGGAATCATGTTACACTTTCATTGCATTGTTTACACAGATTGCATAATTGCTATAAATAGCACATGAGGAATCTTACAGCCTAGCTTTACCATAAAAACCCTATCACTTTGACCACTCTTTTAATTGACCACTCTATTTTTTTGCTCCAAAAGTAATCTTATTTTATCCTTACCAAGTCAACCATGTATGGAAATTAGAACTTTCTCTATCTCTATTTGTTTAACCACCCTATCATGACAAACTATTATGAGCAATTTCTTTTAGATAACATAAATGGTGGTTCAGAATATATCAAAGTTGGGATTCAGGAAAGTTGCCTTTACATGTTTTAATCCTCAATTCACTATGAACTGTCAAAAAAAGTTTAACTTTCTGATAATTCCACACTAAAATTTTGGCTTTGATGATTTCCTAATTAATTCAATTATTTAAAAACATATTAATTATTTTTTTCCGGGTGAATTGATAGGGTTTTTACAGTACAAGAATTACATACAATGTAAGTCAAACTTTGACCAAAAATGACAAAAAATTCCTTAAAAATACACATTTGCATATTTCATCACAATTTGAACAAATCTAAGTTGGGTTATCCCTAGGGACCTGTATACCAAATAACAAAGCTGTCTGACCAGCGGTTATGAAGAAGAAGATTTTTTACCAAAAACACCTTTTTGGCATTAATTTGCCTATTTTCAACAATATCAAAAAATAAAAAAAAACAGTTTCTCAAAATCATATTTTTCATCTACACAACAAATATCAAATCGGTAAGTACTGCGGTTCTCAAGATATTTGAGTGGACGGACGCCTCACAAACGGACATACATACATACATACATACATACATACATACATACATACATACATACATACAGACTGACGACGGACGCCGGACGGATACCCATCCCAATAGCTTCTATAGACTATAGTCTATAGTAGCTAAAAATAGACACTGCGTTGACAAGCTACATATAGATAGTTGGTGATTCAACATGCTTTCGGGAATAGAGAAAAAAGTAGTTGACATTAAAAAAGAAAATAGTATAAAAACCATTAAGAGTTACAGCAACTTGCCCCTTAACTCTAACTTTTCACGTAGATGCTAGCGTTTGAGCTCTGTTTACAAAATATGGTAAGTATTTCTTTTTTGTTCACTTAAAATCATCTCGAAGTGCCTGGTGTTCTGTTTGTTAATACCGCCTGCATTGATATTGTTCAAATGGCTTCTAGCCCACGTTCTAATTCTGTGTCGACAATAACATTGTATATTATATACAATACATGATTTGCCAAAGGTAATACTTTGTACCTTAGGGAGAAAGAGGAGAAAGGATACTTTTCTTATAGAATAAAAATACAGACAATATTGTCAATAGTTACAGCTATTGTCCACACAATGGGCCTCGGGGACAGATATTCAGACAATCAAATTTTTACAATACTTTTCTGGTCTACCACTCGAAGATCTTAGAATAAACAAAGTTTTCGGCCTCTTAGTATTTTGAAAAATTTTTCCTCATAGAGTAAACAATCAGGAATTGCAGCCATTTACATGATGTAGAACTTCAACTATCCTAAACCGTTGGGTGATTGTTTTTCCTCCAGTGATAAAATTTGCGAGGTGACCCCAAATTTTTTTTCTTGATTTTGAAAGAGCATGGTTGAAAATTTCCTTGAGAAAAGTTTGAGCAGAAGTGATGTCTTTTAGTTTGGAGGTGCATACTGCCTTAAATCAAGATTGTTGTTGGCACAATGCAATTCTACCATTGATGACCAGTTGAAAACAGGTCAACTGATACACCAGTTGCACTTTTAAAAGTACACATACACTCATGCAGTGTATCTATAACTACACAACTTATTAAAACCAACATTAAATTTACAGTAGCAAATGTGTGCCTGGCATGTGCAACAAGATATGTAGCATCAAATGTTACCACAAGATGTTACCACTGTCGCAGGTAACCAACGTCACAGGTAACCAACCATGAAGTATGTACGAAGACACAGCT
This sequence comes from Ptychodera flava, assembly GCF_041260155.1. Taxonomy (NCBI): domain Eukaryota; kingdom Metazoa; phylum Hemichordata; class Enteropneusta; family Ptychoderidae; genus Ptychodera; species Ptychodera flava. The sequence goes on along the minus strand of NC_091943.1, from coordinate 34,996,562 downwards.
GTTACAAATACAGCACAGATATGGAGAGACCCCAGTTCAGATTCTTGTTTAATGTTGGAAGTCAGTTGCCTGTACTGCTTGTTATTCTTACGATGATTGCATCATTAGAACGAAAATGATAAATCTGGCAAATGAAATATGTGAATTAAGATTGGTATGTTTTTGTCGTCTCTTGATATTCAAGATCAGGCATATAAAACCTCAAAAGGTCGAGTATCAAAATTACATGAGTACGTCTACAAATATTGTATGTTGCTGATGATGTCTGTTGAACAGTAAGATCAAATGTACAATGCAGATAATCCTGGATATAATGTTACTTTGAATATTTTTACGCAAAGAAACAGAGCAACGTTGTTGGTGAAAAATACCGGACAAAAGCTACCAAATGTTGATGGTGCAACATTCAAACATTACTATCATAACAGAGTATTTAAGATATAAAAGTCACCTACAACAATGAAGTGAACCTTGGAACTAGGTTTTTGACCGAGAAGAAACATACATCAAAACAGCAAAGCCTAGAAAGATTGAAAACACATCAATCTTTTGTACCCACCATGAAAATACAATGGCACAGCTTCTAGATTTCTTTCTTTCCTGGAAAGAAGACAAAAAAGACTGTTGCAAATTCCCACTAGCAACTACATTCTCACTGTGGAGAAAGTAAAACATTGTAAAAGTTACATGATCCGGAGAGATGGTTTTGGATCCAACATTCCATTAATTTGCAAAGAAAGACTCACGGCAAAAAAGTAGAACTAATACCCTACATTCACTTATATATTTGCTTTCCTCCCAACATAAAGAGTGTCTCTTTTTATGTCTTCAGGGTGCCTGAGTACCCTTTTTGTGATGCAGCAATGAAACGGTGATACCTATTCCTGAGTAGATTATTGTTGTTGAGCCCCCTGGAGGCAAGGCGAACCAAGTTGCCAAGGTTACTGGAAATGTCTGAATACTCTGCTGCTTCTCCTGGATAAAGATGATAACAAGCAGCAGAGAGATGGATACTTGCACAACTAGCTTGGTTATTTTGTAAAAGAAAAATAGAGAACCTGAACAGCAGTCAACTCTGTCTACATCCCTGGAAATAATAAGAATACCATACAAACATACATACATGTATCTAAAGTGTACAGTGCCCCAGCAGATGAATTGAAAATCAAGGTCAAACACTATGGTTTGGCAAGGCTGGAACAATGAGGGATAAAACTGTTACTTCACCACTAATATTTTCATTAATTTTTTTTTGTTCCAGAAAACAACTATGTTGACATGTAAAGTATTTTAACACTGCAACACAACGCATTATGTGTAGAATGTCATGTTCTTGTTAACAAAGAATTCTGGTTCAGACCAAACTTCAGATGCCAATAATAATGTTTGACACGACACATATACACAATGTGTCGACAATTCAAATGTGGCATCTTTTGAGAAGACTATTTCATGAGAACAAGAAACTCCATGCAACAAATAGAACAAAAATAATTGGCCAATGAGTCAAAGGATACAACTAATGGAGCATTACGATGGAGAGAGGCCTGTAAATCTGCAATGATTGATTATGGAAGGATCGTACTCATTAGTTTCCGAGAATAATTCAGAAAAGAGAACCAAGGGGAGATGTCAGTGAGGGATAAGAAAGCTGCTAATGAGGTGACACCCTGTACAAATTATTGTTGGTATCCCATCTATTTTGACAAGTGCTGAAACAACTGAGTGTGTGGCCGTGTGTACAACTGTATTCACGCTGCTGTATCCATGTTTGTCTTGTACTACACTCACTGCACTTCACAGGAAGGCCTGTCAAGGGAAAATAGCTGATAATTCATTTACAATAGTGCCGAAATTAATTCAATTTCTATATCACAATATTAAATGATTATGGACAAAATGGAACACGCTGACCCCATGATATTACAGTAAAAGTATTTTCATAAAAAGTACCTTCATCACACCTAACATGGGATCAAAGACAGTAGATTTTTGATAACTCACAATGTATGGCACCCAGTCACCTAGGGAAGACATCACAGTCAAACCTATTGGTCAACACTCAACAAACATAAAGTTTGCTGTGCATGATACCGTTGATACAAAGGTTACCATACACTTTCCATATATTTTCCATACACTTTCCATATAGTTTCCATACACTTTCCATATAGTTTCCATGTAGGGGATAGTTAGAACTTTTGTCCAGAGCTAAATTCAGTTTACAACAATAACATCGCACTTTCCACACACACTGGTGAATGCTAAAACAGCATTTCAACGTAATCGTGGAAGATGAATATGACACTGTATCAAGTGTGCTAAAGACAAGATACAAACACTAAAATAAATCAAAAGTATAACAACTGATGGAATTTTTTATTGGTATTACACAAACCTCAGAGAAACTTTATGGAATTTTGAATTATGATATTGTAGAAATTTCATACAATAGGAACACCATCTAACCTGAATGATGATATTTTAAGATCCAAAGATTTTATTCTGCTCAGAAATCATGGATCTATAGATGCAAGATCAAGCTATATTAAACACTGAGCTACTGATCAGTGTAGTTCTCACTGATCAATTTTGTTCTTTATCATATAAAACATTTCAAGGTGATCTGCAGATGTCAGGAATGAAGAGATAGAATTCCATTTTCACCCGTAAGTCAAGAGTATACAAATGTCATCTACATCAATACAATGACTGATAATTTCACTGATCCACCAGATACATCTATCAGTGTATTTCCGGTATCAACTGTCTGACAGTTCAATAAACTCCTCAACTTTCGGTATCTTGGTGAGTAAAAACACACTTGGTCACCAAGTCACATTATAGTTATAAAATGTTCTTTGAATCTTAATGTGTGTGTTTTTTCATGTTCTTGTCTTGATTCTTGACGATAAGGAGATTATTATTCAATTTCTATAACTATGAGTTGAGAAATTCTCTTTAGCTTGAAGGGCAATAGCTCGAATTTCTGTAATTTTTTCATTTGATTTCATATTTTCATTTCATTTTTTTAATTATTTCTAGTAGTCTCTCTGTCCTTCCTCTATAAAACACTAAGTAACAGCCAATACAGTATATTGTACCTCACACTTGCACAATGTTGGAACTTTTGGTAAAGAAAAGCTAGCAGTGCCAGTTCAAGAAAAACTAGTTTTGATTGCAGTTCTTAGCTTGACCAGAATTTCAAATATGTTGCACTACAAGTCTTGCTGACATACTGTATAAATACATTGTACTAATGAAGGTGTAAAAATGGAAGATTAACATAGGACCATCAGCATTCTCCAAAGCCAAAGCATGATTTCATTCTGCGGACCTACGCAAAATAGGTAATGCAAAGCTGTTGCTGTAACGGGGCGTGTGGTTTACGACGATGGACCATCAGTTGCAAGACATGGTTAGACCACTTGATTTTCGACAGTATTTCTCCTATAACGGCCCTAAAACTGATCTTTTGCAGATGAGCAGTAGAATTAGATGTTTTGACTTTGAGTCAAAAACCCTACAAATTTTCCATTTCTGTTTTGACCACCATTCTTAACGATACTAACCTCGAAACTGTCGACAGGACATGGCTCTTTGAAAAAAATTGAGCCAAACTCTCTCTATGACAATGATTGAGAAAATTATATTGTTCGGACTGTTGTTTCCATCACCCATGACCAGTCAATATCTTAGGCCAAATGGTAACCTACCAGTGAAGACCAAATGCTGTCCTGAACCTAGGAATATTACTCTTTTATCATAAACACAATCAATTCATAAGAAGTCAGTCACATGCAAAAACTCACAACATTAAGTTAGTTTTAAAAGAAGATTTGAAAAGAAGATTTGTAAGGTGATGAGCTTTAGAATTTTTTACTTTGTAACAGGATCACAATCTTGTTCATTTAAAACATGGAAATATTTTTTTTTTTTTTTTTTTTTTTTCTGACTACATGAATCACCATACTGAAATTAATTTTGAGCCCTTGTTCACTCCAGCGGTGCACAATTAATATATACTGCCATATGTGTGCAGTATCTTAGCAACAACAAACGGCAATTATGAAGAATCTCAGTGAAAAGCTATGATCACAAGTAACCCTGCATACATGAAGTGATGCCCTGGTTATATTGACAGCCACTGTTTAATACTTCACCAAATGTGCAGTAGAAAATGTGTGATGTAAAAAGACAGCACATGAGTGCTGACATAATTCTACTTATTAATATTATCAATATATAATTGCTCATAAAATATGAATAACTGTGGCAGCCTATGAATTACATTACTGGAATATTGAACATTTTTTAATGGCTGGACTTCGCAGTAAACTGCTCGATACTGAGGATGTATAAAGTTGAAAATCATGGCATGCAGTCATGACATGCTCAGTGCGCAATCACACAGGTAAACATGGAGACTCCAACGACAATATCAATAAATGTGTAGACCATCTCTTAGATCCTCGTTTTACTGCAGGCTACTTGTATTGTAAATGTCTCCAACATTTCAAGATGGAAACCCTATACCCAAGGTGCCAAAGGCTCAAATCATTTCAACATGCAGCTGCTTTATGTCAGAACTGATACAGTACATGTGTAGGTACATGGCTCTCCACAACGTCCAGGGTCAGGGACCTGCCACATATACAGTAAGGCATATATACAAGACACACACACTACCCACCAAACAACAGATACAACACAAATAGTGACAACTGTTGTCACAGCATTTTCTTTCACATGATTCAAAATTTATCCTGGATTAAAAATGAGTCATACTAAAACTATAAAAGTTGTTATAGAAATGTGGGATATCACTCAGATATATTCTCACATCAGTGGTTAAGAACTGTAACATCTCTACCTGAGAATATCAAGGTAACACCAGGTCAAATTAAACCATTCACACAAGGCTGCCACGTCAACAAATAGCAGTATCTATAATTACTGGGCTTTACATACAAGGTACAAATCATACTGATTTTGTACATGTTTTAAAATACATATATCTACTACCTGCTCATCTCAAGAAATTGGTGAAATGTGTCAGCTGGGCACACTAAAACAAATGGAGAAACTCTCCAAATCATGAGACAACCTAGAAATGTTACCTGTATTTGGGATACAGCTGTGCCGATTATCATATTTCATGTGTATGTGGAATTCACCCCACTGAGAGATTCGTCCTAGATGTGTAACAGTTTGAAATTGTTAATGACTGAATTTCTGGACATGACTTCGATGGTGAAAAGTACAAATGAAGTTGATACAAGTGACTGAAATACACAATTCATGTAAGCGACAAGTTACTGTAGCTCTTTTCCACGGAAGATATCACCACTATTGGATAATTTTGGAAATATGCAAAGAAATCATACAATGGTTAACTCTCATAGAACACTGGTAAACTCATCCTCAAATTTGATGATGAACATGTGGGTACACTTTCTAAATATGCAAATGTCTATTTAAGTGCACAATACTTGGTTACAAGCATGCAGTTTCCATATCAGGAGAAATTCTCCTTACTGGCGTCATTTTTTCTCCTAACCAGAAAATTTCTCCCAATTGGGAGATTGTTTTCTACTTGGCCTAGTATGCCTTGTTGTACCGTATGTGTTAGATCTTTGCAGTGATGAATAAAATTAATCTTCACGCTCCGATACTCAACCTTGACAATGACTGTGAGCTGTACTTGTATGGCAGACATCAGCAACACCTATATTTAGTTCATAAAGATTTCATCACATTGCACTGGTTTGCTACTACTGTTACTGGCAAAATGAACAGATTCTGAATATCTGGAAAAATCTGAGAACAGAAGTGTAAAATGTGACACTTTAATGCCGGAGATAACTTCTGTGTTCATTTATTTTCCTGCATTTGAACCCAATGTAACGAGCTATGAATACTTTATTGCTACTAGCAAAGGAAATGGACACCTATTAAAGAAGAAATAAAGTAAATATCTGCAGGTCATCTGCCTATAAAGTCTCTACAATCTGCTTTTAATAGTGGCCCATGAAACTGATAACATTTTTTAGCATTCGATCCAGACACTCACGCATGTACATGGAGGGTATTGAGGACTTGAACAAGACAAGGTCACCTTGATCAACATACTTATGAGGAAGATATTTTACAGCTAAATCAAAAAAATCCAAATCAGCCTGAAGCTGTATAAACTTGCTGATTATTTGTATTCCCCTGATAATTTGAATGCTACAGTTGCCAAAATACATTACTGTTGAAGAGAGTATTTTTGGCATGCTGTCCTTGATCCTGGAAGAAATTGGCACAAGGGTATGATATGGAATTATTGCATGTTTGTGTTCTATGTCCTTAAGCATTAGGCTAGCCAATGTCCATGATGCCACAGCTGAACAAAATTACTGCTGGTACACTCAATATTAACCCAACGCGTGACTTTCGTAACAATCTTTGTTTTGCAAATTACATTATAAAATCGTAAATTCCCAGGGGTTGGATAATAAAGTGATTTGTAGGATTAGCCATCAGCACTGGAAGTGTTTTACTACTTGAGATTAAGGAATATATATGTAATAATCCTCATTCAGTGACATTAACGACACAATAAATATTCATTGCCTGTTGAAAGCATGGAGGATGAAGTCTGGAACTTTTGTACAATACCCACGCAATGGTAAAAAACACGCTCCTGTTGAGAAACGGAACTCACTCTTGTATATGACAAGAAAAGTACAGGTGCAGAGCTAAGGAAATATCAATACACTGATTTAACAATCGTGGTGGATGTGAGATGCCTTATACTTCAACGGAATGTGAGATGAAACTCTCAATACATATACTTTAGGTAAACTATTAGAAAAGTGACAATTAAATAACACACTAAGGACACCGCTGATAATACGCTGTGGACAAACTGTACAATTACATTATGGACTGGTGGCTTTTGGCTCCACATTCTCTGTTTCATCACCCCTTTTATCATTCCTTTCTTGACCAAAAATGCCAGTGCTACAGTACATCACAGCGACCCAGAACCAACTTTTGCTGACTTGAAGAAAAAAATCTAAATGTAATTCAATGACAGAAAAAAGTATGTCACATAATTAAACTTTGGTATGGACAATATGTGGATAAGAGTTTCCAAGTATCTGCCCTAAAGTACTGGACATAACCACCGAGTGACAAATTCACGTGGAAAGGGCATCAGTTCACTGGCTTGAGCACTTTTCTAAAAATATCTCAATAGCGCCCTCTATGATCTACACAAACAACAGAACAAAGTTGCATACCAGATCATCACTGAATCACATTGCAAGCCAATGCACTGATTATTAAATCTTTGCTCTCTGTTTACAATGTCAATAAATCTAAAGAGGCCTGAGCAAGTTACATGAATTGTGTTTATATGAAGGTATCTTCTTTTGATTTTTTTGAACTAATAGAGATACATTATCTCTGTCAGGATAATATTGGATCCATTTGGATACATTCCCAAGCTTCAGTTTATCTACAACAACTCTCAACTTTTCCGTCTTGTGATTGTCTGTCCTGTTTTAACATTGATCCTTCTTCTTCTCTTCCATGATATATTATAGCAATAAAGCACACCTAGCGACGGTATACCACGAGATTTTGACCAGTTCATGACATATATGCACAAGCGATAGCAAGTGCATATATGAAGTGAACTGGTCAAAATCAAGTGGTATACCGTCGCTGGGTATGATTTATTGCTATTATATCATAACAGCATATTGAAATTCTGACATGGAACATCAAACACGGATTTTTGCTCAAGCTGAGAGCTCGCAAGTATGCCAGCTGTGGTATATCGCCAATATACCACGGTTCTTTTCGCATCTCGACCAATCAGATCGCTGTATTTGGGACATCAATATACAGGTATGATATAATTCCAATTGTCATTTCAAACGTCTGATAGTCAACATTTTCTAAATTTTGCATTGTACCTCTGAATGCTCAATGTAGTATCACAGTAACATCATTTCAGCTCATTCTTACATATAAAATAATTCCTTGATGTGTTCACATTATTTGACCTGGTTATTGATAAAAGTTTTCATATTAATGAATGGAAAACATCACTCTGCAGATATTGAAATATCACTCAACCGTTTCACTATCCTAAGAAATAAAGTTCAGAAGGTAAAATAATATTTTTCTAACAAAATTGAAAATGTTGTACATGATAGTGACTTTTCTACCCATTTAAAGTGCCAATGATTGGCTATTCTGTCTGTTACATTGTTGCATTTCGTTCTGGTATTTGTACATTGAAACTGACACCCACAATGTTTGCATCGCCAACCAGGCGTTAAATTGCTTGCATACTAACTCCCCAAGCTGTTGACATAACTTTTCTCCGCAATGTAATTCCTGAACATATCTCTGCCCACATGAAAAAGGAAAAGGCGGCAGTACATACAGATAATGGATTAATGTATTTCTCTGCCACTTACGAACAATGGGAAACAGCCCATCCGATTCCCCGATTCCCAGCACGAAATGATCGCCATGACCCATGGGACACAACATTTACAACTGACAACATGTATTGAGGGCAAATTGTCATTCACTTTGAATGAAAAACGGCAAGTTGTTCCCCGAGATGGCAGTGCTATGTTGAGAGAGTCAGCTGTGAAAACAGCGTGTGTATGAGTGATTTTCTTTGTGCAAGCATTCTGAAATCTGTTTGTGACATTACTGGTACTTTGAAAACTAAGAGATGGTTTCTTGAGAGTCATTTAAAGTACTAGCACAACGAGAACTGCCTGAATGGCTTCCAGCATCTGCTGAAAGCTTCCTGACCATCACAGGCTTCTGATAAGTTATCATGGCACAAGTTGTGTCATACTGGCACTTCATGAACTGCTTGTGCAAATCACCGTGGTACTGGATAGCTGGCCAAATCAAAGCTACAGTATGATTGATGTTAACACTACGAGTCTTTTAACTTTTGATGATATTTTCATTTATTTTGTTCTGAAAAACAAATAAATTTTCTCATTCTTCTCACTAAAAGTAGTTTAAATACAAATCATTACATTGCCTAGCAGGCATGTCCTATTACATACAATATACAGCATTATTGTAGACAAATGAATTCAAGACCAGACTAAAATTCAGATGTCAACAATAACATAGGACACTGTAAATACATACACAAGCTACGGTGAAAAGTTGAACACTGGAATTTTCAAATTCTTTAGGGAGTAGAAAACGAAACTGAATTTTAGGGATAGAACAAAAATACTGGAAAACACATCAAAAGGTTCAGTTAGACTTGTCATAGAAAAATTTGTTTGATGAGAAGTTTGCAAGGATCATTGGTCATGCTTAATGACTGTCAAGTTCAAAGATTTCATCTACACAAGCTTCTTATGAAGCAAAATAGATTCAAGCAGGTTTTTTTCATACTTGCGTTTGTACAAAAGGTAGACACAAACATTCATCATGGAACATTTATGACAAACATTCTTTTTTTCTGACTTTGACAGTCAGACTTTGAGAAGAACAGTGACATAACTTTGGGCTTCTAAAAGCTGTGATACCAGACAATAATCAAATTTTGGCAGGAAGAAATCACAAGCAAAGTCGCCTTTGACACCAAAAGTAAAAATGTCAAGAAACATACATGATGGTGGTCAACTAGGTTTTTGTTTCAAATATTAGCACTCACCATTAGCTATTGTCTTCTCTTGTGGCATTGTTGTAAATGATACTGTTTTCTTTCGTGGAGACCGCCTGCGACTATTGTCCTTGATCAGACTTGACCTTCTGGGAAGATTGCACTCGGGCACCACGAGGTTATTGCTTTCTGATGCTACGACGTCGCCATTTTGATTCGGGCTATCATCACTGCCGTCATCACTGCCATTCTGTGCTAACTGATCAGCCGAACTGATTGTGATGTTGGGCTGCATGCTGTAACACCTATTCAACAAACAGAGAATGAAATTACAATTCATTACGGACGAAAACTGTCGTAGCCTGAGACAACAGAATTTGATTGGAAAGTTGAAGGATTTCTATGAAATTGCCCTGCATATAAAAACTGTGTGCAAGTATCCAAGTAACCATGATAACCTTTGACTTTGTCAAATGGCGTAGCTAATTAAAACAATGTGAAATGCAATACTTGTCTAAAATCGGGCACAAACATGCTTTTCTCCAGACATCTGCAAGGTTTTAATATGCATTAGAGTGACTGCATGTTGGGAAGGAATACATATCAAACAAATTTTTTTTTGATTTGCATTGGATTGCTTGCATGTTGGGAAATATTATGTATATCAACATAAACTTTTTGTTTTAAAACAAAACGATGGGCTAAACGAGACATGATACGAAGCTGTTTGTTTGTGTAGCGGTTCATTATTTCTCCACTCCCCTCTTGTTTGAAGGAGTACACTGTTACATGTAAAGGGTGATAAACACTCCCTAAGGTATCACAGATACACAGATATGGTACTGCCCTCATGGAAAGTCAATACATATCGACAGAATACACACATGTGTGTGAAATGTTTCGGGGCGGTCGTTTGAAGGGTTGGCATTTCGAGGAATTCATTTAAAGATTCTTTGGGTTTATAACAAGCGGCACTACGCAGTTTGTTAAATTCCGTAGAAACTTCTGTGATTATGCACGATACATATGTTCAAATCAAAAACAGAACTAGGTAACTGGGTCTTTCTTATAGCTGCTTGACACAAGAGCATATTTGTCCATACAAAACACCATTACTACATAGCTTTCTTTCCCTTTAATACGTGAAAGAGACGTCCACTGTACATGGCCACTGTATGTGTACGTGTCAAGAGTACGATAATGTAATTAAACCTATGAATATAATTATGATAATTGCACCTAACTGTTGCTTGTAATTAAACGTATCATTGTAAAATCTCTTTTTACAAACTATGAGACTGTAATTGACTCGGCACAACACCATAGAAACTTCCTAAATATTTGTACTGATCATTCATTATCCAATCAAAAGTCTGGATATTGAAAATGTGTTTGTGTCAGAATCTACAGAACTCTAAAGGTATCCTGCATAGTGAGCGTACTTGAGAATGTTCGCTACATATAGACAATTAATATGGCATATTCACCCAGATAGAGATACTGTGTGACCAACAGTACAGAAACCTTGATCATTGCTGATTGCAAATTTTAAAGTGCATGAAAATAATTGGTTGTAGCAATTGTAGGGATGACCAAAAAGTTTAAAATGTCAGAAATATGTTGCATTTAGTAGACACAGAAATGTTATACATTTCCCCATTTTCTTCCTCATTGTAGCTTTTACTTTTAATAACAGAATGAAGATTTTTAGCTTTCAATTTATTGACACAACATTGAATGATCATAAGATTCACTGACTCATCTTTAAAACAAAAATAAACCCTGTCACTTCCATTTTTTGGCGCTGGAAGATTGAAATGGAAATTATATTGTAAGATAGAAAGAATAAACCCCCTTCATAAATATTCTGTCACATGCATGAAGTAAAAAGGATGGGAATTTCAAACAAGATGGCCGACTCAGGTCAGCCTGCTGAGTGGGTTCAGTAAGGCAGACTTTTTGGCATCCACGACCTGGCACTGGAATAGCAGGGCTGCCGGCTAATAAGCCATTTAACAGTCACTTTAGATTGGTACCAATCATGTAAATGAACACTGCAAATGAAATAATGTGGAAGTACTTACAGCTATTCAATTAGATTTCACTGCCTCTCTATTTTTTGAGTGTAACTCTGAAACATTGACCCGTTACACGGATCCAGTTGAGAACACCTCTAGTCAGACTATGAAGACACGCTACTGGTATGTTTTCAACTCCTCAACTACATTGCCGTATTTATATTCAATAAAGGTGTCTATTTAACTACTTTGTGACACAGCTGGATTTCCTGCTTAATTAAGAGAAAAATTAACTCCCTCTATATTTACTATTATTTCACTTCTGCCAAGAGCACAATAAATAACACCAGTACATACATTGTTTTGGTTGATAGTATTTGTAGTGTATGTCCATTTTTGTTAGACATATTTCAGAAATTTCTTGCAAAATGTCAGAAATTTGGTGGTTTGTACATTATGCAGATATAAAAATTGTAATATTGGCTGGTTGCTGTAGCTTCCATGATGTGAAACAAAGACACAATACATCGACTGAGATGACACCACGGGAACACCTGCAGCCTTTGCGATTATTTGGATTTTATTAAAAGATTTCAGATTTATTGACCGGCAACATTGTTGTATTCATCAAAACTAGCTTTCACTGGTCTGATTATAGATATCAAAATATTTTGTACAATGTGACAGAACAATACCTCACAGAACAGTGTGATGTAGTTCGTCATTGCATTATCGGTTTTTTTTTCCCCTAAAATAAATTGCTTCATTTACATTATTGAACCATGTCTTCAGGAAAATCTACGGGTACACTGAAATGTAATGTTACTGGTATCCATTCACTGCATGGGGGTTTTTAAGTAATCAATGATTATTTCTATCACGTTGAAACGTACATCATAATCAACAAACTATAGATTTGATGGCACATTTTTCTGTTCGATAAAGTGAAAGGATATTTTTACATATCATTCTCCAATATATTTCCATGTTCAGTCTTGAGAAGTAATGACAGTGCCATATCTTCGACTCATTACGAAAGTGTCGTAAGAATGAGTGGTGACACGGTCACTACGACATGAGTATTTGCTGAGCTGAAATATCGGGGAATAATATACCCAACACATGCACAAGAAAGTAATTCAGTGTTTTTTACGAAATAAATGGAACTTAAAAAACTGTTTTGCATTTCAACTTCTTTTGTAGTAATATCTATACCCCATGAGCGAGTTTTCAGTCGCTTCAAGGTGAAGGTTCCAAATGAAGGAACTGTGTTCACACGGAAAATGCCAAAATGTTCATCTACACAGTTCCTCTATTAAGGATCTATGCTCTACAAATACTTTTAGCAAAGTTAATAAATAATTTAGCAGAGGCCTAGAAATTCAACTCATACAAAGTTTATACATTAGTTTTTTAAGACAAATCTGTGACTGACAATCAAACTTGAGGATCAAACAGTTAGTTGTAACACTCATCGAACCCAAATGAACTGTGAACAGGCAGTCAGAAAATTTGACTAGCAGAAAGTTGTTTTCAGTAAACATTTACATTATATTTATTTTGAAATATAAAACTCGGTGTTTTCATTCTCTGGATTTTAATTGTTGCCAATGAAAATGTTGTCAGACCTAAATATCAATGGCAGGGAAAATATCAGCTTCCCTGTTGCTTGTTTACATTGCCGAGCACATCGAAGATCGATGCTACAAGAGTTCCGATGCAACAAAACTGATAGCATAGTCGTGACATGGAACAACCAAGGAATAAATCCTGTATTCCTTGTCAGGAAAGGACAAACTTGGCTTGCACATGTTATCGCGATTTTCATCAGACCATTATTTCAGAGGACGTATTCCACACATCTCCAAAAGTTTAAAGGTTCTGTTTGGCTTCATTTCTGCATTCCATGTCAATTCTTAGACTTCAAGAGATACTGGATTAAAGTAGGGATTAACATTATGGATAACCAAGGGTAAACATTATACAAAAAAATAAATTATTTTGATATTTACAGGAGGTCAGATTGTTTTGACCCTGTTCATGGCAATCTTGTTTTTTCTATCAATTCTAATCCATTGTTCAATTCCTTATCAAAATGATGTTATTGTTTAATTTTGATAATGACACCTTATCGAAACATACAAAGCAGTCTGTACACAGGGTAAGCATACAATGAATGGGACCCTTGATGCTAGACTCTAGGCTCTGACATATGTCAAAATTGCATTAAACAAGCTCCCTAGTTGCATGATATACAAACAGATTGAGAACAATTTGAATTGACCAGCAGGCACTCTCTGGTCTTGATAAGGTCTGGCTCTAAAAGGTTCCCCCTACAGGTTTAATTACCCACCTATGGAAGGAGTTTGATTTAGGCCAAAACCCTCCATTCACACAGGACATACAAACAGCCAATGTTATGAAACATACTTTATTCTACCTCGTGAATTATCTTGTTCAGATGAGAGACAACATGTCTTATCCCTACAGCCACACAGGAAAGCTGCTTAACTCATTATTCGGACGACTGTGCACACACAACACTACCCACCAATTCAATCCACTGAAAGTTCCAAATGCTTTGAACACTTTTAGTAACCTAGCTGCCCGTACCCAATATACTTCAATATCAGGCAAATATCATTACAGTGAAAGTCAGCTGAGAATGAACGATGAACCTGATCTAAATGTTACATGTATCTCACTTGTGTGATTTGCCCTGAAAACTTGTCCCTGATTTGCCACAGTGGTGGCACTGATCAAAGAACTGTATACTGACCCATAACAAGTCATCGTTGATGACACAGTCCCCACTTGTTAATGGGTACTTTGATTACAGGTCCTCAGAGAGGATAAAGTCCTCTTCATTAGGTCTGTGATAAAAATACTTTTGAATAAATTGCTTGATACATGTCTGAATTGTAGTTCAGGACATGAAAAAATCGTAATAAAATGGCCACACGGTGGCCGTATTGGATCGTATCACAAAACAAATAAATGTGCATATGTATGACATAGGTCAATGTCCTTGTAGCAAATTTGATTAAAATTGGTTGAGATATGCCTGAGCTATGGCTTGTACATGAAAAAATCATAACAAAATGGCCGCACAGCAGCCATATTGGATCGTATCACAAAACAAATTAATGTACATATGTATGACATTGGTCAATCTCCTTGTACCAACTTTGAATAAATTCGCTTGATACATGTCTGAGTTACGGTTCTGGATATGAAAAAACGTAATAAAATGGCCACATGGCGGCCATATTGGATCATATCACAAAACAAATCAATGTGCATGTGCATGACACAGGTCAATGTCCTTGTACCAAGTTTGAATAAAATCAGTTGAGTTATGCCTGAGTTATGGCTCTGTACATGAAAAAATCGTAACAAAATGGCCGCAAGCGGCCATATTGGATCGTATCACAAAACAAATTGATATGTATAGCTATGACATTGGTCAATGTCCTTGTACCAACTTTGAATAAAATCTGTTGAAACGCGCCTGAGTAATGGCTCTGTACAAGAAAAATTGTAACAAAATGGCCGCACGGCGGCCATATTGGATTGTATCACAAAAAAAATTGATATGTATAGTTATGACATTGGTCAATGTCCTTGTACCAAGTTTGAATAAATCTGTTAAAACATGCCTGAGTATGGCTCTGTACATGAAAAATCGTAACAAAATGGCCGCCTGGCAGCCATATTGGATCGTATCACAAAACAAATCGACGTGCATCTGTATGACATATGAAGTAATCCTTGTACCAAGTTTGAATGAAATCGCTTCAGACATCTCTGAGATATCTGCGTGAACGGACGCACGCACGCACGCACGCACGCACGCACGCACGCACGCACACACGCACGGACATGACCAAACCTATAAGTCCCCCCGGACGGTGTCCGTGGGGACTAATAAAACACTCACCAGGTATTATACTATCTGAAACACTTAGATAGAGGCAATTGTATAACATTGCTATACCGCCCCATGTATTGTATAGCAGCTGAGTCAGAGTCACTCTGTACTATTGTCTTTGCCTTGGCATTTCTTCAAGTTGTTTGCAAAAAAAAAAGTTGAACAGAGACCTATGGTAATTATTTTACCTATGGTCGAATATTTAATTTCTTTTTCTAGAAAACCACACACACACACAAACAGACACACACACAGTACACACACACTGTACACACACACACATCAGTTTCTTCTAGCTGACTGATTTTATTGCCATAGCTAAACAATTACAGTTAAACCTATTGTGACACAACATAGTGATCTGTTTGCCACAACTTTAGCTGCAAGTATCGGTCCTGTAGTAAAATTTGACACAACTTCACAAACTAACTACACAAGTGAGATAACAAGCAAATCAATTCCACTGTTGATTCTTAGCTGGCTTTCAGTGTAACCAATAGCATCTGCATGTTTTCCAAAACTATGCCCACACCGTACAGAACTGTGGAATTCAACCGCTTCTCACATAAACTTTCCCAAGACAAACATAGCACCAAGAAAGACTGATTGAAATTCACTACAACACCAAAGTTTGCTATATTCAGACTGACAATTAAGTTTTACACAGGTCTTTTTTCTCCCTGAAAGTGTAATAAATAATGATTACTCTGTGGTCTTTTGAACAGTAACAACTCCTCGGAGCGTAAATGTCTCTATTAGACATTGATTTCTTTTAGAAGACTGAAAATAACTACAAATAATGATGGCTTTTCCCTTTCCTGTAAATGTGCCAAGACTGCTTGAGGCACCTCCTTCCAACAGCGATCGACAGAATAATGTGCTTACACCGGACAGATGGACAGATGCGACTGACATTTATACGAAAATGATACTTCTGTTTGCCGAGGAGGAGCCACATCTAATCTTGAATGTCATTATGGATACTTGTCTATCGAAATGTGAACTCTTGACAACTTGATAATCTAAATGTTATGGTGCAAGACTGCCACGGGATGAAAATAATATGCTTGCTTCTTGCAGAACACTTGCCATTACTTCCCAGTTATAAATCTGAGGGCAATGCCTACCAAGGGTAAGGACTGTTACTTTAAAGAAAAAAGTTCGAATAAATTACTGGCTTCTGTAAAACTGCCTGTTTCCTGATATCAAATTACTGTGTATGTGCAAGTATCTATGCAATACCAGTGAAATCATTTCATATGCTAGCGTTACTGACCTTAGAATTTAGATGATGCTTTATCCATTCATATTTTGCAAGTATTTGATGAAATAATATAAAATGCTGCAAAGGACACATGAGGACAGCATATCGCTCAGTGCTATTAAGTGCAAGGTGATGGGCAGCACTAATGTCTGAATGCATCCTTTGTATATTTTTGTAATAACCTTATTATTATACATCTCACATTTATGATTGGGACGTCAAATTGACCAAGTACTGATGATTTTAGTGCAATGTCAATTATTTTTTTTTAATTTATGGGACAACAAATGGAACGCTAATGGAAGCCCTTCTGATAGCCCATGTAACAGCACGTATGGAGTGTCTGACATTTTTTCACAACCAGTTACTGTCAAATGGGTTCCTTGAAACCTTCTCATGTGAATGCCCAGAGCCACCAGCAGAATGCACTTCACTTGGGGTGCCTGGAAACAGTCAATGTTTCAGAATGCGTATTCCATACAGATTTTTTATATCACACGCAAAATGCTGTTGTTCTCATTGGTATATGTACCAGTAGGTGTATTAAAATTGATTGAGACAGCAATGTTGGTTCCCTTCCCCATTCAAAAACAAAAGTTGCATTTTGGGAAAGCTTAGGTTATTGTAGATTTAAACCATCGTCGTAAACCACGCGCCTCTTTACTGCAACAGCTTAGCGCTACCCGCTACCTTGATTTTTGCATAGGTCAGCGGAGCAGAAATTATTGCTCTGGCTCGCGAGAATGATTTAAACCAATAGAAACATTGCTATCATTGGAAGTTGCCTCTGAAATGCAAGATTATACAAAATAGTTTTGCCTCGCCATAGTATCTTTCAAGCCAAAAGCCGGCAAAGAATTCAATGAGATAGTTAGCTCTGTTGCCAGAGACAAAGTGACTGTACTTTCTGTACAGTGTCAGCTGATGTCTGTTTGGCCTTTTACTTTGCTTTGACTAAAAGCCAAAAACCTAACAGACACCAAGATTCTAGACTACAATTGATATGGCCATTCACGAGTGCAATGTGTGCTTTTATATAAAACATTCAAAAAGTACCTAAATTAAAACAGACAACGAGTTGTCATTGCACAAGGACGTTTTTTAAAAAAGACACGGTTGTATCTATGATATGTTCATCATACTGTCTTCCGGCAAGCCTAATGAATTGCTAGCAAAATATGATAAAAAATTTTTGATAACACTGAATTTGACTACTTTTTCACAAAACACTACAGAATTCTCCCGATATCCCCTTCATTGCAATGTTTACAATATTACTGCTGGAAATTTTGTTATTTCACCTTACACAAAATGGTTTTCTTTAAAATTACAAAAGAGAATGTTTTGAGATGCCAAGAAATGTCCCAATATCATTTGTCTCCAGATAGTCTTAAATCAACAGAACAAAATTGCCACTTTTTTGTGTCGCAGACAGAAAGTTAGTTTTTCATGTGATAAATTGTTTTTCTGGAAACTGAAATAGATGAGTGGTCAGATGTCAAAAACCCTACCCAAGCCCTGCCATGAAAATAAGTACGTGAATTCTGTACTTCAATACTTGTAATTGCCTGTTTATCCTAGAAATTGCATCATTTCAGTATTTATGTCACAGATCTACCAGAGTGTAACAGCAGGGTCATTACTTCCAATATGAATGTGTTTTTCTGTCAGCCGAACAAAGTAAATCATGATTAGCAATGTCATAGGACACAAAATAAGAAATTAAAAAGAAGTAAAAATATGGCAACATAATAGTTTCAGAGTCTCAGCTGGAATAAATTATAGATTATACTGAGTTGAAGCCGCAGCAATTTTATCAAATATTTTGCAGCCATGTTCAGCATTTTCTACATTTCACACTGCATATATACTGATTCCATCTCTACACGATCATGAAAATTATTTCCAGCATTGCTGTACACAGGAAGTGTAGAAGTTCGTAAATATGGGTATTTTTAAGAGACCGACCTTATTCTTGACATTTGTTAGTCTGATTGACAGCTTTCCAGCTTGTATTGAAAGTAAACGAGAGCACTCCATCAAGCATTGTGAATGCTATCGGACATGCTTATTTGTTTTTGAATAGAGACAGGGAAACTGACGCCTTGGTTACTATAGAGTCACCGGTGATAAATTCTGCTGGAGAAGTACGAGTCATATTTTCTAAAGGCAGCCGACAGAAAACTGCCTCCTTTGTCAAGGAAAGCGTGTGACTTCCATTTATGGTTTAACCGATGGAATGACCTTGCACAATTATTGAATTAGTGATGTCAATGCTGCTCTGAGATAATCAAGAAGGAGAAAGTAAAATGAGCTTTTTGATGAAAAATTAAATAAACTGATTATTAGTATTGTCATTTTGCAGGGGTTACTCAGTAAAATTGGTTTCTTCATCACAGTAAATGAGAGTTTACATTTTCTGTTTTGGCCTATGATCTTGTGCTATTAGCAATGTCAAGATTATTAGGAAATAACAAAAGCTCCACTGTAATTACTTCCGCTGAAAAGAAATACTGAACACAAAGATTAAGTCTAATTTTTTTCTGCTGCGTCTTTTCATTGTGTGGACAGTCTTACACTGACCTGCAAGAAATGGTGAAGAGAAACATTCATTTACTATAACTGGTAAATTTCTATTTGATGTATCAAAGGCTACTAGGATGACTTTTATACATAAAAAGCATCTAAAAAATTCCACTTTTAGTTGAAAATCTGCATAACAACTGATAAAGTGCCAATTTTTTATCTAGGTGGCCGTTTGTGTCAAATCAAACAATGACAAGCCAGTGGTTTCCAATAACGCTTCACTCAAACAGACTAAATCTTATCAACAGTGATGGGAATTATCCGATCAAAACATGTTACTTCAATAAATACCTGCACAGATCCAATTTATTCATCAGAGACCGGTCTTTCCGATTGGTGCACAGAAGTGAATGGTGAACATTTGATGGACATACACACACCAAATAAATCTCCGCTTATTCAAATTGTTCAATAATACCCAACACAGAATTCTATTTCTAAAGAGCCCCCATACTTCAATTTTTTAAATACATCTGCTGTTTGCATTTTATTATCATTATGCTTGGCACTATCAAATGGAAAACTCTTGTGAAATTATAATTTTCCTTCATTAGTTTTTTACTATGTACTGTTTATTTTCAATTTTGGTGTCTTTTGTTGGAAATTCAATGGATGCAAAGGTGGCATACAGGTACCAAATGCCATTTAAAATATAAATCATGTTGCGTTTGTAATGAAACACAGTACTTTCACCTAAACCAACTACTTTGTAAGTCCTAGAAGTACTTAGCATTTTACTTTCCTGTCCTTGAGTACATAATGATCCAATTAGATCTTCATCTTACTAACGAGATGATTACTTTATTTGCCATTTTACAACTTAGAATAATTACCACAACACCAGTTTACACTAATCTTAGTATTATTATAGCTGAGTTCATTTCAGGCCATAAAGTTATGTAAGCCCATGCAAAGAATTGGACAACATGGTTTTAATTTACAGTAGAGGCAAAACTTTTAGCTGCCGCAATAACAAGATTGCTGTAATTTTTGATATCTAGTGATGCATGCCGAAAGACCACAATGGACAGGTGAGACAGCCAACACCGTAAAGTGTATGACGCAAACATTAATCATCGCACACTGACTTCTTTCACATCTTTTACCCTGGTCTTCATGAGAAGACTTTCCATTTACTTTCTGCCGGATGCGCTGTCAACTGATCACTTTGTTCAAGAGTGCAGACATCAATCATGTACGGTGAACTATAGCCACTCAAGCATTTCACATGTTCATTCTGAGTATTTGGCAAATTCAAAAAGACTTGCTGCACAGGTATTCACAGCATGTTGAGACTGCAAACCAAGTGTACATACAATGATGATTAAAGTGTGTGTGTGTGAGTGTGTGTGTGTGTGTGTGTGTGTATATATATATAATATATATATATATATATATATATATATATATATATATATATATATATAAATAAATATATATATATATATATATATATATATATTATATATATATATATATATATATATATATATATATATATATATATATATATATATATATATATATATATATATATATATATATATGCCGGTATATCGAAATATACAGATGTCCTTGTGGGAAATTACAGTGCTCGATGCTAAGCAGATGTTCTCGTGATAAGTAATCTGTTTATTTGTACTTGAAGTAATCTGTATATATATATATGTATATATATTACTGTAGTATAAGAAGTACAACATACATTTTAAAGTCACCAACTATTTAAGTCTTAAAATATGAACCATGTCAGTGTGAAGCATTGGACAACTATGCAGAATAATATATCATAATACGAACGACCAATTAGCATACATGGTATTAAGTTTATAAGAACAGCAGGACATATTGTAAGATGAACATAAACAGCTTGAAGATTAAGAATCCACCATATGTTTACTTTGGGATATACAGACTAACAGAATCTCACACACCAATGACCTGGGATCAGATTTCTCACACAAGTTGGGGATATTTTGTCTCACACAAGCCGCAGGCGAGTGTGAGACAAAATATCCCAAACGAGTGTGAGAAATCTGATCCTAGGTCCTTGGTGTGTAAGATTCTTTTTCTCACATGACCACAAAATGCATTAAATTCACATTGGAGACGTACAACATTATCCAAAATCGTGACAACTCTGTCGTCTGCCACTGTACTCTGACCTAGTTCCGGTCCGTGTGTTACTCATCGTGCCATTGGGTAACATTTTGCGCATGGACGAAACAGGCTGTTTATCATCCAATCAGAGCTCGTGTAATATTTACTACAGAGTGTGAGACGATTTCTGAGAGTGTTGGATTGATTTTTGCCACACCGTTGATCCAACACTCCCAGTGGCCAGGAATGTGAGAAACATACATCCATATCTGATGACATGCAGACAGCTATAGCCAATGACAGGAATTAATCACTCAATAGCAGCAGTATGAATGGTAGCTTCCATTGCTTATAGAAAATCATGATCAAGAAGAGCTCACCTTGAAAGAAGCCTGGTAATGGCCCCCAAGATTTGTCATGTCATTGAAGAAACCAAAATCAATTGCCACGTCAGTAAGTGAGAAGAGTTTCTCTTAATTATAAAGTCATGCCAAGGTAGTTGAATTCACCTTCAGACCTAAATGACCTTGTAACATGTGTAATATCGACAGCAATACCATCTCACACATTCATGAAACGCCATCTTGTACTTTCTGTGTTAACTGTTCAGAAATCCTTGGAAATGCAGCTAGGCCAACTGTGTTATGTATTTGGAGTCAAACATAAATCATAAAATTCCTCAGTTGACTTTCCAATTTAATCCTTTCACCACTATGGTTTGGCCCAAACCCATTGTTATCAATGCTTGATTTGGACCTGTCTGTTAGGACTTGGGGATGAACAGGTAAACGTACATAGTCTGAGGTGATTTTATCTGAGAAAATATGAATTATAAATGTACATACTCCTGTCTTTGAAAGGCAGTAACACTACGCTTTGTTCCACTTTCTCTATGTCACTTTGCTCGGTTGATTGATAGACAACAAAGTGTATCAAGTACGGAGGCTTGATGGTAATCATGGGGAAACGTTGATGAATATGGTTTTGCAAGTAACACTTTTTGAGGTTAAAAGTCAGTGTCAATGGACTTGATGCGCACGCAGTTGCTTGAGTTGGTATCATTCTTCTGTACATAAATTGTGTCGTTTACACACTGTTCTTTTAATTTTTTTTTGTCAAAATGTTCACCTAAAGATTTGAAACATAAAAACAAGGTAATTTTAATTCTTTTTGCATGGATTTTGGTGACTTCTCAGACACTACCTAAAAAGTATGGGTATTATTGTTGACCATGGAATTTTGAAATTTCCACCTGTTTTTCAACCTGAAGAATTTCAAATTCAAATTAAAAATTTCAACAAATTGTTGAAATTTTGGTTGAAATTACAGCATGCAAAATATGCTATTTTAAAACAGATATTTACTTTCACGGCAGTCCTCATCTATGCTCCAGGATTTGAAAAAGAATCTTTACAAAGATTCAGGTGTTTTTGACATAATAGCGAGCGCAGCGAGAGCGGCCGAAGGCCGCTCGCGAAGCGAGCATTAAGACTAATGCGTGTACAAGAAATTTAGAATCGAATCTCTATATACCTACGAATTTGAAAAGAGAGCACAGTTCCATGGAGGCGGCCATTTTGAATACTTTTACACGGATTGCGTGAAATTAAAGATATCATCTACCACAAAAACTACTCGACACTGTGTATTGCCGACAAAAGAATCTCTCTCTTCCAAAGAAAGTGTGAAATTTGTTTCAAAATGACTATTTTCGATCACTTTTGAAGGCCCGGATCGATCATCACTAGGCGCCGCCATTTTGAAACAAGCCTACTCTCGCGAGAACGAACAGTCAACTCACGCGAGAATTAAAAATAGTGGGCTGAGAGCTAGCTACCGACGCGAATATCAAGTATATGTTTTACATTAGACTGCCTCTGTTCCCGCCCCTGTTTAATATAATAAACTTTTCGGAATCATATAATTTACCAGTTTTAAATAATTTTCGTTAGTGAACTTTGCATTTCCGAGTTAAATTGCTATAAATGTTATTCTAAAAAACAATTGACAACAATTAAACCTCAACGAGTCGATGGCTAAGTTATGAATCATGCATCAAACACAGAAATTAGCATGCTATTGCCTGAAAACATCAATGACGATATACTACGCTGCGCTCGCTCTCAGGTCAGACCTGTTACATATTATGGCATTGTGGAACCATTTTTTAAACTTGCTAAAATCATTTGTCTATTTATGATGCCACACAGACCATGGGTGGCAACCATGTGGTATGTGTCTGTATGTCCTGGGTTACATTATAGTGTACTTACAGAGAACATTTTAGAAAAATGCATGTTTTCAAGGATATTACACATTCTCCATAGCAACCGCACTTTACAATGTGAGTCCGTCAGTGCCACCTTCAGTGATAACTGAAAGAGACCTAACAGTTGTTTCCTAGCTCAAGGACTTTTCATGGTTGTACTTCAACTATCATGATGCATTTAATTTCTCAAGTTTTGACACTACATTTAAAATGTGTTGAAGGTTGCAAATGGGCAAATTTAATTCTGTTGCCATAACAGTTTCATTTTATAACGCATCTCCTTCCAAATTTCGTTGTGATTTGTCAATTTACCGTCAAGTAGCCTGAATCAGTTTGTCCCTGATGCATGTAACGAGTATATCATCAGTAAATTTGAAACTGTTACCTGACCTGCTAGCACTGCAAGCAAGTTTATTACGTGCCTTTCAGAGAAAATCATTGAACTTAGCAAAATGTTGAAAAATATGTAAAAAATATGTAAAAAATATGTAAAAAATTTTCATTTTATGCAGATTTTATGGTAATTTTCATAAACTTAATCAGGGCATCCATAAGAAATCACATATTAGATTTTAAAGCGGTCAGACTGATGGTAGCAACGAAGAAGTTGTCTGACTAAAACTCAGAAAATCAGTCCCAAAAATTTGCATGCAAAACTTCCTCATCATTTGGACAAATCAGTTAAGTTTAGTCATCCGTAGTGACCTGTTGACCATATACTGTGCACTTTTTTCAAGGCTAAAAATCATTAAAGAGATATTACCATATTATGTGCTTTGATTGTGGTTTTCTTTAATGTGGTTTCAGACAACAATATTAACTGCCAATATGAATTAGTTTGATTGATAAGGTGATCAAGTTTATTTACATGACAAAAAATACCAGTTGAGTATTTAAAGGGCAAGCAGCTGTAGCGTTTGATTTTTTTTACACTATTTTGTTTTGTGTGTCATTTGCAAGTTCTTGTTCTACTTCCAAAAAAAGACAAGAATTGAAACACCCACAACTTAGCTTAATTGCCAAGAATGTGTTTATGTGTGTTAAGTGCACTGATATTGTTCGCATTAGAATTCTACTCCGGATCAAAATTGGCTTGTCAACAATTCAGTTTAGACAAGTACAGACTGAATTGACCAGCTGAATACCTGGTAGTGTGTATGTTAACATGCTTTGGGAAGTAGAACAAGAAACATCAAAACACAAATAGAGAAAAAAAATCATCAAAAGTTACAGCTACTGGCCCTTTAACAGTCAAAGCAGCGTGAACAGCGTATTTTGGGGATTTCCTTTTTGCCTCAAAGTATCTGAGAAATGCATCAACCAAGAGTCTGGAATCACTTTGGCAGAAGAAATTTTCAGTATTCAAGTCACGATCTGTATAACAACCATATTGATGGTTCACCGATCAGATCGGCGGCGTCCATTATTCCTCTGAAACTGGTGGCTCTGTCCACCCTGGCACCAATATTAAATTGTATGTCTACAATTTTATGACCCAATTATCAACAATGCCGCTCAGGCGTGAAATTGATAAAGTTCATTTTGGTTAAATTAGCTATGCAATCTAAGCACACACACACACACACACACACACCTCCAGGCTCAAACTGAAACTTTCTGGAGATGCAAACAATTGTGTTGACTGATCACACATTAACCTATGCAACCTTTATCACTGTAACAACATTTCACACATTATTAGACTGGGGCTATCTGAGAGAGATAAAAATTTGTGGACACAATGCATGTATTACTAAGTGGCAATAACCATTTTCCTTTATGATCAAATTAGCATGATGCGGATGCAAGAGAAAGAGACTTAAAATCCTTCAAAAATTCTCGATGTTGTACATATTACTTTATCCTTCAATCCATGTTTTGGGTTGAAAATTGATGAGTGTCCCTAAGACTTCATCGGCCCAGCTCATGGGATGTCATGAGTCATCTTGAAATCTACTTAGCTGTGGAAAAAGCCATGAAATCTTTAAGAAAAGAGACATGGAGTTTTCAAAGTTTCAGAACAGAATTTCAGAACTGAGTCTCACCTCTGACTACAGGGGAAACAGCACAGCTTCGGCATTATGAAATGTCTTTGCGACACAGCACACAGATGTACAATATGGGGTTGATGTTGTCTTTGAAAAATACTGCCATATACACATGAAAAGCTGTATGTAACTTGTGAAAAGTCACGCTGAAGTACGTTGTGCACTGACAAAAACACTAAACTGAAACAAAATGAAAGTTGATCTTCTTGAGGCTTTGGTAACACATAGACAAAGCAGAGCAATTTAGTTGACCATGAAACATTCAATTGCTAAGCCCTTCATGAATAAAACTCAGTTGTACATAAACTTTGATTACATGCTATGGACAGCAAAACATAATTTTCATACGATACAAGATTTCCTCTCCATGAAACGAATTACTGAAACTACAAATCCACATAAAACACTCTCTGAACCATTCTTTACAACCCTCCTTACTCCGCAAGGATACTCATTTTCTGCCAAATTTCACACTTCCGAATGGATTATTGACCGTCATAAAGTGGTGGAGAGATTTCTTACATTAATGCCAGGTCTTGGAATAAATCCTCCAGCGAATGGGACTCACAAATGTGACGTCTGATTGGCTTTTTTAAATACTACACTTTGATTGGCTGAATCTGATTGCCTTCTAATAGACCAAATAGAGCTGTCCTAATTACCATGCTGACCTCATCTACAACACTAAGTCATGTCTCCACGTAAATGTACTGTGGTCCATTCAGAAACTTCAAATACCAGTTTAAACATCAAAATTTCATATTTTTACACTGAAATCTCCATGAGCCATATGCATTTATGCATTTTCTGTTATTTTTGTTTTGTGAATAGATACCAGTTTCTTGTTCTGCCCCCAAAGTCATGTCAACATGCTGTGTTTTTAACAGGTCAAAATCAGCCGGTGTATGTGTGATGTTGACAACTGAATTTCAGTCTGGACTAGAATTCATTCGTCAACAATGAAATATTAAATATTGTACACATTGCATAGCATCAGCATGGTTAACACTTTGTAAGTCAGTATAGGGAGATGAAGAAAAAGTGCATTTGCTGTTCCAAAACCAAAAATAATGAAAAAAATATTAACAGAAGTCACAGCTCTTGCCTCACTTAATATAAAACGTGCTGGAAAATGAATTTGTGCTGTTATAATGAATGGAATTTGATTATAAAAGTGTACAAAGAACAAACTAGATATGCACGCGATGGAGTTGTTTTCGTCTACTGATATTTAGGAATGTCTTTCAAGTCTGTTGTAAATCCACATATCAACCAGTACCATTTGTTGTATCACACCCTGTCATAATGACCAAGTACAGTTCTAAACTCTTTTCTCATTGGATTAGTAAGTAGATAATGTAAACGTATTTTTCATCTGACTCTGTGACTTGAAATATCCCTCTACGTGGTTGTAAAAAAGTTATGAATATTAATTTATGTGGTTATGAGTGACTGTGAAGACTACCGGTATCATGATAGTAGCTCAAAGGCAAGCAGTCTCCATTAAACCTTGAAGGTTTCGTTCACAAGTCTGAATTTGTTTTCCCATTCAAAACACCATGAATACATTGTACGTATCATACTTTTGAAACAAATAGCTCCAGCACGTATGAAAGAATAAAATGCTTACCAGAATGACTTCACAGGAGGTGATAAGCCTGAGCTGCAATCGCTTCAATCCCACAGCATTCAATTTGCCGTAATTTCTACTTTGCCAAAATCGCAAGCAATGCTAAGCGAGAGCTCAATGGAAATATGGTAGAAATCATCATGGGTGTAAGGCAACCGCTATAAACATGTCCAGTTATTTGATACAGATCACAATTACCTCAACAAAAACAAAATTACCTGTAATGGCAACAATATCCTCCTTGAATTGCAGCAAGTTTACAATCGCTTATTGCACTTTCTCAATTGAAATGAACGTGCAAAGTGTGGACTGAATGCAAAACTCATTTTCGCTTGATTCAAAATGTTAGAAATCTGCACAGCATGGAGCGCACTTCACTTTGCTACAGAGACATGTAACTACTGCATATCCAGAAAACATCAAATCAAAAACTTTAATTTCTCCTTTGAACAATCAACAAAATGCCTACCAGTATAGATGTAATGTAAGGTTATTAATCAAACACAAAAACAGTGCGGTGACACAGCCATATGGTTATCAAAAATTATATTACCTGCATTAAAGCCTGGAATATTCTATGATTTAGGTCACAGATACCGCAATGTACATGACATTTTCAAGCACTGTAAATACAGGCATGATCTCAATGTTTGCCTGCTGTATACATGTATACACAAAGCACTGAGCATATCAATCCATGTACACATGATCTTTTTTTCACAAATTGTTTTGACAACAAGGAGAGCCATGAATCATGGACATAGAACAATAGGTCCATGTGTATTCATGTATCCTGACCCCTAGAGTAGGTATCAAATGTGTTATACCTAAAGTAGGTGTCGCAATCCCTTATATAATCTCAGATATGCGTGATCCCTCTGCTCATTCCCTGCCCATGGTTATGCTTTCATTTGTCTAATTCCTATCCAGAGTTGCATTGCCTTTATCAGCTTTTCTACCATGACAATATGTAAAGTAAAACCTGTCTTAACTGAACCCTTCAGGGACTGAGAAAATTGTTCGGTTTGGAGAGGTGTTCGGTTTATAAAGGTCCTTTTAACATAGAGTTCTGTTGAAATGGGACTGGGAAAAGAGTTCAGTTTAGACAGGTTTCCAGTTTAGACAGGGTTCGGTTTAGACAGGTTTCACAGCATTAACAATTACTGAACCCCTCTGGGTTTTCATCCCCAACTCCCCCTCTGTCAATGCATGCTATCTCCTTCCAGGGATATCGCGCATACATTGCTTTATTAAATAGCAAGACTGAAGCATACTGGAGCCACGCTAAGCTGTCTTATAATTCCACATTATCTTAGGGGATATGCATTTATATTTATCCACAAAAGGCACCCTAACACACATGGATTTCTACCATAACAAGGATGTAGCCCAGTACCGTATTTCTATCGGTGTATACCTGGAATGGTTCCTATAGTTGTATACGTATACTCCTTATGACGTCCCTTTGGGATTGCACACATCCATCCTTTGCGTAAGAAGGATTATCAGCTTCAATTAATGTACCACACAATACTTTCATGTACAGATTTATGACTGAAGTGAAATCCCTGCTGAGAGATGTATACATGATTTGTACGTATGCATATCCATCCTTTCGCCAGGATTGAATGACCTCGCCGACCCCAGTGACCTCATAACCGATGGGATAGAGGTCACGATGGCGGCAAACAAAAAGGTCCACATAATTTTGCAGAAAAGCAAACTGAAGAAAAGATGGAACCCTTCTGAAAGAAATCAGTGCAATATTGAATACGGAGATCCGGTCTATTTTACCATCTATAAAACTTTAGAGTGTCTTCACCGCAAGCAAATAATTTACATTTCAATAGGTTTACCAGACTTACACGTAGCCTCAGGGATATACACTCACTAGATAATTGCCTTTGCTTATAGGACATCATGTCATTCTTTATCACTACATCTCACACATCCATGACAAAACCAATTCTCAACATGATTCTATAACACATATATCAAACTGGCGAATGAAAACCCAGGTGACCTTAGATATGTGTACAATATAACATTCTACAAAATTGAGATGGTTTATAAGATAATATCTGTAAAATATAACATTCTAGTACAAAATTGAGATGGTTTATAAGATAACACAGATTTGCATTCTATAAGAAATTGATAAATTACCCAACAGGATACACAGTATACGTCATGCCAGTGTGCATTCTACCAGTATTGTATGTCTGTCGGTCTGTTCTGGTGAACTCAAAGATCATTGACTTTGTAATGAACTTGACATCTGCTCCCTGGCATTGACTCTGTAGTTTGACATCAATCCAGACGTAAACTTCAGCCTACATGTTCAACCTTTATACAAACCTTCAAGTTTCACTAGTGAACTTCAAGATACTGCTAGTCTCGGTATAGGCACAATGACCAAGTTGACCTCAAATTCAGGGCAGTCAACATGCAGTCGTACTGTAGAGTGTGTCTGAACATTTTTTCGTAAAGAGAAATTTCATCATCAGAAAAAATGCTCTCTTGGCAATATATTTTCATGTTTTCCTGTTTTTGACAACAATCAAACATCTATTTTATTATGTTTCATAATTTCTTTATGATTTTATATTCAAATCACTTGATTTTTATTTATTTAACTTGAAAAGTATAATTGATCCCAATCAATTATAATGCAGGTACTTGGATAATATTTTCTCCAGTATTTTAAAGACCTAAATAAATCATAAATGCCACAGGCAAGTTATTGCAAATATGTATACTGTACAGAGTTTCATGGTTACATTTTGAAATTTCACAGTGAAATTCGAACAAAATGTATGACCAGCCATTCCAGCTCTTCACAGAGATATAGTGTTGTGGTGTTTTGTGTTACTCCCAATCACCATCAAACTATCACCTGACGAAATACTGGTATACTAATGAAAACACACTATGCAATTTGTTGTTCTTGGAAAATACAGAAAATGTCTTGTTTGTACAGATTTTTCCTTGTTTACAATATTCGAATCATTCATGACTAAATGTGGCTCTTCTATATTTAGTCTGTCTATCCAGACCCTTTTAACCTAGGCTTGCAATGGCATTACATACTAAGTATCCCGTGAGTAGCATCAAGATGTAGTGGCTGTGAGATCTGGTACGCAGTACATGCAGAGAAGGAATGAGACAACATCATCATGTACATCATTAAAGTTGTCCTCTCAATCAAAGTATTTTAGTATTCCTTTAGCCCAGTGCAACAGACTCATATATTTAGAGGTTACGGAAGGTCTGTTAAGAGGTCACGGTCATGGAAGATCTGTTTAGTGGTCATGGAAGGTCATTTCACCACAGACATATTGCATCCATTTAGCACATCAACCTAGATACTGTTACCTTGGAGAAATGCCCTCACTGTCTCCACGTTCTTCGGTTATAAGCTGCTGATCAGTTATGTTGTATTCATTCATTAGAGATGTTCCCATTCTGTGAAAACTTTCACGTTTAACCAAAAATGGCATATAAGTACTCATCCGTTCATTAGTTTAAACACATTATTTTTGTGTTCTCACAGAATATTTAGTGGGGATTCTATTCAATCAGATTGCTAATTTAAGAATCCAATCCCATTGGACAGTTTTTATACTCCAGCACTGTAGAAATTTGGTCATATATGGCATTCAAAACATGTAATTTTGGTCCTAAGAGTATAAAATACATCAAGTTAGCAAGAATGTACAGATAATGTGCAGATGACAATTTTCACAATGTTGTGACCAATCAAATATTTAGATTTTCTGTTTTAGTTTACAATTGATTAGTCCTTCAATAAAATACAAACTCTTTCACATAAGTCACGCGTTTTGATTCACTTTAATGACCTTCTGGAAATGTTGAAACAAATCAAACTTACGTCTTGTCAAGATTGGCCTTCCAATCTGACATCTGACTTCCATCACTTTACTCCCGTTCCCAACGTTTGATCAATAATCTCCTGTCAGCCATAAATTAAGTTGATGTAAATCTCTCTCAGGCTCAGCTGAAGGCGATTAAAAAGTTGTACATACAGTGTACTTGTATGCTCAGAACATTTGCACTGGTACAGAGTGATATACAATTGCTCATCATATTGTACAAATAGTTGTCTGCTATGTGCTGACCATAGGTGTCGGTATGTCTGCAGCTTGATATAATTTGGCATCATCGCGTTGGCTTGGGGCAGATCTTCTCACCAAACTCAGTTTTTAGTCACATATTAAGATTTGGCCAGCAGGCAGTGTAAACATCTGTTGTGACATTCATTTTACAGCAGTACATCTCGCGTCTACAGTATAACACCACAAATACTAACAGGCAGTCTGGGAAGTCTTCAAGTACCACAGCCAGACAACATAAAGCCAGGCCGCACCAACAGCACATATTGACATACATTCATATAGAAATACAGGAGCTAATTCCACTATTCCAGTACCTGACGATCTGGGTCACAGGTACGTTTGCATCTTCCACAAAATAAATCATGCAAATGCGACATTGCTCCAGGCCCAGTGTAAAGAGCTATGAATGCCATACATATATCACGTCTGAAAAGGATTATTTGTGTAAGTTACCATCATCATAAAGACACTTGAGCAAGAAAGGTTATCAGCTACTACCGCCATCTTTTGGCTGTGATAGTGTTCAAAATTATGTCCCAGTGGTAAAAAATTGCAGACACTCTTACGATATTGCATAAGTTAAAGTGCATTAGCCATGAAAATTAATGTTCCATGCATCATGATGTAGGATGTAAATTTTTCAGCATCAATTTTATCTTCAAATGTGAAAATCATCAGGGTAGAATTTTTATCTTGCAATGGCTGGCAACAACCTATTGATTGTAATTCTCATCATAGACTGACAAGCCATTCTTGGTACACATCTTCAATTGGGCTGATTAATAATAATGTCAGTTCAATCATTATGATGCAAAAATAAATATTTGTCTAAACGTTTTTTTTTTCATGACTTGCATTTTACAATCACAGGAGCAGTCGAATACACAATTTTTTACCATCAGCGTTATGATTAAAACTGTTAAAATGACATTTCACATGGATCCGCCACAGCAATAAACATTGATGCATTTTTCTAATTTTTTCCTGATTTCAGTCCAAAATGGCCAATGTCACTCAAACAATACCCTCTTTAGTAGCACACCTGCAGTGATTGTGGCCAATAATCTTTCAAGGCTTTACAAAAAATTTTGTCATTATCATTACTCTGCTGGTATGATACACTTATCCAGAATACATAAACAGGTAAAAATACACCCATTACTGGTACATGTACTGTAGCATCCTAGTGGTTATAGTCATAGCTGACACACTCACTGAAAATTCAATAACTTCACTTTTTCAGCAGTTTTCCTATTCATGGGTGAGAATGACCCTCTTAAACTGTGTAGTCAGTGTGTTGAAATCTTCATCTTTAAAAACGCCTATCCTATATACATTTTCTGTAAACAGGACAAATTTCCCAGGATGATCTGGGATTTTCACACATTTTTTCCCGAGCTTCTAGGAAAGTAGGAAATTCAAGGACTTTCCATGAGTTCCATATGGACCCTGGTATAGATTGGTGAGTACAATGTACCAGTACATCCATACTGCAATTACGGTACATGTAATGACAAAATGGTTCAGTGCATAAATCAACTTCTGAAATTCACAATACAGCATTTTGGATCTATGTTCCTAATTTATTGGTACATTGAATGCAGATTGCTTGACATTTAGTATTTACAATATTACATTGCACATAACAAGTTTCAACTTGCAGGGCCATTCAAAACACTCAAAAGTTGATCTCTGATCTAGCCCCTCATTTCAAACTTAAAACTATATAGCTTTGGGTTTGAAATGATTCATAAATTCTAGACAAGTTACTGTACAATTGCTTGTTTTGGTACGTCCAGCATACCTGATCCTAAAACATGTACTCCATTACAGTACCTGTTCACACAGCTATAACATTTGATTCAAATAGTATTTGCCAATATTATGGAGTAATGCTTTCAAAAATCAAAAGACACAGGACGTACTTGTAAATATTACCATTATAAAAAGGCATCTTTACTGCTATATAGACAATGTCAGTTGATAAAGTATGATACAGGCAGTATAAGTCTGTGTGCAGGAAAGCCTTCGTGAGCCTTCTGGCCTTGTGGAAACCGAAACCTTCACTAAGCCATGGAGCTTAGCCAAAACATGATGACAGTCAGCGGTGCATGTGACTGATGGAAGGTAATCACAGCGTGGAGAGCCGCTATTGATTTGCTGTTTGCACTGCTGAGCTACTCTGCATGAACAGACGTCATCAGTGATGACACAGTCATCGCTGGTAATTGGAACAAACTGAATTGATGTTCGATGATAGACACAGAAATGACAGTATGTACATGTGTGTGCATACATGTTCTCACACAATATCCTTGTACCAACATTAAAATTTACTCCAGGAAATGGCCATGCTCTACCAGTCTCAAATTGTGTTACACTGAGTATGTGACGTGCATGCTTGTAAAGACCACTGCACTGTCTTTGTACCAACAGTGAAAGAAATTGGATTAACCGCAAGGACTTGAATGCAAAAATGACACAAATTGCTTAACTGACAGCCTTGTTTGATGATGTCACAAAAAAACTGACAAGCTCTTGAATGCCACTACACTTTGTGCTTTTATCCTTTTATCAACATTGCTGTAAATATGTAGCAGCATCTGACATGATTTAAGACAAGGAAAATTTTCAAACAAAGGCTGCCCATCAAAGGGTTGATTGGCAGCCATATTGGATCGTACTATTAAACAAATGGACTTGGGTACCGCGAGCAGCATATGCTACTGGTGTATATATAGGGTGTTATCCTTTGTACAAAGTTGGAAAGAAAGCTGGAATATGTTTGAAAATATGGCTGATAATAGAGAAAGTTAGAGAGACAATGTCAAAATCTACAAGAGTTTTGACTTTGCCAGTAGAGAGTGATGTAGTATCACTCCCCATTTAGCGGAGTACAAATCAATGAAAGGATTATTGTCTGCTATTAGTATCCACCAGCCACCTGGAAAGTGTGTGACAATATCCCTGCAAATACACCTGGCTAGACTGCTGCAAGCAAGAAATTGAACAAAGAACCCACAGGTAAATCACACATCGTTAACAAATTTCCCTGGAATCATTTGTGTTGTCATCGATTAGTACAACCTCATACTGTGGAATCTGAACACACCTGAACAACATGCTGCTGGAGTCACAGCAAGAAAGATCTGCAAGGCACACATCAATAAGAACATGGGAACACATTAGACATAAACTGTCAGATGGTCAGTACATGATACAGTGCTGTCATAATGGCAAACTGATGACTCAGCATTAAGGTAGAATGTGCCTCAGGGACAGCCATTTGGTCTCTCCAACTTTACTGTTTTGATCTAAAACTTGTTGGGGACGCATTTTCAAACTCATGAAGTAAATAAAGTTTTCACTGGCCTTTTTTTGACAATTGAAAATTCAATTTTTACCCCATAGAGTTAACACAGAAATGGCTGCTATTTTGGTTTTAAATAAATTAAAGAGTCAATAAACATTGGGTAATTTGTTTCTCTAGTACAAAATTTTGTGTAGTGAGCCTTAATCTTTATTCTTGATTTCAAAAGGAAGTGATTCCAAAAATTTAAGCGAAGTTTTTTAATTTAAACAAATGACTTCCTTAATATGGCTCCCTGCAATTCACAATTATCCCAATCAACTACCGTAACACCTGACATTGACAAGATCTTATTTGACATTATACATTTTGATCACTTCTTTATTTTTTTGTTTTGTACATAAATTTTGTTCCCACTTGTGTGCATTTATGTATTTTTCATTACTGGATCTCAGGACATGCCAAACTACCAGGCACACAGTGTATAGACTTCCTGAAAACTACACTTCAACTGAACAATTGGGAATGAAGACACAAGGCAACTTGCCGGTTACAAGACCACTGACTTAACTTGATCCTAATCCTACAACCACATGTTTCATAATGGATTGGCTTGCATTCCTAAGTGATTGCTGCAGGCAAACAGTACATCAGTTCTTCCGGAAATGTATTAAAGCAGCCTAGGGGTATGTATCACTGCCTCATGTTTGCATTTCTGTATACCGTTTCAGTTTTCACTTTC
This sequence comes from Ptychodera flava, assembly GCF_041260155.1. Taxonomy (NCBI): domain Eukaryota; kingdom Metazoa; phylum Hemichordata; class Enteropneusta; family Ptychoderidae; genus Ptychodera; species Ptychodera flava. Next base: position 34,960,879 of record NC_091943.1, on the reverse strand, counting down.
CATTTGCAAATTACAGTGAACAAGCCTATACAGATTAATATCAGTAAGTTTATTGATAGCAAATACTATAATTTTTGTCAGGATCTAGGGTCTTGGAGAGAATCGACAACCACATAAGAATGTTTGAGTAGCACATCCAGGATAACATAGTACAAAAATGACCATTGACAAATGAAATCTTTTAGATTGGTTTTTTATGTTGTTGTGATAAAATCTCTATCTTCCTGCCATGTGAAATCTAAATTACATATCTGCTTTTTCTGCATAACACGCCAAATCTCTTAAGGCACGGCACAATTTGACGGATTTCCCGCTTTCAATTCTGTCTGAGGGATAAGGCTCTAGACATACTGGTAAGGTGTGTCAGCTCTGAAGTAATGTACCAGTAATACTTATTTGCAGATGAGTTTGATGACTTGGTGTACTTTTCTGCAGTGAAATGACCCATATTCATTTGTGTCAGAAAAGTAACAGCTTTTTCTGCCAAACTCCTTCCCTAATACGCAGTAAATATCATACTTTATGGGATTTGTACCTGGCTAGAACTGGGTATGACTAATATTCTTGGTTTTACCGAATGAAGTCACCTTTGAGACACACAAATCATCTAGGACAAAATAAGAAATCCGCTCTAAGTATCGCCAGGTGACTTCTCTGAGGCATCAGACATCAATTTTCTTGTAAAGACAAACATTGCCTGACCACTTTCGGAGCAGGAGGTTTAAATGATTTCACGCTTTAGCGAGTTGGAAATAAGACAATTTATGGATGTCAAGCCAAGCTACTCCTCTGATAATTCCTTCCACAGAACCACAAAACTCCGGTACTAAACTGTCACCATTGATATCTGTCATTCAAAGTTCAACTCTACCGCATGAAATTTTTCCGGCTCTTTTCAGGACCATCTTCATGTTAATTTGGAACCAGTGCGAAAAGAAGGTACTTCAAATCAACTTTCACTCGGAATTCCAGACACACACGGAGATCACATGACCATGTCCTCCTGCTGTTATAAACCAGTGTGTAATAGGTGTCTTTAATGATGAATAAATACAAACATAACTGTTAAGATGATGTTGGATTGTAGTATTTGTACTACTGTGTGGGCACAATATTCTTCAGTGTTTCAGAAATGCTGAGTTTTGTTTCAACAGCTAAAATACAATAACTAGTCTGAAATGAGTTTCTTAAACGTTTAATTGTCACTGACCTTAAATGTGTATACTGATTGGTACAATGTCTATTTTGTCTCTGTGGGTTTAAACTAAAATCAGTGTTCTCCCCAAAGCAATTATAGAGTGGAGGCCGCCACTCTTTAATTTTTGGTAAACAACAGAAACTCATTACAATTACATTAACTGTTATACAAATTAGCTGCCACTATACCAGAAAATCCTGCGGAGAACACTGAAAATGAAACTGAAATGTTTCAGACTTCACATCGTCAAAGCAAAAGTAATAATTGATGATGGAATCATTATATTTTTATTTAAACAAAAAGTTTATGTAATTCTCCTTTAAGTGCCTTGATATCTTGATGTATCCTGGCCAATATAATGCATGCTGTACAAAATGCAATCTCATTGCTGACAGATAAATTCCAGTTCAGCCTAAAATTTAGTTTTTAATGATAATGTTGGACATTGCACATAAAAGACTGTTTTGAGAAGCAGAACAAGATGCATTTTGACATGATTTATGGTAGTATGTGCCTTGAAAGTGAAAGAGTTCTATTTTTGTTCAAACCTTCCTTAATGAAACTTTCATCAATACTCTTACCAAATAATGAGTAAAAATCAAGGCTCACTGAGCAAAGTTTGGCAATACAGAAACTAATTACCTGACATTTACAGATATTTGAAATTCAAAATGGCCGCCGCCCCTGTGTTAACTCTAGGGAAAAAAATAAAATTTCTGATTTTCAACAACTAAGACAAAAATTGTTACTCAAAGACCTTTAAAGTGAGCCCCCACAAGTGGTATTTCAGAAAAGAATTGCAAAAATTTGAGAGTCCAAATATCTGTCCCCAAGGCACGTTCTACCTTAAAAGGAACTATAACAAGAAAATGCGTTTTACAAATAGAAAAAAACACTGGAAGAGAAAGAGATATAATCAAAACATTGATGCACTGGGTGCGGTTTGCTTTTTCAAACTTGATTGTCATTTGATAGAAAACACAACGGTGGGCAGTATCACACATTTCATTACATCCATTAATGTACATCTTACAGATAAATTTGGAACTACTCCAACTGTGCATCTCAGCAAATCACAACACACTCAATATACAATCAGTCACAACCTAAGGTCAAACAATCGTCAGGAGGATTGATTTTCAGAAAGAATTCCTTTACTCTGAATTTTCCATAATTTTGAACAAAGTTTGGAGATTTGCTTTGAAAATTAACACTACTGGTTGCTGACCATTGTATTTTGAAGAAAGTCAGGCGTTTGATGGTTCTTGATAGAGTTACATGTATGAAAGGGTTTGTACATGCCATTTTACATATTGATGAATTTGAGAAAATTGATTATTGATTTTGCAAATTTTGCATGAATACCCCTGTTTTTTCTATCGTTTTCTTCTGAGAATAGGTTGGTTATATTTGGATGAGTAAAGCGTATGTACAATATCATAGGCTTCCTAAATATAGTAAATTCAAACATGTATCAGAGAGTTGAAATTTTGACAAGAGTGACACACTGTACAGCACCCTGATTGTCACTGAGGTGTTAAATTTTTGCTGTGAAGTGTGCATCACTTCAATTTTGAGCCATGCATGTATTGGCATTTGAAATTCAAAATCCAATTGCCATGGACATCTTTCATCAGTACATCAAGGTATCTTCCTTCCTTCATATGAGACAGCTTAAAAACATACCTTGGATAACCGATAGCTGCAAATTGTAAGAATGGCAATGAATGCAGCAATGACAATGATGATGATGGTTTAATGTCCCTAATTCACAACCTTTATAACTGTCAAAACTTCCCTGTATCGTCAAACTAAAAAGACTAAATGACCATCTTTGTAATTCTGCAATTGTCAACAGCAACACACGTCACCTCACTGTATAGTGGCTCACCCATGTGTTAAGCCGTATGTCAAGCTTATGAAGTCATCGACCAAATGTCTGGATTCAAACGAAATGAGCTTGCACATTGACCCAGCAAACCGTATGTCAAACTGCAGGCATGTCAACTCACTGCTAAAAACATCTGTCATCTTACTGGTTTGGGATTATTTGCTGTGTATGCCTGATATTAACCAATGGAACAAACTGACGTATACGGCTACATCACGCAGGACAAATGGGAAGGAAATGCTATGAGATGGGATAATTACTACATGTTATTTACATGTACAAAATATCATGTGTCTTGTTCCGTATATGATGGCAGAGCAGGAATTATTAGATGAAACGTCACGTGAAATAGTAAACCAGTCACCATGTTTAAATATTTGATGTATGACATTACAAATAAATTGCTTGCAATCTTCTGAGGTTTCAAGAAATCACCACACCAAGTCAAACAGAGAATTTCATTACATGAAGTTCCACATTTCACTGTAACACAAAATATTTGGATGCATTAAGTGAAACCTCCAATCCATGATGCAGATTAATATTTGCATTCATTCGTAATTAGAAATTCTCGTCTGTAAGTATATCTTTTCATAAAATTTCAATAGATTCTTTGTAAAGGTTGCCCAGTATAAACATGACATTCAGCTGGTACGGCGACATATGAGATTTTATATGCCAGTATGTTACCGTAGCTTTTTGCTCTGAGGCCAAAAAGGTGCTTTTACTCTGCAGTAGACAAATCCAGATACAATGTGAAGAAAACATATGAGCAAAATGCAAATTCATCATTGAAATCAGGATGACCTTGTGGGTGAAAATCTTTTTTCACACAATATGGCCCACTGCTGATTTTCAAATCTTTACCTTTTACCTTTCACTTTCTGCAGTTTGCATTCAATGAATTTTACTAAAATTTATGCACCCTGAAATTGAAAACGAAGGTTTGAAACTTGTACCCATACTAGGGAACTTTAAACTATTCTCTGTAAATGATCATAAATAAAAAAATCTTGAGTCACTTTGTGAATTTTTCGATAAGAGAAACAAATATACATCCAATTTTGGAATGTTTGTAATTTCAAAATGGCTGCCACTCTCCATGGTATTAACCTATGGGATAAATATCAATTTGCAATTTCATGAAAACAAGTAAGTAAAAAGGTTTCAAAATTAGTCCTAACAAGGTATAGACCGGCCAGTATATAACTATAAGATTTTGAGTCAAAAAATGTATTCCCCAGATGCATTCTGCCATAACAGTCATGAACAATCCCGAATGACACCATTACATAAAACTCACAATACCAGTACATGTATGTAAACAGCTGTGTGGCTAGTTTTTCTTACCATTCATATATTTTTCCGTCCAAGGAAAAACTAATTTTTGTCTCTCAATCATTTTGAACTTCTAATTTGCCAATAACTAAAAGGCCCAGTTTCTTAGGTAAAGAATTAATTTATGCAAATCAACTGCAGAGCCATATGGGCTCTTGAAATGTGGACACAAATATATCCCTCAACCAATCAGACAAGTGTGTAGAAATGTTTTGACTATCCTAGAAAAGCCTCTGGTCCTGTAAAATAAACATGGAATAGCTGAACACATGCCAGAGTTTATATTTATCGTGTAACTCAATAACACTAATTCGCTTTCAAACTAGGAATTCCTTCATACCTATAAAAATTATAATGAAGATAAACAGTGAAAAATCGATACCTAATATAGTTAGCGTAATAATTTCACAATTTCACAATTTCACAATTTGTCCAAGTAAGCATCATTGCAAATATGCTCGGGAACGGGACTTATCTGTATACTGGTATACATAGTATATGTACAGTAAGCCAAGCACTGTATGCATTTTTGAACGACTGAAGGAATTTCAGGATATTTACTAACTTCAGGCGACAGAAACACCTGTCGAATGCGGACAGTTAAAACTGTCGTTAGAGTCCATAAATTCACCTCGGTTCACACTGGAGTGTCATGCGGAAAGGCCTTAAAAAGTAGTATCTCGTCTATTGAATACCCCTGGCAGTACATTATTGTTTAAACATGTGACGTTAAATCAACAACACAGTTGCTGCAGGGAGTCGGCAGATGGAGACATTAAATATGACAGAAGAGGAAAGCTAAACTAGTGCGTAATAAATTGAATTTCCACAACAAACGCTTTTCAATATTTCTTGGAAACATGACAAGAATATTGGTGTATGATAAAACCTTCATAATACAAAGAATTAATTCTATCCAGTTTGAAGAATGACTTTTCCCATTTATCATGGAGTGATACAGGTGCTATTCAGTATCCATATGTACTTTCTGCAAGGCAATTACTCAAAACATCTTCAGAAAAGGTTGTCTCAGATACCTTTACTCAGACCCTGAATGTCTACTGGAAACATAAAACCATCTGAAAAGGGCAAGATGACTCTTTTATGCCAGGATACTATTTGTATGAATTCAGAGAAATGACCTAAACACAGCATATTGATCAAGTAATTTTCTGTAAAACATGCTCAGACTGGCAAGGCTCCCCAGACTGACACTCATAGAATAGTAACTAACTACAGAGAAGCCGCAATAACAACAAAGTACCAACGCTGTGTGTCAGTCGTGGTACTTGAAATGTGTTTATGCCTTTTCCAGCAATGAACAGTTGGCGACGGTACACCCAACTACTCATAATATGTGGTTTATGGAAGGCATCCAATACTTGGGGAATTTTTATGTTTTCTATCAAAATGCAAATAAGCCTGATGTTCAGCTGATGTTTCCAGTCCACTGTAGCCTACATATGGTATTCCTGCCAAACTCAATCGAAAAATTCACTCGGAATCAGCTTCTTTTCTAGTATCTGTTTATAGGTGACAATCTTGCCCATTTTACTATACAGTGTTCCATCAATTCCATCAATCCAGAGATACTACCACATCAATGTCACAAACACCTTTCAAACCTTCCCTACCAATATGCATGTACTGAACACAAGTTTCAGTTAATTAGCAAATGAATCATGAGTGTGAGATTTGAGTCCAGGGCAATCAATTTAGTTATTTATCAATCAGATTTGATCTCTCAGCCTACGCGGTAGCTACTAACTTAGCGAAGAAGTTAGCAATTGAGAAAGCGCTAGACTACATCCCCTACCCCTAAAAAAATAAAAAAATTACAAAGGATCGGGAATGATGATGTCTTTCACAAATAGCTTTGTTGAGATAACATGATGACAAGAATATGTAAAACATAGGGCCTGAAGCTATTGTAGACATGGATACAAATTAAATTTTCCTGACTGTATGAAATTATCTCACTATTAAGGTCATCCTAGGGATCTGTATACCAAATATTAAAGCTGTCTGACCAGTAGTTTTGAAAAAACAAGCGACCTAACGGTTGACAGAGCTCCATTGTGTGATGAAGAGAATAATTGTTTGTGACAAATGTGATGATGATGAAGGTGGATCAGGCAAAATTAGCTGCAAAAATACAAAATTAAAGATTTCATCATAATTTCAATATATTACATTAAGATGAACCCTAGGAACGTGTATACTAATTATCAACGCTATCAGATGAGTAACATTTGAGAAACAAAGATTTTGATCAAAAATGGCAAAAATTGGCCCAGAAATATACAAAAATTGAAGATTTCACCAAATTTATATATATATCACACTTAGACAAGCTCTAGGAACCTGTATACCAAATATCAAAGGTATCAGACGAGTGGTTTTTGAGAAACAAATTTTTTGACCAAAAACGGCAAAAATTGCACCAAAATACAAAATTGCAGATTTCATCATAATTTCAATATATCATATTAAGTTCATATGTAGGAACCTGTATACCAAATATGAAAGCCATCAAATGAGTACTTTTTGAGAAATAATTCTTTTGACTATAAATGACAAAAATTGCCCCAAAATAAAAACATAGGGCCAAAGTCCCTGAAGCTACTATAGACATGGATACAAAATTAAGTATTTTGTGACTGTATGAAATTATCTCACTAAGGTCATCCTAGGGACATGTAAACCAAATATTAAAGCTGTCTGAACAGCGGTTTTGAAAAAACAAGCGACTAAACAGTTGACAGAGCTCTGCTGTGTTATGTAGAGAATAACCTTTTGTGACACATGTATTGATGAAGAAGGTGGATATCTTTGATAGCTCATTTCAGGATGGCCTGACCAAAAATGGAAAAAAATTCCATAAAAATACAGATTTGCATATTTCATCAGACTATATTAGTCTATAATAGCAAATAAACGAGAGTTAATTACATTCTAATTAAAGTAAACAAGACTTGCTTAAATCAAGATTTACGTCATAAAAAAACAGCATATCTGTCAGGTTATAAAGAATCTTGAGCTGGTTATCTTTTAATATCAGTATTTTCATCCTATTTACCAAGCACATTTTAACTTTCAAATTAACATTGTGAGTAAGTTCTGTTGAATAAGTTGAGACTGTACATACTCAGAGAAAGCACACTGAAGAGACAAATGTTTGAAATTTAAGAAGTTCAAGGTCATCAAAAGCATTATAAGGAATCATGTTACACTTTCATTGCACTGTTTACACAGATTGCATAATTGCTTTAAATAGCACATGAGGAATCTTACAGCCCAGCTTTACCATAAAAACCCTATCACTTTGACCACTCTTTTAATTGACCACTCTATTTTTTCCTCAAAAAGTAGTCTTATTTTATCCCTACCAAGTCAACCATAAATGGAAATTAGAACTTTCTCTATCTCTATTTATTTGACCACCCTATCATGACAAACTATTATGAGCAATTTCTTTTAGATAACATAAATGGTGGTTCAGAATATATCAAAGTTGGGATTCAGGAAAGTTGCCTTTACATGTTTTAATCCTCAATTCACTATGAACTGTCACAAAAAGTTGAGCTTTCTGATAATTCTACACTAAAATTATTTTGGCTTTGATGATTTCCTAATTAATTCAATTATTTAAAATCATATTAATTATTTTTTTCTTGGTGAATTGATAGGGTTTATACAGTACAAGAATTACATACAATGTAAGTCAAATTATGACCAAAAATGACAAAAAAATTCCTTAAAAATACGCATTTGCATATTTCATCACAATTTGAACAAATCTAAGTTGGGTTACCCCTAGGGACCTGTATACCAAATAACAAAGCTATCTGACCAGTGGTTATGAAGAAGAAGATTTTTTACCAAAAACACCTTTTTTGGCATTAATTTGCCTATTTTCAACAATATCAAAAATTAAAAAAATAGTTTCTCAAAATCATATTTTTCATCTACACAACAAATATCAAATCAGTAAGTACTGCGGTTCTCAAGATATTTGAGTGGACGGACGCCTCACAAACGGACATACATACATACATACATCATACATACATACATACATACAGACTGACGACGGACGCCGGACGGATACCCATCCCAATAGCTTCTATAGACTATAGTCTATAGTAGCTAAAAATTGCAGATTTCATCTTAATTTCAATATATCACATTTTAATCATCCCTATGAACCTGTACAACACATATTAAAGCTGTCCGGCAAGCCGCTTTGGTGAAACAAATTTTCTGACCAAAAAATGATAAAATTGCACCCTAAATACACATTTGCATATTTTTGCACAATTTTAACAAATGTGAAATAGGTTATCCCTAGGGACCTATATACCAAATATAAAAGCTGTCTGACAAGCGGTTATGAAGAAGATTTTTTACCAAAAACGCCTTTTTTGTGCTAATTTGCATATTTTCAACAATCTCAAAAAAGATTAGTTTCTCATAATCATATTTTGCATCTACACAACAAATATCAAATCTGAAAGTACTGCGGTTCTCAAGATATTTGAGTGTACATACGTACATACGTACGTACGTACGTACGTATATACGTACATACGTACATACATACATACATACATACATACATACATACATACATACAAACAGACATACATACATACATACATACATACATACATACATACATACATACATACATACATACCGGTACATACAGACTGATTATGGACGGATACCCATCCCGATAGCTTCTATAGACTAAAGTCTATAGAAGCTAAAAATGGGACTTCAACATGATATCTTAAACTAAGGTGTCAACTCTCTAAATTACTTTCATGCCTACATGAAGTATGTCAGGGTACCTAAAGGCCGATGCAAAGACACTTTGACAGAGCAACTAGTTATTACTATTGAACAATAATTTCAACACTTTCATTCCACAAACAAGTCATTGACAATGACATAGTCCCCACTTGTAATAGGAGTATAAGTCTTGATGGCCTAGGGAAATGTGGTCATTAAGAAGTATCACTGGAGTGTATATGTTGAGATCTATGGGCAGGTAGGTCTATGTCGTTGTTCCCAATTTGAAACTGACGCACGGATGGACGGACGGACATGACCCAATCTATAAGTCCCCCCGGACTTCGTCCATGGGGACTAAAAACAATAAAAACCCTATCAATTCGAGCACTCTATTAATTCAACCATCCTATTTTTCTCTCAAAACATAATGTTATTTTATCTTTATCAGTTCAACCACCGATATAAATTGGGACTTTCTCAATCTCTAATAATTTACCAACCAATCATGACAAACTGTTTTGAACATTTTATTTTCAATAAAATACACAGAACAATGCAATGACCAACACAGACTGTCTAAGTCAGGACTTCACAAAAGTCACCTTTATGTGCTTCAATCATCCAAGATGGTAAGCATATCAATTATGAACTGTCAAAACAGTTGAAATCCCTAATAATTCGACCTCTAAAATTATTTCGGCTTTGTTAATTTTCTAATAATTTGACAGTTTATAATCGTAATTCTTTTTTTTCCTGGTGGGATTGATAGGGTTTTACTGTACTTTTTGTTAGTCTTCTCCCCAAAGTAGATGAAATACAAAGTAATTTGCATTTTAATTCAATGCATTGTCCTCAATGTACAATGTTATTGTTAATAAATGATTTCAAATCCAGACTTAAATTAGTTGTCAAAGTTCAATTTACAATAATATATAGCTTAAAGGTATACAGTCACTTGTAATCTAAATATTCCCATATACGGTCGAAGGGGCGTTCCTTGGTATTCAAAATGCCCATGTGGGGGCGCTGTTTTTAAAAAGCGGCCACCTGCTTAAAATCTTTGATTGCTTAGATTTTCTCTTCCCAGGGTAACTGTGGCAAAATTGGAACAGGTGACAGTATACCTTTATTTGTTTGTTCCTTGGATGCCACTGTCATGTGCAGTCATGATTGTTTTACACGAGGGCTCTCCAATTTATGATCTACTGTCCAAATGCACAACACTGAGCATTGCATGAACCATTTCAAGGCTTATAAGCATATGTGAATGTAACAAACATAATTTTAGAATACGATCTGTATTTCATCTAAAGATGAGCTGTACAATATTGAGGTAATATCTTAATTTTACTTTTGAAGATCAAAGAGCTGTCACGAAAAATTTCGTGTTGAGCTAATTTTAGATATCGGCATTGGTTTAGAAGAACGTGAGTTGCCTACGGTAAATGTTGACATCTACCACTTGTGGTTGTCGATATTACCAAGCATGCGTGGGAGAAGCCATAAACATTATTCCTTTGGTCAACTTACTAAATTATTCATAAAAGATTATTCTTGGAAACTTTACGATCACTTAGGAAAGCATTTAAACTCAATACAATTCCCACATATCGAACCCTGGACTTCCTTTCTCAAAAACACAATCCTTGCTCGATGACGCATCAATACGTTTGCAAATGCACAGAGTTATTTTCTTGAGATCACGAGAATAAATGAACACCTGCAACAAGGGGCAAGTGTCACAGGAGTCAGATTACGGAATTTTTTTCACAAGCTTCTCAAAGTTCTTGACAGCAAAATTGATGTGAGTAACCAAAGTGGCACTCACACATGAAGGAATGCTTTCACACAGACAACAAAATTATAACATTTAAGGTAGTATGCACCTTGAAATTGAGAGACTTTAACGTTTGTTCAAAGTTTCCTCAAAGAAAGTTTCAATCATTCTCTCACCGAATGGTTGATTCTAAACACCAAGCATTTTCTAAGGCTGTGCCCTCTCCGAAATAAGACATTATCTGTACCCACATGTACAACCTAATAGTGACATATTACAGTTGTGATATGAAATAGACAAGATATATTCCGAGGCTATCCACTCTCCAAAATAAGACACTGAATGTGTTCACAGAGACGTACAAACTACTGCAGACATATTAAACAGTTGTGGGATGTGATAGACAAGATAGTTCCAGTCTTGGTTTATTGATAAGAAAAAACGCCTCCTCATTCTTCATGGATATCTACAGCTTATGGATATCAGCCACAAATAAGATTTTAATGATGTTCATTACTTTTTTAGAATTTTACACTGATAGGGGTTGTGGGAGAGTTTTCCCCTGTATTACTTTCTCTATAGGTTAGAGTTGTCATAGTCACACTGTGAGCAGAACAGACTTGAACGTTGTACCTATTCAAACTAATTAGCATATGCATGGGTGTTGCAAAGGACTTCAGAACTTGCAGCGAATCACTGAACTTGCAGGTACATGTAATTATTTGGTAAATAAGTTGATGAAACAGAATTAAAGCCTTCATAAAAAGACATTACAGATTATTTGTCAATACTTACACACTTACGAACAATTACAGATCAAAGCATGTTGAAAGTTTGTTAAATGTAACCTCCTTTATATAATGTGTGATTATATCATTGACATTATAGTTTCTGTCTAAATTGAAATTCACTTTCAATAAACTTGCCTTACAGACTTAACAATGACCATGTTTGTTGAAAACAACAATTTCACAGCAAGCAGATTTGGAGATTAAGAAAACCAAACATCTATAACCACGAGTATTTTTAGATTGAATTCAATAGATTTTAAAAGCCTAAACAGTGCAAGGTTCTGTGAATCAGTGAACTAACCACATAAACCAAGTACTGGAACATATAAGGTCACAGGACTGCTGATTTTATACTGCAGACCATATGGATTCACTCACCTCAGCATTCCCCCTCTACACCGCCTCTAAAAAAACAAAACAATTCACAACGTGTACCAGGCCAAACTACGAAATACAGTTGTTGCAACATCATAAAATGCTGAAAATAATATAAATACTTTCAATGACCCTGAAAGATGACTCTTAATAGTTTCGATCCCCTGGAAATTTCATTTACAAAAGTGATTCAAATTTTTGGAATAGAGGACCTTCCCCCTGGTCATTGTGTGAATATAAAGGTTGTTCTGCGACTGCAGAGTTATGACCCCTGCTGTGAAAGTACAGGGTCAGGTTTATCAGATTAACAAGCTGCAGATAATAAGATAGGCATATATGCAATAACAATTGACCCGACAGTCATTGTGGAAGTCAATTTAGATATACATCAGTCAGTGGGGCTCCTGTGATATTTAATAGAAATTGTGACCTTTAAATTTCAATATATCAGTTTTGTGAAAGGCCACCAATTTACGGAAGTGAAAAAAACATGTGATAAATATATCAGTGCAATTATACTTGTAGAATTCAGAAGAGCAAGTATGACGACAAAATCAGCTGAAACTTTTCATGCAATGAAAACAAGGCCATTAAGGTAGTTTGTGCCTCGAAACTGAAAGATTTTTAAACTTTGGCTTAAACTTTCCTCAATGAAACTGTCAACCATTCTCTTACCAAAGGAAGATTAGGGGTCACTGTGCTTGATTTTTGAAATTCAAAATGGCCGCCATCCCTGTGTTAACTGTACGGGTAAAAATAAAATTTCCAATTTTTGAAAAATTAAGACGGTAAATACTTTTCTTTCACCAAGAGCTCTAAAATGAGCTCCCAAAAGTTGTAGATCAGAAGAGAAATGATAAAATTTGAAAGTGTGAATTTCTGTCCCCGAGGCAAGTTCTACCTTAAAATAGAAGAGGAAAAATCAGAGTTAAGGCATACATGTTTTGAAGATTTTATGATACCTTAAAGTAAAATATCACTTACAATCTTACATAAATAAGCTTACGTAGTCTAGGCTGTTTTTGTACTGATAAAAAAAATAAAAATTTTGGATAATTTCTTGATTATTATCCTGAAACAGAAAGTAAAATACTAACGTAAACTCACAGAAAATAAACTAAAAATGAAAAATATACAAAGCTTCAATCAAATGAGTCAGAGCTGAGAAAAGGATGGTTATTATTTTTCCCACTATGTATCCTCTCACTGAAATTTCCCTGAAATTTTGAAACGATTGATATATACAGAGACAATTATAGGTAACCTTCATAGGAAAGTGATTGTGGCTGTGACTTTCAAAGAGAAGTTGAAGGTCATCCATTGATAGATACAATAGATAATCTAACTATTAAATAATTCTAAACCTCTGTATGAAAAGATAATAAAATGGCTCAAGGGAAAATGTATAATTCTAATTATAGAATACAAAGCCATCCTCACTAACAATCTACCCAGTTATTAATCCACTGTACCATACATCAACACGATCGATGTGCTCTGCAGTTTTTCTTTTTGTTTGTCTGTTTGCTACTTTTATTAGTCTATCTATGTTTATGTTATTTACGCATTGAAATTTTCTTTATGTACTTGTTGTTGTTGCTGTTGTTGTTGTTTTCATGTTTCAAGAGTTTGATCTAACTAGGTAAAACGTTTTGTATTTCTTCGGTTAATGATGAGAAGCAATGTTACATCGCCACATCCTACACATTACTATATTACTTATGATCACATTCTATCCTATCATTTACACTGTTTTGCAAAAACTAGAAATCTGTGCCAGTTTTACTACTACTAGGCCCATTATAAGTAACAGATGAGTCTTGTATCTAGCACACCACTTAGTCAAATGTTTGCGCTTCGCTCAAACAAACTCATCTTTTTTTCAATTTCATTAGAGCAATGATGGTACATTTACAATCCCCTCTATATCTTCCGAGAAAACTGAAAATGGTTTATATATATGCTAGGGCCTTACAGAAGTAAACACCACGCAATGATTCATCAAAAAATGATTTATGAAGATAATGGGAATCGCAAGCATGTAATGTTTGCATTAAAATTCTAACCTGTAGACGTAGAAATGTATGTATACGATGACTAGGCTGATGAAATTACACTTTTTAATGTTTTTGAAGTTTTCATACAGTGGTAATTTCATTCCTCATTTGCCTTGGCCTAGATGGCATTATCTCCTTTGCCTACACTTTTTCTTATCCCCTGCTGTTAACATCTTCAATGCTACACTTTGTTGTTGCTGAGTTGGCAAAGACCATCAACAAAGCGACCAATAGACAATTTTTGCCTCTGAAGCCCATCCTGTGTCTGTCATGTATGACAAATGGTAGACGCTGGCATCGATTAGATTTGTGCTAGCTGGCTCAGATAAAGACTACGAGCTATTATTCATGAAACTCTAATTTTTCAAATGTCAAGATGTGAACAGCCAAATTGAATGATGCAAACACATAGTACCAACCCCCAAAAAACGTGACAACCATATTATTCATGCTTGTGACTTCAAGCCCTAAACACTTCATTTTTAGTGTGTTGGTATAACTACGATGCTGACAACATTACAATCAGGGGACAACATTGCTTCTTTTCAGGCATATTTTATGTCAAGAAAAGGTGAAATGCCTTCTGAAAATCAATCATGGACTCAAATAGAGTGGATGGTAGGATACATACTGAAATGTAATCCAGTTGAAATTTCTGCTCAGATTGAATGTTTGCTAACTGCATCCATAGCTCATTTGCATATCCCTATAGAAGATGCCAAAAATTATGTTGTTTTATTATCTGATTGTTCTGGCTGTGAGGGAGGTTAAAGATATGTTCTTTTTTAAAATGCCCACTCATCATATTGTAAGAATTGCTCAACAACATACTGACACCTGAAGACATGTTAGTATTGAAAAGGTGAGGTTGGCGATGGCTTCTCGACCTTTCACCTATTCCCCCACCAAGAATCCCTGAGAACAGGTCCACACCTCAGCAATTGATAACATTGGGTTTCGGACCAAACCATAGTGGTGAAAGGGTTAAAAGTTTATTCTGGAGTTGAATCACCTACCATCTAGGATTTGACAGACACCATGAAATATGCCACCGAGGGCACTTAAAGGTAACGTAAATAAAGCATGAATCATCTCCTCAAATGGAAACAGTCTGAGAAAGTATTCAATTAGTAAGACTAACAAAGTAAAGAAATGACCCAATAAAACAATTGTTCCTTTTTCCACTCCAGACTATTTACGTTTCAAACTTGACAGGCTGAATGTACATATGGCCTACCTTACCAATAAATGTCAGCAGGTTGTACTTTTTATGTTGAAGTATGGACCTGACGTATTATACAAAATACAGCGTACTTCAGTAAAATTTCTAGATTTAAACAATTTCAGGAAAGCGACTGCATGGATTTATAGCAATCATTTTAGATACTTACCATCATTGATAACATGAGACAACTTGAAAGCAACCAGCAACACCATGCAAGGCAACCAGCGACACTATACAAGGCAACCAGCAACACAATACAAGGCAAACAGTGAAACCATGCAAGGTGCAGGCAACTGGTGAAACCATGCATGGGACTGGGGATAATTAAAACTGGTGTAGCAAATAAAACTCTGTGTGTTTAACTTCAAATATCCTCTCTGCCCCTGAATGAAAGTATTGAAGTGTGAAAATTAAAAATATGAAATTATGATTTGAACTTTCTCAAATCATGATAAATGGCTAAAATAGGTTATTGCAAGGTTGCATACATTGTTGGTGATTAAGTATTATGCATAAACAGGTTTCCACAGTACAACCGTAGTATGATATGAAGCTGGTGCCAATTTGCACACGATAATCTAAATGGAGCTAAACCAAGTGCCTACCACAGTGCAATTACGCGTGTCATTTGTCATTCACCTGTATCAATTAATCACAGCACCTAACATAAGTGCAGTTTTGAAGGGAAATTTTTTTAGCTTTATCGCTAAAAAAATTGATAAACTGGACTCAACTTTCAAAGGGGAACAAATTCAAGTCAAAGAACTACTATCATATAAATATTCAATGTCAACAAGCACTAATGTAAGAACCAGGGATTGAGGACTGTCTCTTTAAAGGCATACAGTCATCAGAACTGCACTCAAAGGTCGTATGCAACCAATATCAATGTAAACACTGTATCCAAGGTACGATGGTGATTGATGAAAGTTAAAATACGTCTGTCATAATCTATATCGTATAATTTTAATGTTGCAGCTATGATGATGAGGTACATCTTCAATGTAGATATCGTACATGAAATACATTGTTTGTAAACAAGAAACTCGCACAGGCACAGTTCCAACAACTGTTTCCCTTTCAAGAATGCTACACAAGATAATGGCCATTAGAGATAGTATTGCACATCACAGCAAATAACAGGCACAGGATACAATGCAAGGTGTATTACCACAGGGGACATGTTGCAATGTGACCTTGGCACCACTGACACCATGCAACATATTTGCAGCCTTGGAAACCACAATGCAAAATAATATTCATCAGTACTGACACATTACATGATGTGGTTACCGATGAAATACTGCTACACTTGCAAAATATATAACCCCACACACACACACACCACCACCACCACCACCACCACCACCATCACCATTGATACAATTTGAGGTCACCGATGAAACAATGAAAGATGACTGGGGAACAGCTCAGATACATACAAAATAAAAGCTCTACCTGAGACCTTGCAGCTGAACTTTGGTGCACAGTAGTACAAAACGTACAGACAACCGAACAAGGTCATATGATAAAAGATTGAAAAAAATGTCAAAGAATCTGCATAAGATGATTGGAAAAATGACTTGGAATATCGATAAACTAAACCTGATCGCTGTGCACACACTGGGAAGTAGCCTGTGTTAGAAAAAAATACTGCTGATGTGCAGCGTGCTTGCAAAATTATATTGGTTATATTGGTCCATTATCACTATTCACAGCAACTTAGGGAATCTATTTGTATTTTTCAATTATAACGGTAAGATTCAGTCAACCAATATTTCAAGGCCTGCATTGAAAATAACTGCATATCACATTGGTGATAATGACAGGGCAACTGTTACTGCCATCATTCTAAAAATCTGACATTCGTTTTTTGAGACAAATTTTTTTCAGAACTTGCTGTTGAATAAAGATATTTATCCATAATTTGTTGCAAAGAATACTAGGTAGAGTTGCCACATTTTCTTATTTTGGTTTGGAAGCTTCACCTGGTTATACTGTTGTTGGTGAAAATAGCATACATCATTTATGAATATTACGACCACCCTGTGCAGAGGCTACGAGTTGCGCTGCATTTTCAAATGGTACGATTATAGCCAACACAGAACAAAGCACTTGGGATTATCCATAATTCAATATCATCTCAGCTCCTGTCATACCAAACCAAGCATCTCTAATTTTTTGAAATGGATGAAAAGATGGAAGTTTCTGTTTGCTCCTGAAAACGATGTTTAAGATATCTAGATGCATTATCCAGTTGGAATGTATAAGCTTTTGTTAAAAATTATCTAATGATCATTGTAAGCTATTTTCTGATCTCCCTTTGTAAACTTGAAATAGTTAAGATCCTAATATGCATCAAGACACATTAGGGAGACTTGTGAGTAATTTATAGTAAGCAAAGACCATCGCATCATGATAAACAAATCAACTAAGAGCCTAGGTTATTGGCATCATATCAGCATATGGACGTAAATAATGCAAGATGCAGAAATTCATTTTTATATAACAATAGAACAAGGTAGTTCCTAATAATCATTAAAAATGCAAAAGCAATCATCTTACACACAACTGACCTTTATTTTGAAATTACTCACACTGCTTAAAACCTATAAACTCAATTAATATGTAAAATTATGGATATTTATTAGCACAAAAGTGTATCATGCTTCATTTTTATTACATTGCTGTAAATGTAAATTTTGGCATTTCTCCAATGTTATTCTCAAATAAATTAATTTTTTGACATGAAATGTGAAAATCAATGTTGACATGCAACATGCTTCCGAAGTGCTCACTGGAGAATTTGAAGCCAATAATTTTTAAATCATTTATGAAGCAAATTCCATTATCTGCTACAGTTCAGCTTACCAGCTTGAAAGCTGTTTGTCTTTCTGCCCGGACTCATAATGCACTGATGACACCAACTGCAGAGAGCACTGAAAATGACAATTTTTTCAAAGCCTGACATATATGACAGAGCTGATGTAAAGCGGACATTTTCAGAACTCATCTTTTGTCTTTGGTAATTGCATGGTCATTAGACTGTAAATGACATGTAATTACCGGAGCCCATACACATACCACTGTTGCTTGGAGCCACTCATCAAGACACCTATCCAGGAAGAGCATACCATTTTTAAAGCAGTAATCTCTAACGAGAATACCAGCATTTTTTTTTTAATAATGGTGATTTTTTTTGCTTCAAGCTATGTGGTACAATATCGCTTTCACATACAAATCAACAAAATTCTAGCTCATTTTAGAAACAACACTCTCACAAAAACTATGAAGCCTTAGTAAGCCAACAACAGAGATGATTTTAAAAAATGAGAACAGAAATTTGATGAAATTGGATGTAACAGACAAATTACACATCAATATAATTACAAATGCATTATGGTAATTGATATGATTTCAGCTTTAATCATTTTCTATTTCCATTTCATAAAAGTCACAGCATGCCTGAAGGAAAAACAAATACCTGGCAACTGAAAAATTACTGATGTCATAATTGACAACACCATAAATTGATAACAACACCATCTGTACCTGTCAGTACACTTGGAGCATCATTGGAATTTGTTGAAGGCGTCCATTGAAAACCTAGACAATCAAAGTACCATAAAGGACAATTCCCCCCCCCCCCCCCCCCCCAACATCTTGCACAGAACACACATCAAAGTTTATGAGTTTATGTATACTCCACAGCTGGGTCAGCTTTCTGATCAAAGTCATTTCACAGCATCTCCTGAAGCCCACACAATTTCCCTTACTTTGAATCAATAAAGTTTGATTCTTGCCATTCAGATCTGCCGATAAATCAGCCAAAAAGATCAATGCATATGATGCCATCATTCTGTGGCATTATTCATGCACTGTGGAATTAACTAAATGACATTTATAGATTTCTACTGAAGCAATAAACTAAAATTTACCATTTCAGGATGAAGTAAATGTCGTACTTTGCACCGAGAGAATCAGAAAATGGCGGGAAGACAACTGCCCATGCCATCATACCTGACTTTTTATGGAAAAGGGAAATTTTCATGAAATGTAATGAGCAATATTTTATCTACCCTGACTGGCACATTGATAGGCATATTTGACAATTAATGATAAAGACAATTAATTATGAATTACTTCGTTAGAAAGATTCCTTGCCAATAATACCTGTATCTCAATGTCAGTGTTTAAATGGCTCAACCAAATGTAAGGTTTAATACTAAAATAAAGTATCAAGTACAGAAAAACAAAGTTTTCCGTTATCTCTAAAAAAGTTTTATAAGTCTATGTACAGATGCTGATATTAACCGTTAGAGCACCATAATTTTTCCTCCCAAAATATCAGGGCAACATTTTATCAATTTTTATGACTTTTTCTATAATTATTTCCATGATTTTGGACCAAAAGGACATAAATTTTTATGCACTGCACTTTTTGAACAAAATTTTGGGAAAAATCTCCAAAAAAAAAATTGTCTAGATCTGAAAGAAATTGTTAGCATTGTACAGTATAAATGCGACAAAAATCAACTTTGGCACTCAAAGGGTTAAATAAGACTCCAAAATGGCATAGTCCTGCAATAATGTGCACAAATAAATATTTGACCAAAATTTGTAATGGAGATTTCAGAAATCACACATAAGTTTTATGAAAAACAAGCTTGTTTTGCAACAAATGTTAGGCAAGACTGAAAAACCCTGGACCGACAGTGAATAACTGTACCAATAAACATGATCCTAGGGGTCCAGTTACTTCAGAAGCTTTGGGGAAGATCCCTTAGGAAAACCAAACTTTTTTCATAATGGACAATTGGGGCTAGCTTTCTTCAGTGCAACCAATGTTATGATGAAAACCTATTAATCAAGTGTTCAAACTAGACGCTGCAGCAGGAAGTGAAGACCTAACACAGACAAAAAATGTCAGAATTTCTGTCAGCAGTAGTCAAAGTAATATATGCAGCCAATACAGCTTTTAGTAGTAAACCAGAAATCAGATCTATTTAGGCCAAATCCTTATCAAAATTGACACTCATAGAAGTACCAAGGCTTCGCCCAGCTTCCTGCGATGCGTATTATTTACAATACTTATGATTCCATCCCAGATATTGCAGTGAGACAGCATTATTTGTGGCCATTCAAGGCAACTCAGATTACCCTTAAACAAACCGAAACATTGAAACTAACAAAAAAGAGTGATTTAAACAGCACAATAGGCTTATGCAAATTTGAATACACTCATACTCATTGTATGATAGACTCTTTCATAAGGTGTATACCTTTAATATTTTTACAATAATCTTTTTAGTGTTTGTGATCGCTACATAAGTATGATTACTTTGATAAAAGTTACTTCTAGGCTACACGAAAGGTAAATACAATATTGTATGTACCATACGACCGTTTTACAATCCCTTCACTCTACATGAGTGGGTCGACAGGCTAGGCACTCCCCCTTTTGTATTGTTTTCTCCCTTGAACTGTCGGCAGTAGTTATGTACTGGAGACTTTTATATTTTGGGCCATTGGCAATAATTTCATTCAAGCCATAATATTGTACTCCATTCTCCCGTGCAAAATGTCTTCAAGCTATTTAAACAAATAGCATACTTGTTTTCTCATTTGTTTCTTCTGAAGGGGCCGCTAACACAGAATGAAGAACCCCGAAGAAGTAACGGCACTCAGTCAGCAGCCCAGCGTGTGGAATTATGATAGATAGATTGCCTTTACAGAATCACGGCGTCTTTGGAAAACGCTGGAAAATGGACATGGGGAAACGAGTCGCTTTGGCATTTCGTCGCTTCTACTGAAAGCAACGTACGATACGTCCCTGCCATCGAGAAGCCCGATCGGGTTCCCCTTTCTGCGGCCGGGTGCCGACTTCCCGACGCTTTTGATTTTGAGTTTGTGTACAGCACTGTGTGTTCAGTTGCAGACAACACCTATCATGTATTGAAAAGCGTGCCTTGCCGTCCCTCTTTCCGTCAGGGTCAATCTACACGAATAAAACTGTGTACGTGCAAGCATACCCTCCAACTTCTTTACTTGCCTCTCTCGCACATACAGAGAAAAGCGCTGATAAATTAACGTTAAATCGCGGTAAATGTTTTCAGATTGGACTAGCGCTTGGATTTCAAGTCGACGCGATCGCGATGCAGCGCAAATACGCGATCGTCGATCGTAAATATCAAAGACAATGCACTTTACCTTATTATATTCCAATGTACTCTGACATTAAATACGTGTCCACCGATACAGTTGTCAGATCACTTGTAGGTCTCTCAATTTTAGGATCTGGCTGAAATACCATCAATGAACATCTTGTTCCTCTCCTCCATTGACCTAAGCACAAAATATATCGAGATAGGGAGTCCGATGGCTGTCTTCAGTAATATGGCTGACGAGTATTAATAGACCAAAACAGTTTTCCGAAGTATAAAAGTAATCGAAGCCTTACAGGCACCATTGTCTCCCATGCATGACACAACCACGTGAACGCTCGTTACAGCATGGCACGAGAGCTAGACGTCAACCAGGTGATGGAAGGTGCTGGGCTCACCACCAAGAATGCCAATGTTGATGAAATCAGATACGTGTCCTTATTCTCATCCCAGGCCGGCCGGACGCTGGGCCTACAGTGTCTTCACTGTGTGCAGCTCCTGGGGCGTCGGCTGTAGAAAAAGCGATCGAGGATATTGGATTTGGTGCAAAGCATTGCTTTTCAATATACTGAACTTCCAGGTCATGAGATGTGGCAACCTTCTCAACATTTTTTGTAGACTTTCTTCTGTTTGTCAGTATCTTGTTTATATCGGGGTCTGTTATGTTAGTGACGCCTTGAACTGCAGGAAATGTCTGTTGACCCGTCAAATGAAAGAATGAATGAACGAATGAATAAATAAATAAATATTTAACCCAGCGAAAAAAAGAAGCCCCCCCCCCCCCCGGAAAAAAAGACTAGCTCAATGCTCTTGATAACTTTGAATTTCGAGAAGATCCTATGTGTTGAAAAAGGTGTTAGGAAATATATTCTTGTATTACGTCATTATTAGTACAGTGTCTTACTATAGATACTCTGATAGCATTCCTTCTAAGACTAAGCTTTGAGGCACCGCTTCCTATCACTGTTTATTTTACCAACCAGAGATTCCATCTGCTAAGACAATATGTCTAATCCATCATGTGCCTTTCTCATGACTCATAGACACTTTTCCCGCCAAAAGTGCTTTATCTACGGGAACCTCGCCTTCCCTAATCAGAGACTCTTCCACCCTCAACAGAGACACTTCACGTCACTGGACTCTACGTACGGTCTCTCACCCAAGTGTTATGCTTCACTGTATTAGCCACTGTCTATTATATTAGTATAGAATAAAGTAGTCATTTATAGTATTAGACGACTTCGTCTCCCGACTGCTTACTCAGACCTGGTCATATTCTTGAAAAAAGGGATGGAACACGGATGTAAAAAGAGATAGCTGCGACAGTCATATGGTCATTATTGCAATAAAAAAAATTGATTGCTCATAAGGACAACGAAAATACAATAGTACAAGTGGAGCATTGGACTATGCCTAATTTATTCACGTTGTATATAATTATACAACTTTTCATGCACGGACAGTGCGTTCTCAGTTGTAGATCGGTTCGAGTTGTTATGTCAGCGTTTATGCACGTACTAGACTTAATTTTGGTCTGTCGATTACCAAGTTTGTTAAAGGCCTATAGGCCTATGTTTGTTATAATTACAAGCACACACAGTCACTGAAACGAAATCGACTGTATCCTTGGGAAGCCCCGGTTCTGATGTAGGCCTTTTCACATTCATTGATAATGATACTGATATTGCAGTTGGTGGCTGGCTGTACATGTGGTGGCGGTATTGTCTGCCAATATCGTTGTACCACAAGTACAGGCCTATCAGTTTTACCATGGAGGCTGGTTTAATTTCATTCTTTGTTTCATAGACACTTGATTGTACAGTATGTCAACGATCTTCTCTCATTTTGTTGACTTCAAATTTTCCTATACACGTGAACAGATTTATTGGGAGGAGAGACTTTGCATAGCCCCCTTATTTTTTCGTAAAATTGTCGATTATACGTCCCGCGCGGCTCAGTGTCCATTACTTGCCATATAGGCTGCAGGCAGTTGTATCCACTTGATATTAAAATGCTTTCTGTATTAAACATGCTTTTAATTGCATTTCATTGTAATGTACGATATTGTATTGTATCGCATTGTGTTGTATTGTGTTGTGTTGTATTAATACCGTATAATATATTTTTGTACTGCAACGTATCATATTGCTGACACCTAAACTTACGTGAGTTAAGCTTACGGCTAAGAATTTTGCTTTTGGCTAAAAATAAATAAACAAACTTATGGTATAGGCGCCCAAAGGCATTTATACAAGTACTTATACTTGCAAATTTTCTGGAGCCCGTAATTATGAAATCCTTTACGAATATTAAAGCACGTTTTGTTTTATTTCCAGCTTTGCACATTTTTCGATGGAAGTGGGAGGAAAAGGGGTACGCACACTGATAACTTAGCTTCTCGAGATCTAGTATGTTCAGGCCTATTATGCACTATCGCTATAGGCCTATATATACCTTCATCGAAGTTATCGCTCGGTTAATTCAGAAACGAACTACCCTGACATAAATCCAGGTGGTTTAAATTTTATTTAGCTATAGATCTGTTGCTACATATCATAATCAAGACATTTGTCTGGGTTTTTTTTTTTTTTTTTTGTGCTAGCTGTTGATAATATTGAGGACCCGCGGATGACGGCAACTGGTAGCATGCGTTTCGTTCAACCCATGCATACAATCCCATTCCGATAAACCAAAAATAAAGATACCAGAATCATTACAGCATTGCACAATCTGGTGTCGAGATGCGTGGACGTTACCTTCCATTCATAAAGGTAATATGCGCCTTGGAAGTGAAAGACTTAATTCATCTTATGGAATCTTTCAACCATTCACTTTGATAATCGAGAATAAAAACCGGGAGGGGGTACCGGTTAATGTGCAAATTTTGGTACTAGAGAAACAAATCGATATTTGAAATTCAAAATCCCTGTGACATGAACTGTATGGAGAAAAATAATATTTTCGATTTTCAAAAAAACTAAGACTGTGAAAGTTTTTCTTACTAAAAGGCCTTCGAAATTGAGCCCAAAAAAGTGGTTGATCAGAAAAGAATTGGAAATTGAGAGTCCAAATATCCATCCCCGAGGCGCATTCTACCTTAATATGTTTTGCTTTTCATGTCTGCGGTCCGAGGACAAGGACAAATCTATACACAATATACAGCGATGTAAAGGAAAGATGCAGACATTTTCTGAAGTGGTAGAGGCAAATGAGCGCTAAAATGGTTTGTGTTTCGGGGAAATGTGCGACAACATGATCCTGTAACTTGTTAGGAAATGTACAAATAGGCCCACCGTCAAAAGATGTAACGCTGCCGTAAAAATGTATTACTTTTTAATCTTTTCCTTGGGCACCAAAACGTTGAAAATATCGCACATAATTATATTGATAAAAGTACCACTTTAATCTACAAAGTTGCAAATAGCCCGTTTTGGACAGGTACAATTTGGATCCAACTCCCCACCCTTTATCCAAACTACTAAATGGGTACGTTGTCCACCCCTGTCATTGTACGCAGATCTTTACCAGCATGCATCCACTGTGTTAGAATTAGAGGGCTGAGTTCAGGATAATTTACATGTATAAAATGAATCTTTCAAGTAAGAGTATAAGTCGCTACAAAACTACTCTGCACCTGAACTACATCACATATGGACTCAGTTGTGCGGGTTAATTAGTCGACGTACTGGCACTGTTCTTTTGATAATTCCACATCACTGGAAAGATGATAATCCCCCTTTGGCAATCGTCACTAGATCCTATCAAGCAACCATAGATACGTTCCGGGTGTCTATGATACAACTTATTATTTGTTCTGTCGGTGGAAGAGGATTTAATCCCTTGCCACCAACTGGCCGATTTGAATGCTGGTTGACAACTCAGTGAAAGCTATTAAATAGAAAAATCATTTTCAATAAATGTTTACACGTACATCAATAGTTCAATCAATTAACCAAACGAATTACAGAGCGCAAAATACCCAGTACGGCAACGTTTGATATTTCATCTGTTTTGTTCTGTTCACTGGTTAAACAAGTTCATGTTATAACTCGTCTCCGAATTAAAATATGTTGAAAAATAAGGTATTGGGTCTTGTCAACAGAACGCATGGTATACAATGCGTTATGCTACTGTTGACCGACAGACACATTACCAAGTTGGACATTACCCTCATATGGACTATAAACACGGAGCATTTCGACAATTCGGGTGTAGTGCAAGAAAATATGTTTTACCAGCAGGTAAAAATTATTGGAGAACATCAGAGGTATGCAGTTTTAAGAATGCACTTTACAGAGTAGAGCAGAGCTACCGAGCTTCCGGGCAACTGACGTATTTCAGGGATAGACCGTTCAATTTTAAGGAGCAGCATGCAAGATTCTACGATCACCAAATGTTGTCCGTTCACTCATTGGTACGTGGAGCATGGACCGTATCATTTAAACAAAGTATACGAGATGATACTACAGTATAATACTTATGAATTCAGATAGGATTAACAAACTTAAAGTACTGGTACTCAGAGATTTATGGATAATAAGGATAGGGTCCAATGGTAGGTTTTGCAGTTTAATCTGTACAATTCCTGTTGAATATCGAGAGCAATCGACATCAGTGACTCAAGAAGTATTGATATAAGCGTTCGTAACATTTTATGCATAAAGCGATATCATCACGAGTATTAACATATCATTTCCCCGTGTCAGGACCCGACGTGAATGTTTACTCAATTTGACCATCAAGTTTTACTTCCTGGCGTCTTACCTAATGGTAAGGGACGAACTTTTCCTCCGCAAACAATGAACCCTCACTGACAATAACTTTCTCCGTAAACAAAACTTAAAAAGGGATATCTTATGTGGTAGAATGTTTTTATTGTTGCTCCACATCCGCGGTCAAAATGTATTGGTATTTTATGCTATAATTTGATATCGAGTGTAACGTTTATTTCAGAAAAAACTGCACGACACGATTTCGATCAGGTTTCTGGATAAACCATGAATAAAAGTTTTTATGCAACCAAAACAATTTTTATGACATCGGAAGAAATTCACGTTGCGTCACCGACCACCGCGAAATCGAGAATTTGTATGCCAAAAGAGATGGCGATATATGTACTATACCGTGTCTATGAATAAGGCCACTCCGATGTGTAGGGTAAGATATTCAGCGGAGGGTGAAGCCTTACTGCTGTTGTTGTAAATACACGTTTACTAATTGTATTATTCGTTTCGAAGAGTGTGAAAAGATTACTTTACTAAACATAGAAACTCCAGGGGAAAAGGTCCTCTTTTTTCAAGTCTGTGTGGTTCAAGCTCCTCAGGGGTTACACCATAGACACTCGAGTTTTTCTCGAGGGTCTATGGTTACACACTCTTACAGTGTAAAGTTTGGAGTATTGCCTTGCAGACAACCATGTAATCAATAAATGCAGAACTCTGTGCCTTTTCAGCCTTTTCACCGTTTTTTAATTTACGATTGATTCAGCATGACATACGTTGGTTGTATTGCGAACGAACAATATGTATCGGTATTATGCAAAAAAGAAAGATGAGGACATTAGATTTGAGGCACATACATACATAAATACATACATACATACATACATACATTTGAGGCACATTTGAGGCACATACATACATACATACATACATACATACATACATACATACATACATACATACGAGCCAAGCTCGTATTTTGTATGTAATGACAAGTTTTTGTTTTTGGCTATATTGGAGTGTTTTCGAATCACCAACCAACTATTTTCTGTGAAAATCGGGTGGCAGTTAACGCCCAAATAGCTTTCAGTGTCTTACCTCAGAGAGCCATTACTTTCACTGGGCTTTTTTACACTCCCTAAAACGAGAATCGCAATGTCGCATTTACTGTACTGATGCAGTGTAATGTGTATATATAAAGCTATTGCCAAGCTCAAACAAAATTAGACTGAAGCGATGGATTTTGTCTCCTCAACAGTTTCGAATTCTACAGAAATGTCCCTCTTTGTTGTGCCATGATTTCAAATGAAAGTCGAGCAGCTCACAACGAATTATGAATACACATGAGGGAGCCGTCAGTTGTTATGCGGGGACCGGGGGCCAGAGGAATTGGGGAGGGTCAGATTTTACGAACTTGCCATAGGGGAGGGTCACACTTTACAATGCTAAGTTTATTATGAATGTAAAGACATTGAGTTCACAACAATCCTATGAGAAGTGCAACTTTGATCACTGCAATTCACAGTCGCTTGTGAACCGATACACGACAGCCGCTGTGTGCATACCTTACTTTTCTGATGCTTTTGAGTTGGGGGTGGGTGGATGGGGGGAGGGCCACATTTTAGAAAGTGCCATCAGGGGGCGGGAGGGTCACATTTTACATGATTGACAACCCTCAATTTCCCCTCGTAATAAATGAACGTCCCCTAAAACATTTCTATATCGAAATTTCAGGGTAACAAATTCCGGTCACCTGTGCCGCTGAAGCGTACATTTCCTGCAGTGAAAGGTCCGTGTACTTTAATATTGTTATCGATGCCTAAATTAGAAACGCAAAATATTTATTAGGCCTACAAATTCCAATCCAATTAGCCAGTTTGTTAAGGCTTACACCTTCTCAAGCTAGTGATGATAATTTAATGTAAGCAGTAATGGGCTGGACAGAAATTTCAGGGGCGGGGGTAGCTGTGGGTCCATAGCTGTGGTGTTTTCAGACGGGATTCATGCCTTTTACGGGCTGGTTTTGACTTTTCGATTTTAACCCCGCCACCAAATCGTAAAAGTCAAAACCGGCCCGTAAAGGCATGAATCCCATCTGAAAACACCACAGCTATGGACCCACAGCTAGGGCGAGGGCAGAGTTTTTTTTGGGGGGTCGCAATTTTCGTGCAAGCATTTTTAAAGGGTACTTAAATTTCGCGCATGCCTTTGGGGGAGGGTAGCCATTTTTGCACAACTTGAAAAAGGCAAGATCTGGCCGACGTAGTGCCTCACCCCAAAATATCAAATCATAATGCATTGAAGTCTGTTGAGAAACTATTCACAAAATTCCCCTACAAAACATGTCTGTACCTTTATATATGTTTGATAATCTATGTAAATACACTTTGCTTGGAGTGGGAGATAAAAAACGCAAAAAAGGAATTTCACCGAAAATGTTGATTCACATTATACATGGTAGTCTATGAGAAAACAATGAACAATGTTTTTACAATAAAGAACTAGCTAAATCTGTGCTTTTATAAATGTTTGACAATTAACATAAACGTATGTGATTAGAATATGTTGTTTAAAAGTGCAGATGTAAACAACAAAATATATGATATTCGCTTTCACCCAAAAATAGTAATTCACTTCTCATGATTGTCTAGGGGTAAACTATTGAACATTTTTCCTCTAGATATACTAGATATATCTGTGCATCTACGTGTATATGTTGTTAAATATTGACTGCTAGGCTTTGATATTATAGTTTTTGTTGCTCTCTGTACAATTGCAAGCCAAACTATAAGTGAAGGTAAACATTACAGCTATTGCCCCTTTTAATTTTGAATAGCCGATTGTACTTCAAGTAGTTGAATGAGTTATTTACTGTGAAATGTGGTCTCGAATTCATCTATTTACTTGAAACCTTGCATAAAGTGATTATTTGGAAAGGTTAAAAAGTATGTTTTGAAAGTTCAAAGGTCAGATGAGAAATAATTATTGATATTAGCTGTGACACAAAGCTTAGGGTCATTCTTTTGTTTTCTTGCGTGAAAATTGGGCAGAGTCATTATTTTCTTGCAAACAATTTTGAAGGGTCGGCGTCATTTTGCAAAACAACGGCCTCTGTACACCCCGTAATTTCTGTTCAGCCCCTATACATACACTGTACATAAAAATTTAGGGGCTGAAACAGTTAAAGCTCTAGAGGCTGAAGCGGTAAGCTCTGATGGCAACCTTTCTTCCCAGTCGCGTGTAATTATTTGTATACCAAAGCACACTATGTTGCGATCATAAATGGACCGCAGTATGTACGAACTCAGACAACTTGTCCGAGATACGAGTGCCACCAAGCTACATGTAATATTGCACAGAGAGTTGACCCCAATTGACACGTTTCGAACAAATAACTATTCCGTACGAGGGGCGATGAGCTTAAAAGAGAATAGCGAGGTTATGATGCATTGTGGGTAAAAGCAAGTTTGCAAGATGGCGGAACAGTATACAAGAAGCGTCAAACTTTGAGATTTCAATTTTTGAAGACTCGTTTTGTGGATTTCAGCAGATCCTCACGAAAGAGAGACCCTCTGAAAGAAATCCCCTTTCTTTACGCCACGACATATGTTTAAAACTGATACGGTGACCATACCTTTGTGAATAACAGGTAAATGTACACACAATGTAATGGTTCAGGCATCACGTAACAATTTCGCCTGTAAATACTGTCAAATACAAAAACATTGGCCCGCGCCCTTACTGTTGTAAGTACCTTTCGAAATATCGATTTTTACGTACCCTAAAAGTCCGTTAGTCGGCACCTAAAGAGTGTTCGTTCAGAGGGCGAGTGTTCGCTCGGACGGACCTCGGTTGTATTTCACAGCTCATTTTGGGTGCCAAATTTATCAACAATTTAGAATCGTGTGCTCACCATGTACACTACAGTATGTGTATACCATGTAGCCGGATGATGCTGTCAGCGCAGTGGCCGAGTAAAACAAGAAGATATCTTTAGAATCCCACTTTGTAAACATGATGAATCCTACCCATGTTGTGGACGCAGATCACACCGTTGAAAAACGGTACATAATAAGGAAAGAGCAATGCACATGGTACTGCGAATAACATGACCTGGCCACACAGAATATTTTTTATGTTCCAAGTTTGTGTTCATACTTTTGTGTACTTGTAAGTTATATGCAGCAGCCCCTTCTTGTTGTACTAGTTTGAAAGGAACGAGATTTTTGTTGATAAGTGCTCCTTATAACACATAATCATGCAATGAAAAGATGAATGTGAAAAATTGTTCATGGCGAGCAACCTCAAGTGACCTGTTTTGTTTCCTCCAAGAATGTCAATAATTTTCAATATACTGAAATGGACTGAACTTTGAAATGATATGTACCAATGTAAGTGTACACAGAGATTACCAGCAGATCATAAGTGGCTAGATTTTAGATTTTGTCATTTTCTTCATCACAGGCTTTCCTGTATGGCATTGATTGCTATCTTGTATTGTATACCTATAGAGGATGCATAATAGCATACACAGTCCTGCGTCTACTGTCCATGATAATAGCTGGCTTTTTGACCTGGACATTAATAAGCATTAATGCTTTATATTTATGCAGTAACTGTGGCTGAATACAGTGGATGCAAATTATTAGAAAAAATTTAGAGACTTGGTTTTGAAATTGCCATGAAAATCAGTGTGTTGTCACAACTGATTGAAACTGCATTAATGCTGGAACATGTCCATCCTGTATACTTTTAAATAAGTCTCCAGCTTTACTTAGACTGCATGTAGCCTTCACAGTCAATGGTTCTACTCCGGAATAAAAAGGACGCGATGCGTACGCCGTTCTACATACTCAGTACGCCCAAATAATCACGTGATGCCGGTACAAACAAACCCACATGTGTACTGAATGCGTATGGAAATACACGTACGTCTGTGCGCGTTTGCGCACATGGCTTTGTTTGTACCGTGGTCGATTCGAATTCCGGGTTTGGCCTATTGATTGATAATCTGGGACATCTCTGTATGCATGGACAAAAGTTAGCCATGGGTTGATATGAAGCAAAAGACTCTCAAATACTTCAAAATAGACTTGGTTATTTTCCAGATAACTCATGGCACCAGCTATCGAA
Source organism: Ptychodera flava (assembly GCF_041260155.1). Lineage (NCBI taxonomy): Eukaryota > Metazoa > Hemichordata > Enteropneusta > Ptychoderidae > Ptychodera > Ptychodera flava. The sequence continues at coordinate 34,929,409 of NC_091943.1, read as the reverse complement.
CATTTCAGTATTGAAGCAATGGCTAACATGAATTTCATTTTATTATCTCCACTGATTTTACTCGGGGCGGTAAGCAGGTAAATGTTACCAGGGTTTCCCAGTCATTACACCTGGGTTCGTGTTGGTATATCAATGCAATCAAATAGAGGGACAGCAGCAATGTTACCTGTGTTCCCAAATCATTTACCAATACTCCCCAACCTTAGCAAAAACACTGATCTCAGTGTAAGGAGTAAGACTGTAAATTATGAAAAAAACTAATGGTTTCGTAGTCCTGACCCATTTTAACTATATAATTAAACTATGTGTATAATAGAGTTCATCGTAACATAATTCCACATACTGAATACCCAAGCTTCATGATAGCCTTAATTTTGATTTCTACATCATTAATTGCAGTGGTGGTATGGTTATGCTGTATTTCTATTGTAAGGAAATTTGACCAATTTTTTATATTGTTTGCATTCATCATTGTAGCTGACATATAGATTCATCACATCTTAGAAAATGTTTGATGATTGGAGACATGTAATTACCAATCTTATTTTGATAAATATCTTTATTGAAGTCTAAAAAGTAAGCTTAGCTGTTGAAACATGCTAGAGAATAAGGAATATCAACTCATAGATAACAGTTAAATTTTCAAGCATAACAGAATACATTAAAGAAGTGATCTTCAGATGCAGCTGTTATTCGATATTCTTAGTTGAAAATATCAAAACGGTAGATGTATGGCAGTCATGTATAACTAAATGTTACCTATTATGGACATTTGCCACATAGTGTTTAACCGACTCAGATGAACTTATGGCTATAGTGTCCATCTTCTTTCAGATGTAATTGAAAGCCATTCTAGATAGATTTGGTGATGTGGCCATTGAGCTGAGCAGTTTGTTATGGTGTAAGGTTCCAAGACAAGAAATTGACCTTTTTAAACAAACAATTCTCTAGTGATTAATAAGCTCAAGACCCCCATAAATTATATATTTTCTGAAAGCCTAGATGTACGTGAATATTTTAATTACCACAGTGTCACCATTGTTTACATAACTATCATATGACAGGTAATTTGCATAACCTTTCAAAAATCGGTTTTCCCTATGTTTTGTTCCAATGCTTTGAGGTAAGTGGCTGAAATTTGTGTGAGTGCAAGCTGTCCTAAGGATCTTTCAAAGCGAGTCTCAGAATTTTTTTAAACCTTAAACAGTTTTTATGCCAGAAAAATTTCCAGAGCGGTGAATTTAACCCTAGTTGATTTCTTTAAAATTATGCTCCGAAAAATTTAAGCAAGATATAAAAAATCTGAGACACACTTTGGAAGAGCATTGTGACAGCTTTCATTCCAGCAAGTTTGAGTCAGATATTTTGAAGTATTGGGACAAAACATAGGCAAAACCGATTTTTGAAAGGTTATGCAAATTACCTGTCATGTGATAGTTATGTAAAGAATGGTGACACTGTGGTTACCAAAATGTTTCCCCATATCTAGGCTTTCAGAAAATGTATAATTTACTTGGGTTCTGAGCTTATTAAGCACCAGAGAATTGTTAGATTAAAAAAGTCAATCTCTTGTCTTGGAACCTTTCGAGTGCATACAATAAAATGATATTCAAACACAAGCTGTCCTTCCACATTTCAAAGTTGTATTATTAATCCTCAATTCATATCAAATCAAAGAGAAAGATATTAACAATGTCAGTATATCAGTACAATGAGGTAATTATCATGTATGTGTGCAGCAGTTTAAATAACCATTATTGCTAATAGTAATCAAATGCAAAACATCCAACTTCTTTTCTGTTTTTGAACTTACTGTTGTTGACATACACATTAAAATATATTATATAGCTCAATGTACTTTCCATTTTCTGTTTGTATTCAGTCAGAAGGAAGGTGTGATCCACTGTGACTATGGAATGAAGGGACTTTGGTATTACAAAATGGATAAGTGCAAGCATGTGAGCAAGCTGCGATTGGCTCAAGACCATTCCATCTTGAACCCACAAAAATGGCTTTGTAGGGTTTGTGGTACAACAGAAAGTGTTTGGGTGAGTAGGATTTGTTTTACCATTTCACCACGATGGTTCGGCCCTAACCCATTGTTATCTTTTGTGATTACAGCACTGTTTACAGGGAATGGGGGTGAACAGGTTAGCAGCAGTGTAGACTAAAGGTTTAGTGTGCATTAATGGCTTTGTAATGCCATATACACTTGAAAAACAATGGTAAGGATCATCTTATCAAAGACCTTTCAGGATGTATATCTTCTCCACTGTAGTTAACGTTGCCATTTTAAATTACTGCTTTTGTAGGAAAAAGATACACTTATTACATGTACTGTGTACATGTAAGTCTGTTTCCATGTGCATAAAAAAAAACATTTATTCTTCTGAAGTCATTCAGGTAACTCAGGCTCGGGGTCACTTCAGGGTGATTGAACTTCCTCAATGCTGACAACCCCTTCACAGGTGTATTGTAGTCTTTCGTCATTACAACTCAGTGTGTTTTCATTACCAGTTCATGCTTCTGGCGGGTAATAGTTTGTATAAAGCACAAGGTTGTACCAAGATTTTCAAAATTGAAACACCCTAAATTTGATGAACATGGCCATGATGTTTGCTTTACATGTTACTGAAGCACCTAAATCCAAGTGATGTCTATGTGTATAGCCCGTTTCTATCAAGTTCCATTATGAACCTGTTATTATTAGTAATTCTTTTTCTATTGAGTCTCTAAATAACCTAATACGTTTATGTGCAGTTTTTTTTCATTTGATGACTTATATTGATGAGTCATACAAACAACGTTTTATTTCCGAGATATGCAACAACCATAAACAGTCACTCTATCACCTATATGTAGAAGCATCTTTATCAATCAAGTCAAAGGTTTCAAAAATCTCCTTGTTATGCTTTGCAAAGAAAATATTCCAATATCATTGTTGTGCCAGATAAGAGTGATTGTATAAATTAAAGTTATATCATATCATTTCAGCTGGACCACTGCCAGTGATTGATGAAACTTGCATACATGCATCATTTGATTATTCCCCAAACACAGATTATTTTCTGACTTAAATTTCTAGCTGTGAATGCCAGATCATGAATTTATACATGCACATTTCAAATGGCTTGCTGCCAAGTGGTACGTATTAGATGAAACGAACACTATTTAATATGTAAATCAAAGTAACTTTTAAATTACCCTTTGATGGAAATTTTGTCATGAAATGAAAATGTTCTGTGCACCATTGTGAAGCTGTTGATTGCTCCATGCAAATTCAACCATACATTAATTGACTAGGAAAAAATTCTTTTTGAAACAGGCATAGATTTTTTGACAGGTATAGATTTTGACAATCATAATACAAGTTTGCAGTACAGTCAGGGATTGTGATTTCCCCGTTTGTGGTAAAGTGTGGTTGCTATAGTGGAGGAACTAAAGCCGGATATTGACCCTTTTCATGTGAGTGCAAGAGCTTGTTCAACCTAACCTGTGAGGGGCCACGCGACCTTTTGGCAAATTGACCAGTGACCCAGAATGACCCCAAGCGGTTGATGATGTAATTCAATCCCTGATTGGTTAGACAAAATATTTAGCAACTATGCTGTTATAGACTAGTTAATAATCTGAGATGATTAAACAGCGCTTCTGTGCAAATATTTCTGTTCTCAGCATAACAAAAACAATATCATTGTGAAAAGTTTGAGACATATTTCATGTAATTGTTTCAGATTCAGGGTTTGAATGTGGACCTGACTGAGGAACAGATTAGTTTGCCGAATAGTGTAAAACACGGATTTTATTATTCTGCTTTCAAAGTAATACCTTGAGAAAAAGGCGATGTAACGGCAATCATGTGCATGAATTGTGGCTTTTTTTGATAAAAACAAGATTGAATCAGACATTCATTGCCTTGTGTGGGCTGTTCATTGATATAAATGATGTATTTCAATATGCCAGGTCATATCAGAAACACCCACTAACCTCTCATTCTTTAATCTTTGCCAATAAAATGAAGTCCTATACTGCAGTACCAAAGAACTTGATGATTGTCACATGTGGGGGTTGATTGTTGATCTATGCACCATACAGCTGTGTGTAATTTAACCACAGCAAGAGTATGTTATTACCAAGAAAGTTCATATTACTTAGCTGACAATACATCAATATTTTATTTATGAAAGTGGGGGTTTCATAAGGTGAAATATTTTGCCACAGTTAAGGTTTGATTGTTTTTGCTACAACAAATTCTGTGCCAATATTCTTATTTTACTTTGACAATCACTTTGACAAACTTCGCTCCGTTGTTGAAGATTGCTATGAAAAATTTGAAAACTTGAGTTATAGCCTTAATAAATATTGAGAGCAATATCAATGAAATGGCAGTGGGCAAAAGTGTGTCAGCTCAACTCCCTAGGTTGTCATTTTTATGCCCAGCGTAGGCTGCACAGTACAATATACTCTTGACTTGACCACCCAAGCTGCCAGTATTTTGTAACTTGAGATCAGTTACTATGTAAGGTCAGGCAGATCCAAACCATTCTCATCAGCTCACAGCATTGGTATTAGCCGAAGTAATGACTTTGCATTCCATCATGCAATGTACTTGCACGGATCAATTAATACTCGTCCCCATGGGGTTGAATCAATGGAACATTGCATTAGTAATGATCCCCCTCAACTTTAATGCATGCAACTGTTACAGCCAAACTTGGTTGCTATAGTCTACCATAACAATTGTACTCAGTCATCTGAACAAACACCATGCATATTTTACAAGTAGCTCAGAGAGCATCAGCTGAAAAACAGTCCAACGAAACCACAATCATCTCACTCATTATTCTGTATAGGTTATCATGTGTACTATTAGTGTTATTCTACTACACCCAACTCCATAAGACCAATATGAACCCTTTTTTCATGAACTCACAATTTTGAAAATTTACCCATACACATGGCACCTTTTCAGATATACCGGTACATATGTACCAACAGAAACCAGAGAGATTCAAAGAATGAATATCATATTGTATAAAATCATATTGTGATGTTTTATGCAAACCTAACAGGGACACATTTCTTGACATTGTTCATCTACTGTTCTACACCTGTCTTGCCCTATTCACAGTTTTCATATTTGACAATCTTTTGTTTTTGGTTAACTTTTTCATGGGAACAATTTTCAAATTTGCTTTCTCATCTAATCTTATGTTGGCTAGAATATGGATATTTGAAGTAATTGTCTTACAATTATATATAGCGTTGCTGATCATAATACAGTATGTTTCATTAAATAAAAATTAATGACAAGTTTTGCAAAATGGCATTACTCAGCTGATATCACATTAACAGGGAACTGGGTCACACTTCCATTAAATATGAGTTAATCAAATCCTGTCTTTTCCGGAGAGATGAATGCTGGAAATAAATAGACCTTTTGACCTTCTGAAAGATAAGAGCGTCTTTCATAATAGAGAACTTATTTTGGAAATTGGTAAATAGAGACAAGATCAACCATGTGGGAATCTACTAGTACATCATACAGATATAAGACATAAAGTACTAGAGCTAGGTCTTAAGTTCAAAAGCCTCTTACCATTTCATGTACTCTACTGCAACTGTACATCATAGAGCATTATATGTAAAGCTCAAAAATGTAATGTGTCATATTTTGACACTGATTTATAAAAACTTGTCAGTGCAAGCTTACCTTTGCTATTTCCATTTGTTATTAAGCTGGAAAGAGAACAGCGTTATATTAGTACCTGCTTTTAGATGCATATCATGGATAAATTATCATGATCAATTATTTAGTGCAACTAAGATACAGTACATCAGAAAAGTACATGATACCTTATGTAGTTCTGTTTGAACATGAGTGTCAAACCCTTTTAGTGTTTGTGTTTAAAGCTCTGAATTGGAACAGCTTTGAAGAAGGATTCAGAGGTGGTTTGTTGTAATGAAAGTAGTGGCTAGTCTGAACTTCACTTTCACATACATGTACACTTTGACCTAAATGCCAAAGGTGACCTTGAATTCAGATGATGTGGTTCTCCTTGTTCTATCATCAATGGCTGAACATCAGAGATTGATGTCCTATGATCTTTGTAATCAGTGATCTCAAAACTACAACTCTACTCATCACACAAAGGAATGATATGAACAGTTGGCTGACACGTACAGCACATTTTGGGACAGTCACGCCCACGATACCATTTAATACCACAAATGCCACTATCAGCCTCGTAAGAAATCACTTCTATGGACAAAATTAGTCAACACATAGGATCACACTGTACAGCTGTACATGTAAAATAGATATCCAGTCGCAAAAGCTACTGCTGTATCTGTAAAGGGCATGAAGGGCTGTTTTTTACCAGCTTTGGCTTCTCACAGGGCGTAGACAGCCTATGAGGGGCATGATTCTCAGGATGGTGTAGACATAATGTGGTGATATTTTGACCACTGTGAAGTGTATAATCTACTCATTGAAAGAAGTGGTAGATAAGTTTCAGTTGGAATGAATTTCTATATTGATAGAGTGGTTTAGTGTATGGTTTGATCAGAGCAAGAGTTCACACATTTGAACAACATTCCGAGCATCTGACCTCAGATCCTTAGGACTGCATGTACATATCCACACATTAAAAAGCTGTCTTAAACCTTCATCCTGTCAGGCAGTATCAATTCTTCATCTGCCAAGTCAGTAAAAACTGTCCTTGAGCCAAAACTATGTATGTATAATATAGAAATAACGGGCGACGCGCTGACCATTAACGTTTATTTATGGGCAAGGGCGAGAGGAAAGCCAAAAATTAACGGGCGAGGCTTGCCGAGCCCGTTAATTTGGCTTTCCTCGAGCCCGCGCCCATAAATAAACGTTAATGGTCAGTGCGGAGTCTGTTATTTCCATTATATTATCAATGAGCCGGAGAAAACCGTCAAAATTTGCGAAAATTTTCGGAGCAAATGACAACTTGGCCACAGAACTGAGCAATACGCGACGCACTGTCACGCGCGCTGTAAAATATTGGCAAATCTGGAAATCTTTTCAGAAAAAAGTATCTCAACTTGGCCCACAAGTGCTCCATTTTATTTGTGATTGACTATGATTTACGTTTGAGCTATACAGTTACGATAATTTGAGTTGAAAATCTTATTATTTATATTCACGGGCATATAAACAGACCATTACTGTATATTTGTGGTCAGTCACGTGGTTCAGCTCGACCAATCAAAATGCAACAGGCAAGGCATGGTAATATAATGTGTTTTCACATGCTTCTCATGATTGGTTATACATGTAGCAGGTTTGATTAAAAATCATTTTTATACAATGTAGAATCTCTGTTTTCAGGAACCTTCAAATGTTGCAGTCTTTGTCAAAATGCAACAAACGGAGCATGGTATGCCTCATTTGTTAGTCCCCACGGACACCGTCTAGGGGGACTTATAGGTTTGGTCATGTCCGTGCGTGCGTCCGTGCGTCTGTGTGTGCGTCCGTCCGTCGGTTCACGCAGATATCTCAGACATGCCCTGGTCAATTTCTTTCAAACTTTGCACAAGGATAGTACCCTACCCCATACAGATGCACGTCGATTTGTTTCACAATGCTATCAAATTTGGCCGTGTCAGAGGACTTTTTAGTTTACACCTCCATAGACTCCCATGTATAAATCACTTCTCCATAGACTCCCATGTATGAGGCCAAGAAAAATAAAAATTTAGTTTCTCATTGTATTCATATTGCAAAAAGGATGCAGTGACACATTTTTTAGCTCCCATAGCCATATGTATATATGGCAATGGAAGCTATTCTTATAGGCTAGGGAAATGTCTGTATGTCTGTATGTCTGTATGTCTGTGTGTCTGTATGTCTGTATGTCTGTATGTCTGTCCGTCTGTCCGTCAACATCAAAAACTCCAAAACCGCTGTACATTTCATCTTGATGTTTGGTGTGTACATGGATGATGGGCTGTAGATGAGATTTTGTTCAAATGAAGTTGTCATTGCCAAAAATATGCAAATTAAGTGAAAAAATGTAAAAACAGTCAAAATTGAAAAAACTCAATAACCACTGAGCAGATTACATGAAAAATTAGCATGTAAGTACTTTGGGCTGACATGAAATGATTGTGCACATCTTGGGTCAGTATCTTGGACTTGCTATTTTTCATGAATTTTTGTAATTTTCTCTCCATTTTTGGTCAAAAAATCTCCTGCTCTGAAACCACAAGTCCGATTGATTTGAAACTTGGTATGGAAGTGAATAGGAGTGACCTTTCCCAAATTTGGGCAAATCGTGGTGAAATTTGCATATTTTTAGTTTACAGGTCCATAGACTCCCATGTATAAGGCAGATCTCCATAGACTCCCATGTATAAGGCCACGAAAAATAAAAATTTAGTTTCTCATCGTATTCATATTGCAAAAAGGATGCAGTGACACAATTTTTAGTCCCCATGAATGAAGTCCAGTGAGCTTATAGATTGGGTCATGTCCGTCTGTTCGTCCATCCGTGAGTCCATCCGTTCACGCATATATCTCGTTAATTATGCACATATCTAATTTTGAGCGAGCCAATAGAGCTAGAGGTCTGATTTTTGGTATATAGGGATAACTTAGCAATACAATTTTTTTGACAAAATGTCACGTGACCTCGGTGACCTTTGACCTCAAATATACATATTTGTCCATTACTCAGTAACCACAAGTGCTACAGCCTTCATGTATGGTATGATGGGACACCTTATGACGCCACATATTGTACCTCATTAATTATGCGCATATCTAATTTTGAGCGAGCCAATAGAGCTAGAGGTCTGATTTTTGGTATATAGGGATAACTTAGCAAAACAATTTTTTTGACAAAATGTCACGTGACCTTGGTGACCTTTGACCTAAAATATACATATTTTTCCATAACTCTGTAACCAGAAGTGCTACACCCTTCATATTTGGTATGATTGGACACCTTATGACGCCACATATTGTACCTCAATAATTATGCGCATATCTCATTCTGAGAGAGCCAATAGAGCTGGATGTCTGATTTTTGGTATATAGGGATAAGTATAGGAGAGAAATTTTTTGACCAAATGTCATGTGACCTCGATGACCTTTTACCTAAAATATATGTTTATGTCAATAAATAAGTAACCACAAGTGCCATGTCCTTTGTATCTAGTAGGATGGGAGACCTTATGACAACACACGCTTTACCTCATTAATTATGTACACATCTAATTCTGGGCAAGAGAATAGAGCTAGAGATCTGATTTTTTGGCATATAGGGATTAATTAGCAATAATTTTTTTTTCAAAATGTCATGTGACCTCGATGACCTTTGACCTTGATTATACATATATATGCATATTTCAGTAACCACAAGTTCTATACCCTCCAATTTTGATAGGATATTAGACCTAAAGATGTCACATCTTGTACCTCATTTATAATGCGCATATGTATTTCTTGGCTGGCCAATACTGCTAGAGGTCTGATCTTTTTTCCCGATTTAGAACCATAACTTAGACATGCCTCATGTGTTTCAAATTGGGAACAACGACATAGAGGTATGTGCCCATAGATCCCAACATATACACTCCAGTGATACTTCTTAATGACCACATTTTCCTGCCCCATCAAGACTAATACTCCTATTACAAGTGGGGACTATGTCATTGTAAATGACTTGTTGAGTTAATGGTTGTATCACAGTATTCGATATATCTAATTCTGTATTTTTTCCATTTTATATTCTGAATAATTACATTAAACATATTTCACTGTCTCCAGTACATTTCATTTAAGTATTTTCACTTCATGCACTTTATCCCTTTCACACATGTTCAAATATCTGACCAGAGAACAAACACTAAATAGTCCAGGATGGGAGCTACAGTGTCATTGACGCTATTTTTAGATCCAACGGATGAAGTCCAGGGGGCTTATAGATTGGGTCATGTCCGTCCGTTCCTCCATCCGTTCGTCCATCAGTTCACGCTGATATCTCAGATATTTTGACATGTCACGTGACCTTGGTGACCTTTGACCTCAAATATACATGTTTGTCCATAACTCAGTATATATGGTATGATGGGACACCTTATGAAGCCACATATTGTACCTCATTAAGTATGTGCATATCTAATTATGAGCGAGCAAATAGAGCTAGAGGTCTAATTTTTGGTAAATAGGGATAACTTAGCAATACAATTTTTTTGACAAAATGTTCCGTGACCTTGGTGACCTTTGACCTCAAATATACATATTTGTCCATTACTCAGTAGCCACAAGTGCTACACCCTCCATGTAGGGTATGATGGGACACCTTATGAAGCCACATATTGTACCTCATTAATTATGCACATATCTAATTTTGAGCAGGCCAATACAGCTAGAGGTCTGATTTTTGGTATATAGGGATAACTTAGCAATACAGGTTTTTTTGACAAAATGTAGCGTGACCTTGGTGACCTTTGACCTGAAATATACATATTTGTCCATAACTCAGTAACCACATACACCCTTCATATTTGGTATGTTGGGAGACCTTATGACGCCACATACTGTACCTCATTAATTATGTGCATATCTAATTCTGAGCAAGCCAATAGAGCTGGATGTCTGATTTTTGGTATATAGGGATAACTATAGGATAGAAGTTTTTTGACAAAATGTCACGTGACCTCAATGACCTTTTACCATAAAATATACGTTTATGTCAATAAATAAGTAACCACAAGTGCTATGTCCTTTATATTTAGTAGGATTGGAGACCTTATGACAACACATGCTTTACCTCATTAATTATGCACATATCTAATTCTGGGCAAGCGAATAGAGCTAGAGGTCTGATTTTTGGCATATAGGGATTAATTAGCAATACAGTTTGTTTGTTTTTCAAAATGTCACGTGACCTCGATGACCTTTGACCTTGATTATACATATATATGCATAACTCAGTAACCACAAGTTCTATACCTTCCAATATGATAGGATATTAAACCTTAAGATGTCACATCTTGTACCTCATTTATTATGCGCATATGTATTTCATGGCTGGCCAATACAGCTAGAGGTCTGATCTTTTTTCCCGATTTAGAACCATAACTTAGACATGCCTCATGTGTTTCAAATTGGGAACAAGGACATAGACCTATTGCCCACAGATCTCAACATATACACTCCAGTGATACTTCTTAATGACCACATTTCCCTGCCCCATCAAGACTAATACTCCTATTACAAGTGGGGACTATGTCATTGTCAAGGACTTGTTTTCACAAATTTTACCTGATGGGGACAAATAAACTTGGCAAGATAGTGTCAATTCCTCAATAGTACTTTTGTCTACTCATGCACTGGTACATTTGCAGCAAGAGTTCATGGTTGAGCCGAAGTCAAGATCGGCCATTTATAATACGCTTGGACTGTTGAGTTACATGTGCCTGCAAGGTATCAAGTAGAAGGAGGGCTACCACAGATGTGTCCACTCATTAAGCTGTCACATTATTCACATTTTCTATGGCTAACGTGCTTTGTATCTGGAGGAATTCCAATTACCATAAACCTTTGAGACTTTTATGTACTTCTTTTGAGGTTAGCGAATAAGAGTTTACATGTATAGTCCAGGGTAGACACATAGTATTTAACCTGACTAATTTAAAATATCACATTGGGACAGAAATGTAAAGTACAAATTTGTGTCAGCAGTGATGTGTCAGAGTATCAGCTAGCATTTACATTACCCAGCATTCTTAAATTATAGATGGAACTTCTACTTTCTGTGTTTTTCAGGCATGTTTAAGCTGTTCCTATGTTGCCTGTGGTAGGTACTTAGAAGAACACGCCTTGAAACACTTTGAAGAAACCAAACATCCAGTTGCATTGGAAGTGAATGAGAAATATGTCTTCTGGTAAGCAATCACATGTACTTTGATACGCATTCATTGCCGAAGAAAAAGTAAACTACACTGAAAGTATGTCACCATTTCCTCCTTACAAAAATACATGTAGCTTGAATTTGGAACTTTTTTGCAATTTGAAATTTTGACCAACAGTAAGCAAGAGAAGTATCCTAGTTTACTAAGTGTCGTTTCAGTCATTGATATGTAAGGTTTTACTTTTAAATAAATTTTCAGAAAATCCTACACTTACTTGATTACTGAAATGTGCCTATGAGCAGATTACTGAAATGTGCCTGTACATATGAGCAGGACTACTGTATGCCAAAAGGTAACTTGGAATAATTCAGGACAATCAGAAATATTGGGGACCTAACATTTTCTCTTTGAGCAGGGGCATATGCTGTACCAGTGAAGTATGGTAAATTCTTCTGTGGAGTGGCTGTACATAAAATGTTGATCTTGTTACCAATTAGTTACCAATTAAAGTCATTCCCCAGACAGCAAACTCTTTAGAATTTTGCTACAGTTTTCATGTCCATGAATGTTAAATTTATCAAAAGCAAAATGAAAAGTGATTCATTACTTAAGACATGATGATTCACCCACACATAATTAGTTCCAGAGACCAGCTCTGGAACTGTTAGTTTTTGCTCACTTTCCTTCTTTCTTTCTTTCTTTCTTTCTTTCTTGCTTTCTTTCTTTCTTTCTTTCTCTATTTCCGGTATTACTATCATAGAACATGCTATACACAAATTTTACCTTAATTACCCAGAATGCATAGCGACACGCTTATGACGTCATCGCTCAACTCAGACGGGTTTTACGGGCATTTCTTGTGTGTTTATTTATTTATTTTTTATTCTGCATTGCTCGACTATCATATTGCGTTCAGCTATTAATAATTCTAGCTTTTTTTCGCTTTGTTTTTTGTTGCTTTTTGATTTTATTTTTCTCTAAATACTCGCCGTACGTGGCTATACTGTTTCGCTCGAATAGAGAGAGAAAATTAAGCTTTCCCTAAATTTACAAGCGCGGCTGGGTACATCGTGTACCTAGGCGAGGTGGGTGTGCTCGAAAACGAAGGTCAATGCAAAATTTGGATTCAAAATCGGCTGTTTTGGCGGAGAAACTGCCCGCCGTATTTCTGAGGAGCCACCAGCGGTTTTCCCCGGTTTTTCCTATATCAGTCTGCGAGGCCGTTAACACACAGGCCGGTAACACACAGCCGTCACCGCACCGGCGCCGGCATGCGTTGGCTGCACGTTAAAGCAGCTCAACTTTCCAAGATCAAACGGTCAGTATCTCGTGAAAACAGCGACATTGCAATGAAAATTGTTTTAGTCTGTGCTTTTAATCAAATGAAAATGCATGTGGCCTCGGTTTTCAATTTCAACGGCCTAGGTCCGATGTTTCCTCTCGTCTGATCATCGTCGTAAACCACGCACCTCTTTACGGCAACAACTCAGCGCTACCCGTCAAGCGATTGACTTTTGCGTAGATCAGCGGAGCGAAAATTATTGCTCTGGCTCGCGAGAATGTCGTCTGATGTACATTTCCGTGCGTTGTCGCCCCCGTATGTATCTGTTTCGTTTTTACCGTACATGTAGGCATTTGTAATCTGTGGACTGCCTTGCTTTTAGTTGTATATCATTGTGTTTACTGCTAGCAGCCCTATATAGGTACGTGCTTGAATATTAAAAGCACTCTTTCATTCTGCACCTATCTTTGTCACACCGTTCTCTTGTTTCTTCCGCTGCTCTGGTCTCTGGAACTGTGCTTTTGCTTGCAAATGCTTTCTAGTTTCTGTTTAATTTACACAAGCAATTTTATTATTGAAAAGTTCATTTTGATAAAATTGACATACATTATTGTACTTGTGTCTGTCTGTGTAGTCTTTTTGAAGTATGATATTGTATGAATCAGCATTGAAAAATGTTGAGAGAAACACTCATATTACAACTGTAAGAAAGTAAAAGCAAATGGTAGTAAGACAGTGAGAAAGAAAGTGAGAACATTTCTTTTATGGATGTGTTCAAAGAAATGTCAAGCCTGTTCATTTTGTACTCCTTGATGTTCCAGTTACGTATGTGATGACTATGTACTGAATGACAACAGTGCTGGCGACATCAAATTGTTGCGTACCACTCTCAGTGCCATAGCAACACAGAATTTTGATGAAAGAACCACAAGAAGTGGCCGCGTCTTGAGACCTGTGTCTTCCTATCCAGACACTACAGAGAGCAAGTGAGTTACATTTTTACAAACAGAATAAATTAATGTTCTTTCCTAACAATTATGAATCAGAATGAACCCGCTCCAAAAGTTCAAGCAAGTTGAGTGGACGTGACTTGCATAGCAGTTGCTGCTGTACATTGTTGAAAGAAATTCTGTAATCATTCGTCTTTGAAGCTTTTTCTCCTTAATCTTTCCATTTTATTCTACTGGACTGCCCTTCTGCTAATTTTAGTCAGATAAAAATGAAACTACAACAGGACATAAATATGTTTGTGCCCTACAGGCCCAAAGTGAAATACCCAAATTGCTTGCACAACTTCAGTCCCTATAATGCGATTGAAATAAAATTATCTCGTATCAAATTTTGATGAAATGGGCAATACAAAGTCAGAAGTGATTTCTTTCCAGAGCAGAGAAAGATGTAAAATACACGCATGTTACACTCCTTTTTTCTGAGCAAATAGTATTTATTTTTTGTTTAATGTAGAGCAACACAAAGACAACTATGGATGGAAGATAAAGCCTATACTGCCATCTACCACAGACGACATGTCCTCATGAAGAATGTATTTACTGCCTGGAGAGCACTGACCAAAAGTGGCCAAAAGAGATTAGAGCAGGAGACACCTGTAAAGAGAGTAACCATTGTTGCTGACAGGGAAATCATAGACAATAGAAAAGCCAGTCAAAGCGGTATACTTACAAACAATAAGAAACGGAGGAGCACCAGTACACTCGACGAACTTTCTGCTGTGGCTGATAAACGCAAATGGACTTCTATCACGCCGGGTGTTACTGGTCTGCGAAACCTGGGCAACACTTGTTATATGAACGCTATTTTACAAGTCCTTGGGTAAGTGATTTTATTGATGGTCTGTTGTATAATTCCAATATTGTGACTGGTACAATGCGTTGCAAACATTTTTATTCAAGTCACTGTGATGTTTGTTTAGATGTGTATTTGTATGGTTTCATTTTTGTAACTTCTGTGTGTAAGCATGCTTTACAATTCACATTGTTTAATGACTCAGGGGAAATAAACAGAAACCCATTTCTGTGACCTTTGTATGGGAAATTCAATACTGCTTTCTGAATGCATTCCTTTGCCACTGTTACCTGTAAAGGGAAATGTATCTGAATTGTGAATGGGTAAAGACACCACCTAAATGAGTACAGTTAGCTTGAATCTCTGAATCTTTTGAGATTACTGAAAACTAGAGTTGTTATGTTTGCCAGAATACTGTACATAGATGTTCTAAGCTGTTGCATATAAAAATAACATGGAATATAGGATAGAGCAACTGACGAGTTTGTTGAAATGAAACAACAAAGGGTTTCATCTGAGAGGTTTTGCCATTATATAGCATGTCTTGGTTTCAGTAAATAAAAACCTATCATTTACCAAGAGAAATAGAAATATTTATGCCCAGGGCTGTCAATTATAGCCGGTCACCGGCGGCAAATCGCCGTCTGACACAGGTCTTGCCGCCGCCTGTTTTCCCTACTCAAGGCCTGCAGTAACATGATCTTTACACACGTTATGAATTCTTGCCTGTCCAAATTCTACCGTTGGCTGCGCTGTGCTACAGAGGCGCAGCCCCTAAGGCTCGTTGGTAGCCGATTTCTGATTGGTTTCAATCGGTACTGTCAAAAAGCTTTACGTGTTCTGATTGGTTTTCGAACGTACACGATCGATATGGCTACGAAAGTCGACAGCCACGTTGGATTTATGGGTCCAAAAAAGACCCCGAGAGGCTTACACTAGCTCTGGATATAAAAGTAATGTCAATATTTGTAAATCATTTTATTTTCCTGAGGAATTTCAGTGATCGGGGTTTCAATCCATCAATGGTATAGCATGCAATGTGATTTCCCGCCGCGTCTGAGCAAAATGCCATAGCATTACGTGTATTTAGCAACTGGAATTTTTGATTTGTTTTCCCGTTTGCTGGCAGATCGTGAACACTCTTTACAATCAGTAAGAATCGTTTACTCAGCGCAAAAAAAACTTTGTGGGGATTGACACAATTTTTAGTGAGTTTTGACTACCACTGAATTTGTTTGCACCAAACTGCCGTTCTATGAAATGTATTCATACGGTAGTACATGCTGTGTACTGTGGTTGTTTCGAAGGCCCGAGTATTGAAGTTTGATAAATATTTTCGACATCCGAAATCTTTCCTCAAAAGCAAATATCGGTATTCCGATCCTTCAAAATCATTTACCAAGACCAACATTTTTAATGTTTAGGGCAATCACAAAATTTAGCTAGGCTTGACTATATACTTTCGCGGTATCTTGCATGTACGTGAGGCGGTAAACCATGTTTTGAATATGGATATAAACATGCATGTAGTGAGCTTACCCACTTGGCCGGCGTGAGTTTCGACAAAACTCTGACTACTGTGAGGGATATCAGAATAGATACTATGATAGTCATCAGGAGAAAATATTTGATCGTTAACTTTCACGCGCAAGGATTACTACCTAAATAAATCAACATATTCTCATCTTGTCGATTGAGAGGCCGACGAACAACGAAGCCACGCAATTTCATTAGCGGATGTAAACTTTAGTATTGTAATTGTTTGTATGACGTAGCGTCTACTCAAATTGTCTCTGGTAATGGTCTCGTATTTACCCCATTACATTTGTAAATTTTCACACTGGAAATTCATAGCCGGTAACTCTGAGGAGAGGTCTTGAAACAGACAAAATAAAATTACAGTATCAACCAGACGTAGATCGGAATTTTTTGTCGTGACGTTATGACATCAGTTTTGCAGTGGGGACAAGATTTTTTTAAATTCTAATACGATTAGCTGTTTTTGAATGGAAACATTATTGAATTACTTTCTGCAGATGTTTTTCTTAAGAAATAGTTTCTGCAGGTGTAGTTTCTAAAGCTAAATCTGAAGAAATAGTTTTTGCAGATGTAGTTTCTGAAGCTACTGTTTCATCAGCCTGAGAATCACACAATATTGGGGTATTGTCAGCTGGTACTGCCATACAAGCCTTGGGCTTAATAGATGAGTACTCCAGTGATTCTGATTATGGTTCAGATTATGATCTTTATTAAGCATGGCAGGTTGTAATTCAACAGAATTTGTATGCAAATAATAATAACCTGGTGTATCAATAAACATATAAACTCTGTAATACTTCTGTTTGTCTTTCATAATTTTATTTCACAAGATTCAATTTCGTGTTGCTTTTTATACTTCAGTTAAAATAAACTTGACAGTAAATTGTCCTCAAAAGTGCCACCACAGGCCACCAATTGAAGATGAATAATTAGAAAAGCTTCAGCTTCAGGAGGGGGGACACCCCCCTCCTGGCCCCTCCCGCGTGCGCTTGCGCGCACGCCTTGCTCCGCTTCGCTCCGCACAAGGCTGTACCCTCCTGTTCTTTCACTTGTACCCTTCTATTCAGAAAAACATTGACAGCCCTGTTATGCTATTTTGAAATTGTGTTTACGGTGCAGAATGTGTTGTAAGCTGATGCAAACCACTGTGCATTGCATTCCTCAGACTTGAAAATTGCTGAGTGAAGTGTAATAGTCTCACTATAGCAGTTTTCCACTGTTAAAAGGAATATACCATCTGCTGTGCTTATGAAATTTGCTCCATCACTTTGTGCATCTATCATGCTGATTATTAGCCATTGTGACGTAAACTGACTCCATGGGTAGACGCTGTAATAGGATAGATAAAAAGTATTGGCCCAGAGTGGGGAGACCTCCCAGGGAAACATTTGAATTTACTCCCACAGTATGACATCAAATTATGCAGGATTTACCTGCAAATTGGATCAAGTCAATGAAGTAAAGCAAGGTCAGTCTGCGGATAGCAATTTACAGAGCATGTGATGGGTTCATAGTCAGGTTTAACATAAGTAGCCAGTCAGTGCGATCTTCAGTAACCTTACATGCCAAAATGCAAAAGATGTGTATCATAAAACTTGCCATTGGGTTGGTACAGAAAATTAAATTGCTTTGTTACAATCATTTCAGTTCTGTACATCATACATGTAGTCACATTCCTAAAATGCAGAATTTTATTTTCAGTTTCATCATTGGCTCTTTGCCAAAAATGTATGATAATTTTAGAACAAAAACAATGTGAAGATAGAAAAAAATCACGGTCTGTTTCTGACATTACTTCCTATACCACTTTGCTTTTTATGAAAAGTCATGGTAACATAAATATTCAAAAGAACAATAGACCCATTGATGGTACAAGCATTGAAGGCAGACACACAGGAGACATATACTTTATCTGTTTTGACCATACCTAATAATCAGATGCAATCAATTCTTAGATTAGATGACATGTAAACTGGGAATCATAAATCCTCTGTGGCTTGCTCTTACCACCATATGCCATCCGTTGTATTAGCAATATCCCAGTGGAGATCATTGTATAAGCCCTGAAACCATTGAAAATGTTTGCTTTCAGCTCTTCTTACCATCAACCTACTCGTATACTCAACAACTTTAAATCTCAACTATTTGTATTTGGTGATGAGGCAGGATAGACTCTGGTACAATCAGGGGAAAACTTTACTCTTGTTGTGTTGAACAAACACTCTATCGGATCATTGCTACTTGATCCATGGCATCTTTTCAGGTAGCTGTGTGTTAAACTATTTGTTATTCTGTACTCATTGCCTAAACAAGCCCTAAAAGGAATTTCCATGGGCAGATGGTTTGAGCTTTTAAAAAATCAACTGTAGATCATCAGTCAAGCATTTTGCTGAATGCATAAATCAGCATGTTTCTTTATGGCTATGGAAACTGCCCTACTGTCCTATGATCTTTGTTGAATGGAGACTGAAGTAAATATTACAAAGGTTTTCCCATGTTCAATATGCTTCATCTAGGTCTCAAATCATTTACATATGGCCCTTAACCTTTGTAGCAAATTTTTGCTATTATTATAGTCTGATGCACATGTAATCTCATTGGGAACTTTTTGCAATATACAGAGTTTATGAACCATTAGATCTGAATTATTCGTACCAGCTCTTTTACCAGTTGCTTCTAAAACCAGGACATCATTACTTATCCTGGCCACGTTTTGTTTGTTTCTATGACTTTCATATAAATTCAACAAACCAGTGACAAAATGTTTGCAGTGAATTTAATCCTTGTGTATGGAAATAAAGATGCAAGACGTACATCATGATTTGTTGAAATAATGTTAACGATACTTGTTTGTGTCCCTATTCAAAGATGCAATGTGGTTTACCTGTAATTATAATGGATATTTGAAAGTGGAACCAATTGATGTTGGTTCAGGTCATAGTGCTATCCATTCTTATCATTGAATTCTAGCACAAATGGTGGTTGAAATCATTTATTAGGCCTAGATGTTTGTGTTGTGGGAGTTCTTGAGATATCTTCAAGTGCTTTGTATTTATTTACAATATTGCGCAGTAATAATCTCAACATACAGTAGGAATTGCAAACTTTACTGTCCTCCACACGCTAGCAGTAATCTCTCATAAATACTTTTTTATCTATGCCCTCTTTGCTGTATACCGTTTTATCAGGGCCTAGGGAGCATTGTTCATTACTTTGTAAATATTATGCAAGACAATTTTGTAATTGAGGCTGTATGCAAATGATTTTGTCAGAATTAAAGTGGATTGTCAAGAAATATCTCAGTGAGAAAACTTTTTGCAAATGAAACACGTCCTGTGCTGTCTGCAAACATGACTATAAATAGTGCAACAAAGAAGTATGAACAGTAATGATAGTACATTGACATCATATTACAAAAGAAGGCTCTCAAGGCAAAATTACGTGTGTGTATGAATGCACCACTGTAGTAGTAAGAGACCTCATTTTACCTATAGTATAACTGTTACAGTTCTAGTGACATGTCCTTGGGAAAGGAGCAGATAAAACAAGTTGTGGATACTCTCTGTTGGATACAGACTCAATGAACTACTTTAGTACAAAAATTCCTCCTGTCCTCCAGCCACAACAACAAATTTGCTGGTGAATTTTACATGTGAAGTATTAAGTTGTCTCACTGTTATCTGGTTTTTACTTTAGTACGGTATTTCATTCAGACAGTCTTGTGTAACAAATATTGGTGAGCAGCCCTTTACTTAAGCGAGATGTTCAATGTGTTTTATCCTTCTGACAACACTGTTGAATATTCTTTATTTAGTGCATATTTGTGAGTATGAAAAAATACTCTTTTCCTTTATTCTGCTATCACAAAGACAAAGAGAAAATTCATTCAGTACTTCAATAACCAGATTGGAAGTTCAACTTATCAATATGCTAATTAATTCATCAATAATCAAAGTTTTAAAGCTATTGTTGTCAGGCATAGTGGTATCATATGTTACTTATTATCAATATACCCATGCCCATATTGCTACATCCTAGTGACATTCACCGTAAAATATCAGCCGTGATATTTCACGGTAAACGTTGAGATATGCACGATGAACGTCATCAGTTTTTGAGTTTTCCCGAACTACATTTGCAGTTTGTTGGTAAACAACGTAAACAACAAAACGGCTGCCACTCTTCGCCTGCGAAGCGATGTCGCTGACGTAAAGACTTGAAGGGCTTCGAGGAACACGTGTATTTCTAGTTGCAAAATACGGAAATATCACACAGAGTCTTGAAATATTTTCCCATGGTATTTTGTTGGTCAAGTTCTAGCAAACATTCTGCCGTTCGCACAGCGCCGGCACTGTGCACGGTCTCCACTGATCAGGTAGTGAGCGCGTGGCATGACAGCTATGTCACGCGCGCACGCGACGACTGTTGACATGGCAACTCTACGGGTAAACTAACAAAATGGCGAGCTCCATGCCGTACGACGATCGAAATCAGGATAGATTTAAAGCTGAGCAGTTTTTGATCAGTTACAGTTGCAATAGCATATTGCACCTTAAAATGTTCCTTCTGTAGGACGATTTTTGTATCCCTGTGTCTTTCTTCTTGGGTTTCATTGAGATATGGACGACTTGCAGCAATGTCGCGTGCGTGTGATGTTGACATCTTCGTCGTATACTTTATGAATGAAGCCTGTTCACTTAAACATTCTGATATTTATGCGCAAGGCATAATAAAGTAAAGCCTCAAAATTTAAGGTTTTTTGCTCTACTAGTAAAAATTCCCTAAA
The DNA here is from genome assembly GCF_041260155.1 of Ptychodera flava. Taxonomy (NCBI): domain Eukaryota; kingdom Metazoa; phylum Hemichordata; class Enteropneusta; family Ptychoderidae; genus Ptychodera; species Ptychodera flava. Next base: position 34,908,107 of record NC_091943.1, on the reverse strand, counting down.
ATTATGGGCATGGGTATATGATAAATCGGTTATTACCCAATATCGCCTATTCCTTGTGTCGTATCAGGATTCATGTCATTTGTGCTGCGTCAGACACTCGATTTCGTCTCGTGTCTGACGCAGCACAAATGACACTCATGCTGATACGACACAGGAACAGGTGATATTGGGTAATAACTTCTAATTGTATTCTGTAATTATTTCATTTTAAAGAAATAGTACTCAGAAAATCTATATATAGTCTCTGTAAAGTGAAGCAACTGTATAGTGTTAGAGTACTTGTACATACAACATTAATATTCATGACACATTGACTGCGTGACTGTGCATTACATGTGATCTTTATTCTGTAACTAATCCACTGAATTTTGCAGATGTCTAAATTTCTCAGGTGACTATCACAATTAAACATTGATGAATCTTATTAGATCTTTATTCATGCCATGGTTTATTAATTCTTCATCTCTGTTTATTTAGCCATCTAGATAAGTTCCGTGACTATTTTCTCAACCTGGATATGCCGGCCATAGAGGAGAGTCCCCTCAAGGGTGGTAACGGAAGAAGTAATAATGGAAAACGGAAACTTGTATCCAGACAAACAACAGTTGAATGCTATAAGGTATTCACTCTGTTTCTTATTGCAATGGGCACTGTTGTGTTGGTTTCCAGATGCCATTTACTTAAGATCTGGACCAAAATTCAGCATCATTGAAATGAAAGTCACTTAAGGTGGAGCTGCATGTTACCAACACAGTTTTTTTCAAAGCAATATTTCTCGTCAAAGATGACAAGGAAACCCGCTTATACTACCAGTGTATATTTTCAAAAAGCAGAGAATTTAAAGTTTAGTATGGTAGCAATAGTTTACTCGAAGAATGAAGGAGGTATATATTTGGGCTAGAAAACCTCAATTTTGGTATTAATGATAAAAATTGATATAAGTCAAAAACTCTGTACTTTTTTCTAAAATTTAAAATTTGACTTGAAACAAGAGTATATGTAGGAAAAAAGCGATTATTTTATTTTACATTATCTGTCTTCATTCCAAAATGGCATGGGTTGAAAGATTGACGTTCAAAAAAGTGATTAAAATCATAATAAGCAAAATTAAAAGGCCTCTTATTAAAAATGTAAGAACTTTATTGCCAAATAAAATAGTTGTTTTGTTATAAAGCATTTAAATAACATCATGTGAAAATTTCAGAAAATTTGACCCAGCCAGAATGGAGTTTAATTCATTGGAAATCTTGAAATTGGGAGAAAAGAGAAGCCAGGAAATTGGATGATTTGCATAAATTTGCATAATTTTACACCTCATTTTCACCCAACTTATGACTACTTAACAAGCTGAAAGGTGAACCCAACCAATATTTTAATCTTTGGTTTACAAATCAGATAAAATTTAATGAATATTTGCCAAAAAAATGATTTTGGGCAAAATATGCTGTGTTGGGTGCAGCGCCCCCTTAAGATGGTATGAGACTGTGTGGCATTGGCCAGGAAATTAATGGTGTATTTCCAGGTTATTCACTCACCCTTGTGTATAATCTCTACTGTTAAACTGCACTATTGAGTATAAAGAAGACTTGTTTGCAACATGTCATATGAAATAAATTCTACGCACTGAAATAAACACAGGATCCATGTCAAGAGGTCACATTTGAAACAGTTTTCATGAAATTGTTGATTGTTATTATTGTAATGCAGCCCTTAGAAAATATTTGTCTAGTACAAAGCTGTTCCTAATCAAGACCAAAATAAACTCTGACGTTCATGAGAGTTCCCTTGTGTACTAGGTAATTTCATCTAATTTTATGCCGACTCAATAGAAGTGTTAACAATTCCATCTTCTAAGAAAAGAAGACACTCAAAGGTCGTTGCAAATGTAAACAAGTATAGCTATCTTCATGGATGAGTGCTTTCTACATGCAAGTGATTTGTCTGGCTGTTGTTGAAGCAAATTGAATTTAAATATTCAAACTTTGCTCAGTTGAACCAGGTTCATGTATAATGATTTGTCTGTTTGTTCAAACAAGATAGAGACGTTTCAGGTAGTGTGAATAACCCTTTCTGTGTTGTCACACATCCGGTAATAGAATGCTCTCTATAGTTGATGTGAGCAGGAGTGAAGATTTATACACACACACAACATTTTGCATGAATCGTTAGTAACCTAGGGAGTCATGAGGGGGGTAGAGTTAAGAACAGAATACCAGTATGTTGCTGGTTTCCTTAGGGAAATCTTCTCAATCTACTGATGTGCAGCAGCTCAGAATGTCATATCTGATTGGCACATTTTAATTGTTTACAGCAGATTCGCTGTTTGGAAAGTGTTCCTCCATAAACTGTAGGCCAACCAATGAGCCATAATCTTCCAGGATGCTCTCCACATTGCCCTTTTTTGGTTTGCATCCAAAAGGTCTTGTCTGCAAATCTTCATTTATGCCCCTGTCTTGGCTGTTGCACTTGATTGTGGCAAACGCTATTAGAGAAAGAAAAATGTCATTGCAGGAAGTTGAAACTCCGAGAAATAAACGACGGGCAGGTACATCAAGACAATCAAAGAATGGAGGTCTAAGTGGTGGATCATCTACAGCCAGTGAAAATTGGAAATACAAAGATCCCAAAACATTAAAAAGCAATGTGTAAGTCTATATCTATGCCTTTGTCATTATCTTTGTTTTAATAATAAATGATGGATGATGATCCATTAATATAATTTGAGCTTATGTATGAGTGGGTGAAATGGCTTTTCAAATCACCCTCGGGATGTTCTCTTCTTGTTTTCGTCCTTGATTACAAATGAATTTTCAATTCCTCTGTATAGAGTACGAAGACGATTGAAATTAATAACAGTTGTGATCGTTTCTATGACATCATTTACAAATGCAACTCTACTCTTGTATTGTAGAACATATGGAAATGTGGCTCCAATTTCTTGCAAGCCGAGTGTAAATGTTGCAATGTTGTATCATTTGTAATTCACCATGAAACAAAATATAATGCACAAAGAAGAAAATGGATGAATATTGGCCATGTCATTATGACTTCCATCATAATGGTCTTTCATTTTTCAATTTTTACCTGCAGTTCTCTGTGTCATGAGTTACATGCATTGTTCCGGGTAATGTGGTCTGGTAAATGGGCCATTGTCTCACCGCATGCAATACTGAGTTCAATTTGGAGACTTATACCATCATTCAAAGGATATTCACAACAAGACGCCCAAGAATTCCTTTGGTAAGTTATTAGGAAATTCCCAAAGTTGCAAACATGCTTTGTTTGATTTTGTTCATCTATCATAGTGTGACTGTTTCCATAGTGATATCTTATCTCTTTTAACTTGTTGTCATGCAATAATTACTTCATGAGCTTTTGTAACGACCTGTATTATTCCACTAATGTACTTAGTTTTGTACCTAATGATGCATATAAGATGTATTGTTTACAGCTTGATCTATAATAGGTCTCCGGATTCTTGTTTGATAGGCACATGTAATCTTTTTTCGCTGATGTTGTAATATGCCCAAGGTGTCTCTTGAGATGGTAACATTACTACTGTTCTGTGTGTCATCGTCAGTTTTCAGGGATGGCATATTATGCCTTAGGTGTCTCTTGTGATGGTAACGTCTCTGCTTTTCTATGTGTCATCCTCAGACACAAAATTTTCATCAACAGCCAAATTGAAATCGTTCCTCTTATGAGGTACAGATGCAAATATGAGGAAAGTGTTTATGTTAATATCCACAAACCCTTCTCAGTATTCGTGAAATTCAGTGTGCTCAATTTAACCTCAAAAAGATTTAGGAACTTTTTTAGTCCCCACGGACACCGTCCGGGGGGACTTATAGGTTTGGTCATGTCCGTGCGTGCGTGCGTCCGTCCGTGCATCCGTGCGTCCGTCCGTTCACGCAGATATCTCTGAGATGCCTGGAGCGATTTCATTCAAACTTGATACAAGGATTACTTCATATGTCATACAGATGCACGTCAATTTGTTTTGTGATACGATCCAATATGGCCGCCAGGCGGCCATTTTATTACGATTTTTTCATGTACAGAGCCATAACTCAGGCAAGTTCCAACCGATTTTATTCAAAGTTGGTACAAGGACATTGACCAATGTCATACAGATGCACGTCAATTTGTTTTGTGATACGATCCAATATGGCCGCCAGGCGGCCATTTTATTACGATTTTTTCATGTACAAAGCCATTACTCAGGCATGTGTCGACCGATTGTATTCAGAGTTGGTACAAGGACATTGACCAATGTCATAGATATGCACATCAATTTGTTTTGTGATACGATCCAATATGGCCACCAGGCAGCCATTTTATTACAATTTTTTCATATACAGAGCCATAACTCAGGCATATCTCAACCGATTTTATTCAAAGTTGGTACAAGGACATTGACCTATGTCATACATATGCAAGTCAATCTGTTTTGTGATACGATCCAATATGGCCGCCAGGCGGCCATTTTATTACGATTTTTTCATGTACAGAGCCATTTGTCAGGCATATCCGCATGTTTCGACCAATTTTATTCAAAGTTGGTACAAGGACATCAACCAATGTCATAGCTATGCACATCAATTTGTTTTGTGATGCGATCCAATATGGCCACTGTGCGACCATTTTGTTACGATTTTTTTCATGTCCTGAACCATAACTCAGACGTGTATCAAGCGAATTCATTGAAAAGTATTTTTATCACAGACCTAATGAAGAGGACTCTATCCTCTTTGAGGACCTGTAATCAAAATACCCATTAACAAGTGGGGACTGTGTCATCAACGATGACTTGTTCTGTCATTCGTTATGTTATTTGGATAAAGTTGATATTTCTACATTAAAAAAATCTTAGGAAGACAGCATCGTATTGTCAAAAGATAGAGGATTTAAAGTTGCAACAGAATGAAAACACTTCCAGAGACATCATCACCGTTAGTAATTCAGGTACAAAGATAAGCATGCAAGTAGGCATGACATTGTTTTGTTGCTCATTCATTAATTGAAGTTCAAGAGGCCCAATGTTTGTAGATTGTGCCTATGAAACTTCAATTTCTTAAAGTTTGAATTGACAATTGCAGTATACATGGCTCGTGTGACAGTAGTATTGCAACATATGAGTACAGTGTTGAATCAATGACCAATCTATTTTCATGCAATAAAAATTCTTCAAAATTTTCCCCTGTCAAAATCTGATGTCCAGTGATTCTTACTGATGTCGAAGTAGAGAAGTACAGTCACGTTTATTATACTTGGGTTTCCCAGTCATGTTAACAGGGTTCCCTTAGCATAACAAAGCAATCATGTTAGGTTCCCAGACTATGTTCCTGTGTTCCCTAAACCTTGACAAAAAACACTGCATGACAAAAGAAATACTGGCCCGCAATGGATGTTGAGCCCAAAATACTGTTCAATATCCACATGTGGTTAAGAAGACACACAAGTTACTGTATTGATTTAATTTTCTGCTGTCAATCCAGTAGTTGGACACAAGGCAACAGGAAGGTCATGATCAATATGATGCTATCAATACTGGGATTGAAAAGTTTCTCTTTCACTCTTTAACCCCCATTTGCCTGTGTATAACTCCACCTGCCCTGTTCAACACCATTGGAATGTACCAAAATGTGGCTGTGAAAGGGTTAAAACAATGTCTGCTTCTACTCCATTGTCTGCTTCTACCCCTAGTTGTATGTGCCAGAAAAATAGTGTCACATTGTTTTGAATACAACATTCTGATATAGGACTATTTGTTAGAGATAGGACTGTAGAGGACTTTGAAAATATAAAATTTGGCAATGCTTAAGTATAATTGGTCTCCCTCAATATCAAGGTATGATTCATGCTTATCCCTAAGGGGTATTCATATTAATTTCTAATGAAAGGTACCCCTAGGTATACCATTACTAACGTGCAGAATGTTTTACCTACTGTCCTTCAGGTACACCAAGGGCTATACTGTACTGCTGTAAAATAAATACCTTTGAAAGAATCCATATTTGTACAAGTAGGTAATGCTGTTATTTTTGCCTGTTTTATTTCAGTGAGCTGCTGGACAAATTGAATTCTGAGTTACACTTTGCAGTGTCATCCACCGTGCTGGGTCATCCCGACCCTACAATGCTTCCAAGTGAAATCATCAGCAGCAGTTTTCAGGGTGAATTAGTCAGCCAGGTTACTTGTCTTCAATGCAACCATCAGTCCAACACATACGAACCATTCTGGGATCTTTCACTGGAATTCCCAAAGCGGTAAGAAATGTCCTCTCTCCAGTACATTATTCAAAATTGCTCAGAGTACATCTCATTTCAGAAAGTCATATTGTCAGATTGTGGATTTATGTAGTTTTTACAATTGACGCAAATGTGCCATTAAAATCAATAGGTGTCAGTTGATGTTATCCCTTTCCAAATAAGAGATGTTTTGTGTGAATTAATTTTATGAGTCTACCAAGTCTATGAATGTCAGATGTTTTATGAGCGCCACTTAGTGATAATGCTAGTGGTATATTGGTTGTTAAATTGTAAGTTAATGGCCTGTTTGTTCAATTGCTTGTGCACTTGATTTTAAAATATCAACGTCACTTGCTACAGGGATGGCACCAACCGTGTTCTCACATGATTGAAATCACTTTGTCACCTTTCTCACTGCCTTCTCTCCCTGAAAAAAACTGAAAATAAGTAAAAAATTGAAGTCTTGAATTGAACATGCAAGAAAGATATAAAACTCAGAATGTAACCATGACATCAGTCTTAACGTTAAAACATGCATTACAATATGTGGAGCAGTTATTCTCAGTGGTGAGGAGATGTGATAATTGCAAGGCTGCGGTGAGTCACTGCACAGAGTGATTCAGCAAAAAAAAGGCTTAATTGCTCTGAAGAGTGCTTTATCAGGATTCTGTTGTAAGTTGTTGCAAAGCATTAGTATATTTACATAGACAGTAAAAAAATCAGGGTTAAAGAGGCAATCCTGGGTCTCAAAGTTAACACAGTGAGAATGACAGAAAAAACAACTTGGTGTCAAAGAGGTCACCATTGTTGATAATTGATCAGAAGGGAAGTTAAGTCAGTGCCATCCAAGTGAAATGAGAGCATCCAGACTGCATATGTGTGAAAGAAATAGCATACTGTCCTTGTGTGAACTCTAAAGTTGTCAATGAAGAAATACAGATCGAGCTGCTGCACAGTACAATAAATTACCCACAGTTCTGTTGCTTTGTACCAACAACCTTATTTTTCTTACAACTTTTTCAGTTCAATAGGAAAGCAATAATGTTCAGCCTCTAGATAATTGATTAATTATATTTATTAAAAGTATGTTTAGATATTTCAGTATAAATTTCAGAAACTGTTAAATGACCGTAAAAGACACATTCTGCAGGTGCTACAAATGCAATACTTTTTGGAAGCCAGTAATGACAAACGGAAGGGGTCATTCATTGTGAAAAGTCAGCATGTAAATTTCTTTTGTCCTTTGTATTTTGAAAAAAATATCCTTTTGTTTCGTAAAACAGGTTCAACTAGTCTCCCTACTTTACATCACAGTATTCTGTATGGCTGAGGACGCAATCAGTAGAAAATTTTACAAAACTGCTATCTCCCCTCTGAATCAAGCATACTTTTTCTGAATCATTTAAAATTGAAATTGAGAAGAATGGTGTCCTTAAATACATTTTCAGATTTTTGAAAACTAGTCTATGAATCTATGTACACATGGGAGACATGTTAGACTTCACTGAGGAATCTCTAATGGTACAAATCATGATGAATTATGGGAAATGTCCAGTACTGTGAGCTGTTGCTATGGGCAAGAAATACAACATGCCAAGTGTAGCCATACTGAATTCTGTCACAAAACACATTAGCCCAAATGTAATCACATAAGTATTCTTGTTATGAAAGTAATTGCAGTCTCTTTTAACAAAAATGCACAGTTGAAAAGAAATCTGTCTCGTCAAACTAAATGTGTGCTAAGCTGGTATTGTTCTTCAGGATGTCTTCATGTGCGGCATATCACTCAAATTATCAGGTTAAATGTGCCAGTGAGACAGGGGAAGCTGGTGAGACTGTTAAAATGTGAATATTCAGTGGTTTCAGTTTCAGAGAATATCATCCAGTTTTCGGTGTTCAAATATAACTATTATGCTGAAAAATGTTGAATTTCATGGAATTCAACCTTTTCTTGTAGACTCACTGAATAACCAGTGCACATAGAATGGACTAAAAACTATTTACAATACATCCCCTGTGGCATAGATGGAATTGTATTAGTGACCATGGGACCTGCTTTGCAATTACTCTATCCTCAATACTATCAGACATTTGTAACATGAACACTGTAAACGTTGAGGAGTGAATGACATCCATGTACTTACAAAATCTCAGACATGCTTCATTTTGTGTACAAGTGGATGCAAAATAAACGATCTTTGGTTTGAGACTCAGCAGAATGGAAACAAAGGCCCTCCTTGTACACTATTTAGCTCTGAAAGAACTGAATACACGCAATATCTCTGAAATTTGATTTGCTGTAGTTATTCCCGCAGTGTTGAGTGCTTACTAAGTGATGAGTTTTTTTGCACACATTTCATAAATCGTTTATTTGATTTGCAGATACCAGTGTGGAAGAGGAACAGAATTGTCAACAGAAAGCTGTCATAATGTTGGTATGTTATATTTTGCTCACATGTACAATGTGCTACTTAAGGATAAAAAGCATTTTTGAAAAAAGGATTAAGCAGCCTGAATCACTCCTGAAATTCAATTGATGTTGGATATTACATGGAGACATAAATTAATTACAACATTGGATAGTTCTGTAATTGCTGAAAATCACACACAAGTGATGTGTTGAACTTAACACATCATGTTCTTGCTTGGTGTGCAAGTGTCTATGTGGCCCTACAGTAAGACCAAGCAAATTTTAGTCAGTGTAAATCACTTATCAATTCAATGAAGCCATAGGTGTTTAAATTACTCACAAAATATGTTTATGAATTTTTACATCGGTGATGCTGTTGTAATGAAAATGTGAAAAGAGTGAGTTTACAAATGGATGCCTTTTGAGAGAGTGTATGGGTTACCTGGCCACCAAGTGGGTACTTTTTATCACGAAGCATCTTGATAAGTATTTGATTGGACAGCCTCCATTTTTGAAACAATTGTCTCACAGATGATGTATGTGACCTCCCTTGGCAAAGTGCACAGCGTGTTTACTCTTGCTTTCAAATTGCCAGAGAGGTCAACTTTCACAAGAAATTGACAAATTGATGGGGAAGTACCATCACTAGGATATTAGCAGTAATAATGTCAATATTGAGACTGTCTCAAGTGTCTCCGCTCAACTCGTGATTTGGGGGTGACATCTTACAGCAAAAGCGAAGCAAACTCCATTCAAAGTCAACCATTATAATTAGTCACTCAAGGAATCTTTTTTTTTCATTCTGAATGGCAGACCTGAAACAAAAGAGCTTGTATCACTTAAGTGTAAATTGTTTCTCTCTTTCAATAGAAATGTTAGCAACATTTACAGAAGTGGAGAAGTTAGAAGGCAGAGTCTATGAATGCGAGAAATGCAACAAAAAGAGACGATCTGTGTCGAATAAACCTGTGATAAGATGTGAAGCCAGCAAACAACTACTTATAACCAAATTACCTCAAGTGTTAAGACTTCACCTCAAGAGATTTAGGTGAGTATTCTGCCTCGGCTGTGTATGTTCTTGTTGTAAAAAATCCTGTATTGCTTGTAAATTGACATACATCTGTAGTTTTCTTTCTTCAGACTGGTGCAGACTCTTAATTATGCATACAAAGGAAAACATGAACCTGTAATGAGAGAATGTCAGTGAATAACCTTCACCTTCAGTTTTCTATGTTACCAAAGTATGGTATGACATTGATTGAATTATTCATTGTCAATATTGCTTCAGGATGGATCAGCTTTCCCTCACAAAACACCTCTGTCACTAGAGGGCGCCATTCATGTTGTGCAGACGGTTGAGAGGAATTATGAAATTATTGAACTTAACATAAGATTTTATTTAAATAGAGTTAACAGAATAATTTTTCACTTGTTTTTGATGTTATATCAAGCAATATAATTACAATAAAAATGTTGAATAATGTGTCCCTATTTCCTTACAGATGGTCAGGTCGAATGCACCGAGAGAAAATAAATGTGCATGTGGACTTTGATCAAGAGTTAGACATGAAAAGTTACTGCTCACCAACAGTTGACTGCAGTGATGGTTCCAATTTATATCAATTAGTAGCTGTAGTGATTCACCATGGTAGAGGGTAAGTGCTTTTTCACTTAGTGCTAGAATGAATCTTAACCCTTTCACTGTATGTCTCCATGTATGGAGGCTCAACTTTCCTATAGAAAATACCAGGGTTTGGCAAAATCATTGTTGTGAAGAGTGAAACACATGGCTCTCTCAAAAGTAGCGATGTCAATAGCATCAAAAATGTTTCTGCAGGTGAGGTTCCACAGAACAAATGGCAATTTTTGGATTGCAATATCTCAAGAAATAATGCATTGATTTTCATAATTTTTCAATCTTTTTGCTCCCTGTTATAAAGGTGTGCATGTGACCAAATTTGAAGGGATGGGGTAAAAATTAAGGATTAAATACTTCACTATGTTCTCACCCTTACCACATTATCACACATAACTAGAGAATGTCTGTTTTCTATCATACTGCATTCTACACCACATTTTACTAATGCATACAGTGCATTTTCTACCATGTAATAACGCAGGTTGATATCATGAGAAGGGATACATAAAAATAATATTTATACTTCGAGGTAATTGCCTGTCATCAGTCTTTGCTAGTCATCACTCTCCATTTTCACAAGGACACTAAGAAATGTTCCAATCTTTCGTAACTTTCTTGTTTTAGAAACTTTGCAATCAAAATAGATGAAGTCTACGCAACATATAGAAATTATGCAAATTATATCTAGTAAAAAAGAACATGATGAAAGTTAACTGTCACAAGACTAACAAAAAACTCCTTTCCATCACTTGACAGGTTTGGTTCTGGTCATTATACAGCATATTGCTGGAATGCAGAAGGAGGTAAGACATCAGTAGCCCCCTCAGTGTTCACATCATTGAGTTGTAAACTTTTGACATTAGGGGAAGGCTACATTAACTTGCATGGTACCTGAAACCCGAGTTCTTGCCTGACCAACTCGGGTGACAAACAGAAGACTTTTGATCCCCAAGGTGTGAATGTTCCATTGTTATGTTTATCTAATCCAGCTGGTGCCATTGTAGTGCCATTGTAGGAAAGGCAGGTCTGTGAAATTGATCCTCTAGAGAAGTCAGGTATTCCTAAGTTAATGGAGGTTTCCCTAATGACAGATGTAACCCAAGGCAACCATTGTTGACTGTGCCACTAGAATGCAGTTTTCTGTTAATGTTTGGTAATAAAAACAACTACCTATGTTGGTTGGTGAACGTTGCCAGGGCAATAGTCTTGGGCTGCCGTGACTTTTATTGAGGGAAAGATTTGTTGCACAACACTGTCAGGACATTATCTGTCCATCACAGGCAAGAATACTGTCCTTTTTATGAACAATGGAATTACCACTGTAGGCTTGAGTAAGGTCTGGTTGTCTGTCATTAGAGATAAACCAGGGAACTGTGTGACACAAAGATAGGGTTTCAGTCCATCGTGGATGGGAGGACTGTGTCATGAGTGTTGTAATACCTTTAATGGACAGTAAAGTCTGTTGTGGCCAGGTGTCTTAGGTGGGACGGTTCAATCATGGACGGGGGGGGGGGGGGGGGGGGGGGGGGGAATTGTCTTGCAGAGGTAACGGTAAAATCCCTGAGGATTGGGTACTACAATGCTCTGCATCATACATTAATGTGATTCTTTGTATCGCATAGCATTTGAACTTTATTTAAAGTGTCAAACAATATCGCTTTCCAAAATCCATTTCTGTTTTTTGTTGTTAATTCTAAAGTGGCTGCTATTAATGTACTTACTGACTTGGTTTCCAGGCTTCTGGGTACACTGCAACGACTCTAGACTGGACCTCTGCTCCATAGAAGATGTTACCGCATGTCAAGCATACATACTGTTTTACACACAAAAGAAGCTACAATCCACGGCAAGCCACGGTGACAACAGTCAGACTGACAACAATGCTCTGTAGTTGGATAAAGCCAACATGCCACAGACGTATGACTTGTGAAAATGTTCAAAAAGGAATATAAGTTAGTAATAGTCTGCCAACACCATGTGACTAGCCAATCACTTGTTTCGCTGTGGTTAACTTTAGCATGTGATTGCACGCCCAGATGAAGTGAAGCATGAAATCCAGGTGGCCAGCCAAAAATAAGACACATTTATTTCCTGTAAGCTTGGACCAGCAGTTTCCATAGACGTGTGATTTACAAGAAAAGTTCTTGAATGTGGCACACCACTGAACAAGTATCCACAGTGATATCATTGTCCTTGCATCTGCTATGGCTGTAAGAAGACAATCAACAAACCAGCAGCATATTACAATGTGTAGAATCTTGTATATCGCGACCCCATTCCCCCTTCTATTCTTGTTCTTGTGAACTCTGAACTTACTGGACTCAATGCCCCTGTTAACTTATGCTTCATATGCCGTTACACTGCCATTAATGTGCTGACAAGACATCAGTTGTGTAGATTTCCTTTTGTAATGTTACTTGAAGTCATATTGATTGGTACAGACATCGCAGTCCACTCTTTGTCACAGCAAAAAGCAATAACTGTAGCGTGCAGCTCAGTTTATATGATATATTCCAAATGTTACCTGATATCCCGACCCCAATTAGGAATTTAGCCGCAAAAGTCCCCAACACCATTGCAACCTAATCTACAGTGATTTGTATAGGAATTTCATACTTCTGTCTCGTATTGGTCAGTTTCTTTATGAAATCAGTTTGCAGAACGCATAGCTCCAGTTGTATGAATGGGTGGAAGGTGTAAGAAAAGGCCACCTAAGGTTGTGATTATATAATATTGGTACATGTAATACAAAATAAGGCCACCTAAGGTCATAATTTTATATTATGTGTACGCTGTAATACAAAAACGTCTGTCAACGTATGTGTTCATGAGGAAGACTGACCACCACTTCCTTTTATGTATTCATCCCATGTGTTTCACGAAAATTTGCTCTAAAAGGGTTTTATTGCACACTTCCCAAAAGGCGTTATGAGATACAGTCGGACTGTGCTATATTTCCATCATGCCAAAATGATTTACATGAGGTTATTAGGATATCACTGCTTTCTAGGAATGTAGTCCTGGAAATTTTTAATGTTTTATCAAATTTTATGAAAATCCTAGAAAAGAAAACATGGGAATAGATTGGTATGGGCCTGAATTTCAAACAGAAAGTTATAAAGTAATCATTTTCCTTTCTTTCTTTTAAAGTTTCTCTTGTTTAAAAATATGACCTAAAAACCTATCAAAAGGCTTTTACAAATATAAGCCTGACTGACCTAATATGTTTCCCCTTTCTGTCAAATATTTTGATTTTTAAGCATACAAAAATCTCTGTATTATTTCTAAAACAAAACTACATAGGAAGAACTGGCAATACGGGACAAGAAAAAAATCTCATGTTCAAATTTTTTAAAATTCAGTTCATTTAAATGGTTGTTTTGATAGTTTGGAAAACAACATTAGCTTATAGAGTGTGTGAACTGAACAGCACACATCATTGAAATCAGGAAGTCGGAGAGAAGGAGAGCTGAAAGATTCAAAACAAATACAGAATAGACTACAATACAATACTGCAAGAAAACATGAATCTGGCCTTACACATCAGTGCTGGCAGTAGATAGTTTTCCTCTTTTGCAGTGTATGATAAAACCATACACTTCAGAGGGACCAATATAATAGTGAACTTTGTGTGATTGTGAAAGAGAGTCTGTGTAGCTGTGTTTCTATAATATTGAATAGTGAGCCATGTGTTTGTGTTAGTTGTACATTTTATATTATAATTGTAGTCTTGTTCTTTGTCGACTTTTTATATCGTCCAAGGGAACATGTTGTTATTATCATCATTGATATACCTGTTTTCATAAAGTTCTTCCGTTTGTATTTTCATTGGTTTTGCTCACAGCATCAAGATAAGGTAATGCTTTCTCACATAGTTCCATCATAGTTAAATGTAGAGACAAATAGAATTAATTGTATTAGAAGCCCCATGTCTTGCGCTTTCTTTCCTATCTCTTCTTTACAACCTTTGACTGCTGAAAGAATAATCTCGTTGAATTTCAGCATGGTATCAGGAATATCCCCCTGATTATTTGCAGTCTGGATATTTCCAACACACCCAGTGTAGGCTAGGGTGAGGGATGGGCTAGAGTAGCTGTTCAGTTGGTTAATGTTCAGGGGATGACTGTCGTAGAACCTAAAGGATGACTTACTGTCATATGAAATGCTGCTTATCTACAGAACTGCATTCTGAGGAGGATGTATACTTCTTTGACAATTAACTGTGTGCATCAGTCTTCATTCTTGACCTGTGCTGAAGTGTACAAGATACACTGTCACCAGATAAAGTGAACAATATGAACATTCATAAATGAAACGGCATACAAACTAAATCACAAAAGTCAAACAGACCAGTGAACAGAGCCATGTTAAACAAATACATCAATAGAGGAAAATCTTTCCTTTAAACATTTATAAAAAACCTGCTCCGATAGAACACTGGTATTTATGAAAATATTTTTGTATTTATTGCACTCAAGCAGCTATAACGAATCCCACACAATGATGTGTATATCAGCTTGTCAAAAAATGTCCTAGCCATGTGCATCGTTTGTGATCTGCTGACAGTAAGGATACCAGTGTTTGACTAGAGTGGAGATAGGAAAGTCTGCTCATGTTTCAGTTTGATTGCTTTTAAAAGTCATGGGATGTTTTGTGCAGCTGTACATACTGAAAAAGCCAAAATGTAAGTCACGGTTGCTTGCTACATTGCCATTATCTTTTTATTGAAATTTATGACAAGATTTGTTGCGCTGTCATTGTTTCATTATGGTTTTATTAATAAAGCAATCTTGGGAAATGTATTTCTGTCACTTCATATTTCCTTCAACCCCCGTATATGCTCCCTCAGTTGTATGACTGTTGGTCAATTTTATCTCAGGATTACACCAACCATTGAAGTTGGCCTATCATTTTATTCTGGTTATGAGATTGAAGTCTCAGTTATTTTGGCAAGAGCAAACCAACATCCCTGTTGCTACTTTTGCTGTACATTCAACATTGAATGTCTGTGCTGCTAAAAAAGCTGATTTCAAGAAATGTCCCCAGAACTGTTTTAATGGGAGGTGGGGCCTGGGGCTGCCAGACTTTCTTGTCGATAAACATTGCCCTTTTCTCTTCCCAGAATGAATGTCGAGCAAATGTGAAGCAAATTAAGCATTTGATGCAGGTTCGATTTCACCAGTTTTGTAGTTTTCCGATCACTGCAAGACTTTGCCAAATTAACTTTGGTTGCATCCCTTCTATTAATGAAGCGACTACTGCCATGGTCACTGGTTTCGGTATGGCTACCACTTTAAAATTTTGAATATGCACAAGGATGTTGAAATTTGTTGTGCATAGCAACAGACCCACTGTAATGGGTCCCATATGCACAGCTGCAGACAGGACCACTCCCTCCCCCTGGTTATTTGACAAAGATGGTAAGTAAGAGCATAGGGTCTATGGTGAGAGCTGTTCAGTTCTGCCTTCCATACCTATTTCCAAAGTATTCCCTCCAAAGTCTAGTCATCACTTTCTACTCTCAATGTGATGGAACTCTGAACATCTCATTACAAATGCTCCCTGCTCACCTCTTTAATCCATCTGCATACTATATGCACAAATGATAGATATTTACATAGTTGTAATTTACAGCCTAACAATATGAAGCGATTTTTTCGCCTCAAATATCAAGCCAACCCACCACTAAAGTTTGAAACCGGTACTAGTGTATAACACTATCCTTCATAGCTGTGGGTCCATAGCTGTGGTGTTTTCAGGCGGGATTCCTGCCTTTTACGGGCTGGTTTTGACTTTACGGACCCACAGCTATATCCTTCAATGCAAACCTTCTGAACTTTCATCAAGTAGCCTGCTTAAAAATGGTGAAAGTTCTTCAATCCTGTATTTTGGAGAAAAATAATTGCAATCTGCTTACCAACCACTTGCTAATACCTATATTGGATGCAGCTGATTTTACTCATGTTTTTGTCTTTAAATTGAAAACAAAGATTGTTGCATAATTATGAATGTATAAATACTTCAACCACAGTGGGCTAATTTGCAGCGCGCATCTGTAGTTACTGCAACAGCATTGCTGAGTAACGGCAGACTCTAAACAGTCATTTACTGTTTAGAGAGTCTGCCTAGGGAGTATTGTGACCGTGCATCCAGTTACTCAGCAATGCTATTGCAGTGTAACTACATTGACCATATTTCTGAGGGTGTATGCTACAGCTGAGTGACTTTGGCATAAACACTTATTATCATTTAGGATTTGAGTGCTGTAGGGTACTTTTGAAGGTACACAATAAGGATAGAAATATTAATTTTTTATCAAGAATATTAGTAATCATAAAGTTATTAATAACAGTGTCTGTGCTAAAAACGTGCG
Organism: Ptychodera flava; assembly: GCF_041260155.1. Classification (NCBI taxonomy): domain Eukaryota; kingdom Metazoa; phylum Hemichordata; class Enteropneusta; family Ptychoderidae; genus Ptychodera; species Ptychodera flava. The sequence goes on along the minus strand of NC_091943.1, from coordinate 34,891,434 downwards.
AATTTGGCGCAGAAACTGAACATCATTCAAGATTCGAGTGCATTTGGGTACTTGTGTAAGTATAATAAGGACAGAAGTACTTAAAATATATCAAAAGAATTCATATTCATAAATTTATCATTTTTTTAAACTCTTCTTATGACTGATAATGCCTAATGGCCCTGTGACTCGTACACATTTCTCACTTCAATTGTTGTGTAATGGGGACTTCTCACTTCAACACTTCAAAGTTTTGCTTCTAAAATTAGACTTTCCAGCATACTTCTCACTTCAAAATGTTGACGACTCAATTCCTGTGACAAGATGGTGGCAGTCTGGACACCTGGTCAAGACGGCTGAAATCGTGTATGTTTCGCGGTTTATCAGGTAAGATTTGCATTTATTTTATCGTAAGTCAGCTAATGTGTACATAATCATGCAGCTGCTGCGATCCTAATGCCGAGGTATGGTTAAAACGTTTGAACACACAACCGATCAATTTAACGAACTGATTAAAGACGGTGATTCCTCCATTATTAACACATTCCCCCACTATTTATGAGCGAATGTGTAGACAGGCAATATCGACAATCACAGAAATCTCTCATACATCAATTATGTAAGTATTTCTTCGATTTCTGTCGTATTAAATATCGATTTCCTCGACGGAGATCGACTGCATGGCATTTGCACGAACGAGCACTTAGAGCTGTAACTTTGGCCTTCTGTTTGAAGACTATTTAGGCTGCGTTCACAAAAAACGATTAGGGGGGGGGCTGGAGGAATTCAGGGGGGGGATTCGAAAATTTTGGGGGTAGTAGAGGGGGGGGACTTGAAAATTTTGCTCTACCTGTAGGGGGGGGACTTGAAAATTTTTGGTTCCCTTTTGTGTTTTACATTTTCCTATTCCAAGTTTTTGTAGATAATTCAATGAAAAATGAATACCAATTTTAATGTCATCATAGTAATAATTTAACAAAATTTAGAACCATTTTGTCACATTTCATGACTTGTATCTCGAAAAAATCTAAATGTGTGGTTTGTCGTAAAAAACAAACTTTAGCCTCCTAACCTGGGCAGAAGCTGCAACTGTTAATGATTTCTGCAATATTTCTATGCAATGGAACAACTATAGTTTCCTGCTATCTCCCTACAGCATGCGCAAACACACAATATTTAGTTTGTCAACAAAGCCTGTATATATAAATATAAATACGTATTTGGTGATAATTTAATTGGAGTCCAGGCTGACAGTCAGTTGTCAGTGTTTTAATGCATGGTACACATATATAGGCTGTGATAGCATTAGCTGAATACTAGACAATTCAACATGCTGTAGGGAGTAGAACAAGAATGCAGTTGTAAAACTGAACAAAAATATTGCCAAAATTATCAAAGTTAATACAGCTACTGCCTACGGGTAATGTCACTATCATTAATGCTCTCCTCCTGCAGTGTCACTGTCACTGCATACCTGATCAGTGCAAGAGATAGCTCTGACTCTGATGTACATGCAGAAGAGTTTGGGTCAAATGATGCTCATGACAGTGAAACATACTTGTACACAAGATCAGGCCAGAGAGCAACACATGGAAGAACACATAGAAATATTTGAATTCTGGCATATGAGAATAATCAAATACGGGTATTAAAGAAAAAAGATGGGGTCACCATGCTTGATTTTCTAATTTTCACATTCTTGTTATAAAATGTTACAGAATCTGATGTAAAACTTTGAACAGTAAAGACTAAAAGAAAAAATATGTGACCAAATGGAATTATTTATTTTTAAACAAATCTAAAATTATTACACCCAAAATTTCAGAGATTAAAACATTTATTTGATGAAACATTTTACCTTCCAGTGTTGTCAATTTTGAGTAGCATCTAATCCATATATGTCTTGTAGTTTTGAAACAATTTTTGGTAGGTCACTGTGCAATATGGCAATTAGCCAAAATTCACAATTTTCCTACTCTCTCATGATTGTCATTTTGTGTGCTCTTCAGCAGGAGCAATTGACCTGGCCAGAGTTGGATTAACTCATGTTGGCTTTTAGAGCAATAAATTTAAAAAATTCACTGATGCATTTAAAGAACTTGCCTTGGGAATATGACTATCGAAAGTGCTAAAACAGGTTGTGTTGAACACCTGTGAGCGGAACGGCGCTATACATGTTTATTTTTTCTGCGCTCACATCCTTTACAAATATGCGGGCCTGTGATAGTTGGGGGGGGACTTGAAAAATTTTGACCATATAGAGGGGGGGCATTTGAAAATTTTTTGGGGTACTTAGGGGGGGGATCTGAAAAAAAATAAGATTTCAATCGAAATTCCTCCAGCCCCCCCCCCCCCTAATCGTTATTTGTGAACGCAGCCTTACAAACGAAATATTTTACCTGTAAAAGGTAACATAATAACATCACAAATGAGTTAGGTATTTTGTAATAAATGACAATAAAACATTCATACATTTAACTACAAAATAAAGTTTCTGAATCTGTGGACTCTGGTACGTATTTCTCACTTCAAAATTTTGTTTGTAGATTTAGACTGGCAGGTATATTTCTCACCTATATTATTTTTATATTGTTGTAAATAGAAATATTACCATTATAATTGTGGCCTTATGTCTAAACACTATTTACAACCGAAATATTTTAGCTTTAAAATATCATAATGTGTTTTGGTTTTGATATTTTGTTTAAAATCACACTCCAAGCCCAACGTTCGTATATCTTGCTTCAAAATTACTTTTTTTGCACGGCAATTCTCTCTCGTCAAATTTCCTGATGACCACTTATTTCCAACTTCAAAATTTCTTTTCTTAATATAGACTTTAGCACGTACTTCTCACTTCAAAATGTCGTGAGAACTTCTCACTTCAAAATTGTGTTCTAAATTTAGACCTATCTACTCATTACCCACTTCAAAATTTAGCCATCCCATAATTCCTTTCACCACACGACACCGAGACAAGATGATGGCCAATGGATATTATAATATTACCGTAAAACGGTAGGACTGTCTCACGAGTTATAGTTATGATCCACTCGATCACCATGGTTAAAATTCGTGTAAGCTTCGCGTTGATTTCATCGTACGTCAGCTGATGTGTGCAATAATGCAGCTGGCGCTATCCTTACCGAGGTAACGTTTGACATGTTTGAACAACTGGCTGATCAAAGGTGATCAACTAACTGATCAAACTGATCAAAGGACAGTGACTCCCTCATAATTAATAAATTCCTCCATCAGTTATGAGCGAATGTATGGATTGATAGTATTAACACTCATTGAAACCAGTAACACATCAATTTGTCCAAATACTTCTTCGATTTCTGCCGTATTAACAATCAGTGTCCTTTATGGAGATCGATTGGCATTAACACGATATATCGAGCTGTATCTTAATCCTTATATTATTAGGAATACCGGGTAACCTAGTCCTTCCGTCTAAAACCATGTAAAAATGAGATATTTTAGCTTTCAAAAGCAATACAAAAACATCATGAATGTGTTTTGGTGTTATTATTTTCTATAAAGTAACACTCAAATATCTTACTTCAAAATCACGTTCCTAAATGCAGACTTTGGCGTGTACTTTGCACGTCAAAATTTCCGAATTCTCACTTCATAATTTCCGACTTCTCACTTCACAATTTCGCTAGGACTTCCCACTTCAGAATTTCTGACTTCTCACTTCAAATTTTTTCACTTCTCACTTCAAAAAATTCCCGATTTGTCACTTCAAAAGTGCGTTTCTAATTTCAAACTTTGGACGTACCTCTCTCACTTTAAATTTCTGATTCTAAACTTACACTTGGTCGCATATTTCTCACGTCAAACTTTTCCGTGGGCGAAATTTAGACCTGGTGTAATTTTTTCCTTTCATTTGCTAAAACTTAGGCAGTATGAATGCTTGTACAAGATGTTTCACTTTTCTAATTATTTTCACAACAGTGTCGTGGGTATTCAAGTATCATGATGTCTGTCATTTTAAGAAGGTTGGTTTTAAGTTACGTATCCTTTGGAAATACTTAATATGCACGTTGTTTTATGTACTCTGTATACCTTAAATATGGCGATTCCATCAAGGGTTACCAACCAATTCGCCAAAACCCGGCGAAAAACGTATGTGCTTGTGAGTGTGAGAGACAACAGTTCAGTTCAGTTCAGTTTATTTCAATACAGGGCCTCGGCCCATCGTACAGAATATTTACAAAATACATTAAATATGATCGATGGTCAGTGAATTTCTAGCCGGACACAAAAAAATGTATAAATATACAAAATCAGACAGAGAGAGGAAAAGGAAGAGTGGTTATAATCCAGTAGACAAATAAAGATACAACAACAATTCAGTATATTCAATGAGTCATAACAGATATCTGCTAAATTGTCAAATCTGAAACTATTTCATCACGACGTTTAAAGGCATTCCACAAATACTTAGAAAATTGACAAATAACTTGTGGATTTGGGGAAGATAAAATTCTAATCAGCTTGTCCTGTGATGGATTTATTCTCAGTGACATTGGTATATATTCATCTCTAATGTCTGCATACAATGGACAAATAAATACAAAATGAAACTCTGTCTCAATAACTCTTATATCTTTTGCATTTTTACAATAAACACACATTCTTTCCTGATATGGAAGCTTTAAATGACGCCCGATCTCGACATTAAGTTTATGGCAAGAACAGCGAAAATTTGATAACACAAATTTGTACTTCTGGCTTAAAATATTTAAATATCTTTCCGGTTCTAGTAGCGATTTAAATTCACAATACAATGTTAATCTAGATGACTCTGTGATTTGTTGATGCCATTCCTGTCGGTAACAATCTTTAATTCTAAGTGTGAATATATTTAAAAAGTATTCTGGATTGCCAATTTGTTGCTCAATCCAGGCGATACCAAACCATATCTAAAAAGTAAATGTCTGATCTGAGTTGCCCAAGTTTCTCGGCCTGCATCGTCTAAGCTCTTTAGCATGTTATAACATGCCTTTGAGTATCTACTGTTGTCCATGCAAAGTAATTTTAACCAAAATGCAATACAACGTTTAAAATAAATACAACATAAAGGCAATCTTCCACACTCACCAAGAACCGCTTCATTATTGGCACGGCTACTGACACCTGTTAAATATCTACAAAATTTTACTTGAACTTGCTCTATACTTTCAGAATAAACAAAACCCCAGATATCACTGCCATAACAAATAGCAGGTACAATAACTGAATCAAACAATTTAAAAGCATCTACAACAGGAATTCCCCCGAGCTTTCGGATAACAGTTTGAATTGAAAAAAGACTTTTTAAGCCCCGTGTGGCTAAGTTTCGTTTTGCTGGTGACCAGGACAGTCTGGATGAAATCAGAATACCAAGATAATTGTAATATGTGACAGTGTCCACTTTCTTCCCCGCGAAAAACCACTTCTCATAATTTCTTAAATAACCTCCGTTACGAAATACAATGATTTTTGATTTAGAAAGATTTACCTCCATAGCCCAATTGCTACAGAACCTTTCAAGTTGATTCAACTTGCGCTGTAATTTGATTGGCAAATCAGCTGCGTCAGCTACATCATCAGCATATAGCAAAATTCCAACTGACGGGAATTCCTCATTTACATAGATACCACCTGACGGATCATTATCCATATAGTTAGAAAGCTCATTTATAAACAGTGTAAATAAAAAAGGGCTGAGCATACAGCCTTGTCGAGTGCCAATGTTACAATTAAAAAATTCTGTAAGACCTTCTTTGCAACGAATACATGATTTACTCTGAGAGTACATAGAGCGTAAAACTCGTAAAATATTGCCATGAATACCGTATGTAATTAATCTATGCCATAACATATCGTGGTTGACCCTGTCGAACGCTTTAGAGAAATCAATAAAAATTACATACAAGCGTCCGCCTTTTACTGACAGGTATTTCTGGACTAAGGATTGTAAACAAAATATAGTGCTGTAACTTTTACGAAAACCAGCTTGTGCCTCTGTAATGATACCATTCTCGGTTGCCCATTTTACAAGACGAGAATTCAAAATTTTGGTAAAAAATTTACTACAAGCAGACAACAAAGAGATCCCTCTGTAATTGTTAACATCCATAGTTGAGCCTTTCTTGTGTAGAGGGCAAATTATTCCCTTACACCACTCTTCAGGGTATACACCAGAACTCAAAATAGCATTAAATAAATGACAAAGATGTGGAGCAATGATGTCAACAGAATTTTTAAAAATTTCTGCATCGAAGCCATCTGGACCAGGCGCTTTGTTATTTGGGAAACTTCTGATTGATTGCAAAACTTCCCTTACAGAAATTGTGGTATTTACATCCCGTGGAACATTTTCCTGGCAGAACGCGCATTCAAGATCATGTGATTCTATATCTCGTTTGATACCGTCATAAAATACAAGGTCTTTCTGAATATTACAATCACTATGTAGTAAGTTATTAAAATAATCAAACCACATTGAAGGCAGGATACTGGACTGACTCCCTGCAGAAGTAGAACCCCGTAATTTTTTGACGAGAGACCAGAAGTTCATGGAATCATTTCTTAACTCAATCAACATTTGTCTTTGATTATTTTGGTATGATTTTAGCTTCGCTGTACAAAGACGTTTAAATTGGTTACGAACTACTTTGTAACTTGCCAAGTCATCAAAGTTGTCAGACAAACGAAAATTCTTTAACAGATCAAATTTTCTTTTCCTTAGGTCGTCACATTCAGAATCCCACCATGGTTTAACTGAATTACGTTTTGTACTGGAGTTTCCAACACCTGGACTTGATTTCATTTCACTGCAAGCAGTGGCTATCACATTATTGAAAATTAGCAAACCACCAATTACATTTCCAGTTTCAAGTTCATTCTTACACTTACTTAAAAGGTCAACAGCACTATCACTTTGCAGCTTTGCCCGAACTGACTCTAACAACTCAGTTTTCCATTTGTATCTATACCATGGAAATACATTAATATGCCTAGTAATATCAGTGTCCAAATTGGTGTTTGTTGGAAAGGAAAATTTACAATAGACAGGGAAGTGATCTGAGACATCAACATTGTCAACTACAAAATCATCAATATTTTCAAAAGAACAGTGGAGACTAAAATATAATCTACAATGCTGGCGCCCTGATTTGCAGTACATGTAAATTCACCCTTGCTATCTCCTAGAAAACGACCATTCAAAATGTGAAAATCAAATTTACAACAGCAGTCAATTAAAGCTCTACCAAAATTATTAACAACTTCGTCCTTTGACTTTCTTTCCCGATCAAAGAACTCGGTATCATCTTCAAACAAAGAGAGACGATTTGTGTTTGAATCATAGCGGGTAAAATCGTCTAAACCCCCAGTGCGAGCGTTAAAATCGCCCGCTAAAATTAAGTCGTAATTATTATGACTAACAGCGATATCGACTGAACAGCTTTCTAACCGCGTGATACCATTTGGTTCACCTGAATTGTACACAGAGGATCCCTCTGGTGGAACATAAACGACACCAATAACAATATCACGAATTAGATTGAAAGCTTCTTTACACAAAATAAGAAAAATTGAATCATCACAGCTACGAATTCTTTTCATATAACGCACCAGACTTGATTTCACAAAGACACTGACTCCCCCCGAAAATTTTCCAACATTTGAACGTCGCGTACGACATGTCGAGTATACAGTATACCCTAACAGGAAATTATCAAATTCAGTAAGTGATTTAGCAAAAGTCTCGCAAATGCCAATGATATCAAAATTTGACAGAAAAGTTTTGATTTCAGAATTGTTTACAAATTTCTTCAGTCCATTTGAGTTCCAAGAGACAATCGAAAGTGTAGGTTTTCGTGATGATTTAAGTTCATCTTTATGTACGTTGGCTGTACGGACCTGGCCTGATCCCTATAACTTGACTATGTTATGCGTCTCTTCATTGAATTTGAACCTTTCGCCGTCTATCAGCAATTTATCGTAAACTAAAGTTGCTCGTTTACCAGCTGCTATGGCTTCCCGCAGGAAAGGGATCAGTTTTCGCCGCTTCTCGCGAACCAACGGGGAGAAGTCCTCTTTTATTTTAAAGTTTGAGTCCTTCAACATTGTTCTACCTTTTTGTAAGACCAAAGACCGCGTTTTATAGGACAGAAATTTCACAATTATTCTGCGAGGGTAGTTACCGGCTTGAGAATTAGGTAGGCGGTGTGCTCTTTCGATGCCAATTACAGATTCATTGTGAGCATCTTCAATCTTCAACTCGTCTTTTAGCATTTTCCTGACTTTATCCTCGCATTCCTCCCAAGATTCGTTTCCATTCGTTTTTTCTGAAATGCCTTCAAATATCAAATTGTTCCTACCGCCTTGTCCCCGTAGCCTGTCACATCCAGCCTCAAGTCTCTCTATTCTCTGTCGTAGTTGTTTATTTTCTTCAAGCAAGTCTCGATGATTTTCCCGCAAGGAAGCCACAGAATCGTTGATATTCGCCACTTCTTTTCGTACATCTTTTAACTCAGCTTTGAGGTCGCGTCGTAAGTTCTTCATTTCGTTTTGAATGTCAACCAGTATATTTAGCATATGGCTGCCTTCCACGTCTACGTCCTGTGCAACGTGGGTAGGGCTTGACGGTTCGCTGCCAACTATCGGCCGTCTAATATTTCCCGAACTTGTGAGAGTTGTCTGCCTTCTTGGGCCTGGATTTAACTCAATATCTCCGCTCACTTGAAGCAGACGGGAAACATGAGGGTTCGCCGTCACTTCAAACATGCCCACAATATTGTGCACGTTGGTTGTCGGTTGAGCATGTTGTCGTCTCCGATGAAATCACACGCCTCCAACGCGCAATTTTTGAAAATGGTGCCCAAAGAATCTTGAGCAATGTTCATGTCAAATTTACCATTTTCTTCCATCCATGCACGTAAATGTCCACGGAGAAAATTAGGCCATTTGTAGCCAGCATTACATAAGTAATGACAATGCAGCAACATACACACCTGTACAGGAATTCGTTTGCCTCGGACCACTCGGTATGCGGCGTGTACCGTTCAGTTGAAACGGCTCGCCAACTTTTAGGGTGAAAAAACACGCCAATGGCAACTCTCCAAGCCACAATTCCAATTCCCATGATTCAGATAGGTCTTATATATCTTGCGGAAACATTGACAGGCAAAACCCGAATCGTTCATGCGAAAAAAATAACAAGATTTCAGGACACCAAGTGCTCTGGCTATGCCTTCGTGTCAGGTCACGTGACCACCTGTGAGAGACAACAGCATATTGGAAAAAGATTGAAATGATTGACTGAACAGCTCATGCAACATATCAACATGCGACGGCAGTACCACTACTCCCAATACTTCCCCAAGGGATGTGACTCAATGGCCGCCAATGCCATGACATGGCCGGTGATATAATTTTTCCAATCGCGCATAAAATGACCGTCTCACTGCAAATGAGCAAAAATCCATACCAGTTGGGAAGGACATGAATGGAGCTTTCAAGTTCAACATGTAAAATAAATGTGCGATCAAAAAGAAAGCAATTTTCCAGCGATTTCTGAAGTCGTGCCTATACCATAACTTCCAGTTTCTGCTCTTCAGCATGAGGAGTTTAAAACGCTCGGGTCGCTGTGATGCCCGTTGAGTTACGCCAGCCCTTTGACATCGTATATGGGCCAATCACGTAACCAGTATCGCGCCAAATGAGTCGATCGACTCTGCTAATACGCACATACATATTATATATATATATATATATATATATATATATATATATATATATATATATATATATATATATATATATATATATATATATATATATATATATATATATATATGAGTGCATGTGTATCTATATATATATGAGTGTATACATTTGTCTGTTTATTTGTTTGTATGTTTATTTATCCAACGTTCTATGATATTGTATGTTTGTTTGTTTATTTATTTATGTCTGTCTGTCTGTGTTTATTATTTATTATGTATTTGTATGCTTATTTGTATGTTTTTCAATATTTTGTTTGTTTGTTTATTTGTTTGTTTATTTGTTTGTTTCCTGAGTACCCTGTGGCTAAACCGAAGCCATCCGATTCTTTCGTATATACGGCACATTCTTTTAAATTCGCCAAATATAAAATTTTGAAATCTATTCCGTACTTCACAACGTCTTTGTAAAATTTGTGTTTAGGCTTTTCGTCTTTTGTAGAAAATTGTGGACGTTGGGATATTTACAAATCCTGCCTGTTTTCTGATTAGTGACTGTTGGTTGGAGTTGGTGACGTAATGTGATAACGATTGAACACGTGAGTTTACGGTAGCTCTCGTTTTGGAGGTGACGGCGATCGGAGTTGCCGATTCTTTAATTTCCGTCTTTTTGAATTCATATAGGATGTAGCTGTAGTAGTGGGCTAGTGTAAATTGGACTAGTATGAAAGCAGCTGGCATCGAAAAGCGAAGCTAAAGATTTCCAAGCCAGCCTGGATGATATAAAATGCTATAACCAGTTTCAGTATCAAAGTACGAATACAATTTTGGGAGAAAAAAGAAAATAGTTATTATTTAAGAGAAATTACAGCTTGAATTTGATCTCGTAAAAAGGAGAAAACTATGAATGAAAATGTTATGCATCTATGCACTGTCCCTCGTAGGAACCGTGATCTAAGTAAAATTCAACGGATTGAGGTACTGGTATTGTGCCGTCTCAGTACGACTTTCGCAAAAACAACACTCCTTTCAAAGATCAAATGGAAAGATATGGCAGTGAAATTCATCGACGGTCATTAAGACCGTGCTGTGACTTATGAAATCGCCCGTGTCAAGAGACAAAACGAACTTCCATCGCCATTACGACTCGAGTTATCTCTACTTAACTTGCTATGACAGATATAACATCAAACCGACTCTCCTATTATTGAACAGGGGCAATATATTTAAAATACTGCAAAAAGTTTGGTTTTACTCTCAGTTCCGTCACTTGCACTTTCATTCCACATTACTTTGAAATTCTTTAATGCTTCCTTACATCAAAGAGATAAGGCCAGAGAAAAAAAAAATCTTGTTCATCGGATTTTTTGGACCAAGTCCCAGGAGCGGCGAGCGAAATTTTTTTTTTTATTTTTTTTTAGGCCGAAGGTAAACGCGGTTCTCTGGCATTTCTGCACAGATGCAGACAAGGCAAGATAACTGTTTCCCTTTTTACCAGAAATATCTCAGACAAGAAACACTGATACTGGTAACTGAATTCAATACTATATTTCCCAACAATAAACGATGTTAGTGTTTGCACAACATATTCTGAGTATTCTTGACCGCAGACATCCGGGAACTTGCGGTTTTTCACGTCATTTTTGTGTCACACTACCATGAGAACAAAATATTGAAGTGTGGATTTTTCAACCTTTACACCAGTATTCAAAGTTTCAACATTATGTCAATGATAACACTAAGTTCTGTCCCTTGTCACATATTCTTTCTGCATTGTTCACTGTCCTGTATAGTCAAATCCCAATTCACCTCACTCGCGTGCGTGAGGTGAAAGTGACGTCACTCCGCGGTCAAGAATTTCAACATTCTCTCAGAATAAAACTGAAATGTACAGCAAATCACTGAAATCCAACAATTCAGTATTGTCCTTTAATATTGTCCTGGTGGGACCAAGCAGCTGAGTTTTTTCATTTTACTTTGGCCCCATGTTTTGACCTCTTTACCACTGTCTCTACACATTTTACACAATGGTCTAACAACACTTTACTGTGATCGGAGTGAAGTTATATACCGGTAGTCATCATTCAGTTCGTACACTTTAACATCGACGCAACCATGTGTTTTGTCATTGCCGTAAATTTTTATACTTTCGATGCAATTTTCATTCAATCAGATGCACCGTCCATCTGCTGTCACGATCTTGTCGAACAAATTGCCGAACGTAATATCAGCACAAACACTGAGTAGCGTCTTTTGAACTAACTGTTGGCCATCACGTCCGAATGTTGGCGATCAAATTAATACTCATGATGTGACATGTACTAACCTTTAAAAAACGAGGAAATGCGGAAGTAAGAATTTGCCGCGATCAAAAAAAAAAAATTCCAAATATGCCAAAGTAGAAGCGGCGATTCCGATGAACAATTTATTTTTTCTTCCTGGCCTAATGTCATCTACCGTAATAAGTCTGTACACCTCCCTAATATACGTGCATATCCCTTACAACAAATAGTCTCCTCGCCATGGCAATAGCGATCTAACCTTGCGCCAACAGAGATAGGCAGACCGCGGGACCCATTTCCGGCCGTGGGATTCAAAATTACGGGTTTACCGACTTGATGAACTTTAATTGCACTTGTTAGGAGTATCCTTGAGTATTGTTCAGTAGTGTGGTCTCCACACCAGAAGTCGTACATTGACAAAATTGAACGAGTTCAGAAGAAATTTATTAAATTTCTTTGTTTTAAGGAGGGTATGGAGTACAATGTTGATAATTATTTTACATTATGTTCTTACTTTAAACTTTCGCCTCTTTTTATTCGTCGTCAAGTTTTAGATCTTTGTTTTATTCACAAGTGTGTCAATTTCATTACCGATTGTCCAGATATTAATAGCTCCTTCACTTTCTTTGTGCCCCCAAGGCGTCTCAGGTCTTCTGACCTTTTCCGGATACCAAATCACCGCGTTAACCTGTCTAAATATTGTTATTCGTCTCGGGCAATGTCACTTTTAAATAGTGTCTATCGTTTTGATATTGATTTGTTTACCAGTCTTAGTGCTTTTAAAACACAAGTGTCATCTGTTTTATTATCTCTTGCTGATAGTCATTTTACTACCGAGAGTTTTTGATGTTTGTCAGTCTCTGTTGTTACTTGTTTAGTGCCTTTTTTAAAAATTAGTTTCTGCATATTGTAATTTGTCTTTTTCATGTTTTAATTTTTCTCTGTTTGCATCCAGTTATTGGGCTATGCCTGTTGGATGTCAGAATAAATAAATAAATAAATAATAACTTAACGATAAATTAACTTAGGGACTGGTCAGTTCTTCGGCCTGGGGGTGGATTATTTTTTGCCGACGTCAAAGAGTGGCTGACCCCGCATTCCAAGTTTCGAAAATAGGTTGACCACCCCCTTCACGTGACAAAGGTAAAATAAAAGGTGGAATATAAATTAAATAATTCAGTATATATATATATGTATATATATATATATATATATATATATATATATATATATATATATATATATATATATATATATATATATATATATATAATATAAAATTTGGGGGTGTATTTTAAACATTCAGTCATTCTGTATTTTAATGAAATTGTTGTCTTGTCAATTGTAAGATAGGCACTTAAAAGTGTCAATTCTAAAGTTTGAATACAGTATTTTGAATGAGCTGTGGATGTATTCCACACTTTTTATGCATAACCAGATGTCCAGACTGTTGTAAGAAAAATGTGATTGTGAAATATTAGTGCATGTTGCTTTCTTATATTGTATTCTCATAGAGAAAACAGAAAAATATCAGGAACTTGTCATGCTTTTCATATGAACTGCAGATTTTGTAATGATTAGTTCACTTTGCAAAACAGACTTTCAATTTACAGACATCACGATATTTCTGACATATATCTCTGATATATTAAAGTACTACGCCCGAAGGGCTCACCGAAAAAATATTAAACATCCAAATATCTCTGATATATATATTTAATATCTGAAATTCATGCGGCTGAAGGGCATTCTGAAAAATACAGGCCTTTGTAGCTGATACATTCCCGTTTCACAGTGTGTGCATACCAGACATCGAAACGGGGAGGTAAGCAGCAAAGGCCTGTATGTTTAGTATTTTAAAGTAAAGTGCCCGAAGGGCGCGCCAAAAACTTCAACAAATAGATTTCTCTGACATATATATGTCTGATATATTAAAGTTTCGCACTTCGAGGGGGCTCTGAAAAATATTTCTTATTATTATTTAAAGGTATACTGTCACCTGTTCCAATTTTGCCACAGTTACCATAGAAAGAGAAAATTTAACCAATCACAGATTTTAAGCGGGTGGCCGCTTTTTAAAAAATTCGCCCTCACATGGGCATTTTGAATACCATGGAACGCCCCTTTGACCATATATGGGCATATTTAGATTACAGGTGACTGTACACCGCCGAAAAATGCAACTGAATGATGATATTTGTGGCTGGCACGATGCATTTTAGTCAAGTATGAGCCCATGTCAAAATTCAAAAACATACTGCCCCCCTTATTGGGCATTTCAAAAACATGGTCACCCCCCCCCCCCATCACCAAAGTCAAAAACAGGGGAACCCCCATGAATCCACCTCCCCCAGGCCGAAGAAACTGACCAGTCCCTTCAATAACATTTCAAAGGTAAAACTTCACTATTTAGAGTATGTAAATCGTTTATCAGATACTGTCAACGATACTGTTTATAATATCTCGAACAATGATATCTGGCACTTTGCCACTTACAGTATACCGTCAACACTACTGTCAAATTTGTCCCTCACAAAAATATCCAATTCTTCTTTGTAAGCAATACCGTCTATAATCCTGCTGATTATTTCTTTCACCTCATACTGGCTTTCCCGTTCACAGACAACTGTAGAACTGGATTGTGGGGTTTCCCTTTCACTGACAATTGTAGAACTGTGGGTTTTTACTTTCACTTACAACTGTAGATCTTGATGGTGAAGTGAATCTGCTCTTGACCTTAAGTTGAGAAAGAGCTGTTTTATGTTCTGGTGGGATTCCTCCTTGCTTTGTTCTCTGCTTTTCTTTGCTTTTACACGTGGATTTATATTTCTTTCAGCTGGTGCATCCTTCCTTTTCTGTTGGGCTTGATTCTTTTTTTCTTTCTGGAACTTTCTCTTTCAGTTGAACTTTTGAACTTTTCTTTGGGACATTCAAACACTGCCCGCTTCCTTTTCCATGATAAGCTTATCATTGACATGGCTATAGTAGGCATAAACTTTTTAACAAAAATTTAAGTGTATTTTAATTAGGCCACCCAGAGACAAGGTAAAAGATATGAAAGAGGGTATTTTTTTGAATAATTCTATGGGAAATTCAGCCGATCATTTTTGAAATTATTGTTTTGAGATGTTCAATAGGTACAGATACCTTGGATGTGTAATCTTTCCTCATCATACGCATTTATTTTATCATCAGATTTGTACTCAGTTCCTGGCGGCATAAACATGATATGTACAAGTATCATGTCCCGATTATGATTTTACATGTAAAGGACTCTGTTCATTTGTTGTTGGAAAAACCTACCAAAATAAGGAGTGCAAAAAAGTTGGCAGAAATCAGAGAGTGGAAAAATTCACAAGGGATCAGGTAGAAAAAAAAATAATGCTATCCCACCAATCTTCCAAACTCCCCAGGATATCAAATGGTCCACCCCTTATTTAATCCTTGGCGATGGATTCGGTCGATTTATCACAGTTTTGAGTACTCGGTCTATATTTAAGTTAATGGTAACACGGTTACTCTACCCCACTGCCACTTGCACTGCTGCTGCTCTCCTTTGCTAAGCTCAGCTGTGAGATTAAGAGCGCCCTCAGTTAACCGGACCTTCGGTCTGATCATTGGACGTGCGTATATGTGTGGTCATGTATTCGCCTGGCAAGGCATAGGTAGTCTCCAAACCGGGCAGCTGGACCACAGGCGCGATGTTTTCCGGGTAGTTTCTACAAGTGCAGTTTATACGTTTTGACGTTCTCTTCCGTAGCCTAGGTTACGGAAGAGAACGTCGAAACGTATAAAATATAATTTCTGGAAACTACCCAGAAAACATCACGCCTGTGAGCTGGACGGACCCATACTAGCGGATGATGAGCAGAGGATGTCGGACCCATTCAGTGTGATACATGTCGCTCAGTTATAACTTGTAGGCCTACTAGATACTGCCTTGCTGTAGTCTGAGTGTAGCACTACATGTATAGTAGGGATTGATCTACGTGATCAAACCTACCCAGAGACAAATTTTCTAAGTTTCACCACGGTCCCTCCACAAAATGGGTTGATTTTGCCGTCGAACCCACCACCCAAGGCAGAGCATCGAGCTACTGTACTACAGCAAGTGAACGTCACTTGATAGGACTGCATTTACACAAATGGACGTGGTCGTCACCTCCGTGATGCGTACGATGACTGTGTCAGTCTGCAGCGTGCGGTTCCCCGGCGCTATGTAGTGATGTACGGCCTGTGATGGGCGCCGTCAACACACTGCATCGTACGCAAAGACACCTTCACGATTGCACCAATGATAAACATTTCCACCTTGAAAAACCGTAATAGATAATACTGTTAGCCTGCAAAATAAAGTTTTAAACGAAGTGATACAAAACAAATCCAACAGAAATACCAAGTTAGAATATTAGCTCAAGGAATAAAACAACAGTAATTTTCATCATTTGTCAGAAGGGCCTGTGGCGCAACGGATAACGCGTCTGACTACGGATCAGAAGATTCCAGGTTCGAATCCTGGCAGGCTCGGGCCTTCACTTTTTCTTGTCCCATATCGTCTTTCCCTTTGCTGATTATTTCCGGAATTTTGTTTCATTGACTTTCACTGATCAATATTGGTGACTCAATTCATATAACAATTTATATTACATAACGTTACGCTATTAAAGAAACCTGGGACTGGGTGCTCATCGTACATGTTGCGCGCCCAATCACGTGTGCCCTCCACTTTATACTGTGCATGCATTGTTTTGTCGTGGTTGTTAACTGAAGGGAAAACGGGTGATTTCGAAGGGGGGGGGGTTAAAAGTCGGCATCACTGGGGCTTTAACATTTCCAGCCAGTAACAAATTTTACCTCTTGGTTGTTTGTCGTCCTTAATTGCTATAATTTTTCTAATTACATGTAATAATAATATAATACGCATTAGATTAGCCTCGCTTAGTACGACAACAGCTGAATACAGTAGGCCTACATTTCAAAGCCTGGGGCAATGTCTTGTGACATATAAAACATCACGTGTATGCAAGCCGAATGCTTGCTGTATGTACGACCCTATGATTGCAACAGATAAACATTGCAATCACAGGGCCGGGTGGCAGATAGAGAAAGTGAGCGTCCGTGCAGTTCAGAAACAGCGATGCTGTAGGCCTATGTTCATACCCTTCTATGATATTGTTTCATAAATGTGCTTTGATGCATAGTCACTGAAACAATACGATCGTGATAAATTTAGTGGGCGATGTATTTGCTCCAAAGCGGAAACAGTAGGGCTAATGCAAATTTCTTCACCAAAAAAATTGCAAAAATGTGGCACGAAGGATTCGAAAGACTGCAACTGCATAGAGGTAGTTAAATACTGAAATGACACGATCCAATTACTTGGAGGTGGTCAGGAGGGGTGTCCCTCTCTTGATAATTAAATTTTGAATTTTACATATTAGGCCTAAGTGGGGTTATGTGGTGGCCATTTTGAGTGTTTTTATCAGAGTTTTCATGAAGACTCAAATATAATAGACAAAAAAAAAACAAACAAAAAAACACAGAAAAACCGATTTCCCATTATTACTTTGTAGGTAGAGACAAGTGAATATACCCAATCTGATTAAAATCCGATGTGAGAGGAGGACCGTAGAAAAAAAAAATACCGTAACACGATAGCGTAAAAGAGTGACCAATCTCTCTATCGGATTTTATTGGAATATCCAATACTGGAAGAATTTCTATTTTTTTCACTACTTAATGTAGAGAAATGCAAATTAATGCAAAGAAATCAAAATGCAGCTTCTGCATATGTATATGATACAGATGTGCTTGGGATTTCTAATATTTCGCAAGTTTATGTGAATACAATAGTTCATCAAAGTCAGGGTACGACTACCCATTTGAAATGCAGCTTCTATTTAGCAGGTCACGTACCATCACGTGTTTTGAAAGACAAAAACATATGCATGAATTAAGGATATTATTAAGACATATATAAGTAAGTCTATTCAATGGCAAATTCTTACACCCTTGTCCAACCCTCGTCACAATGCATTGAATGTGTTATGCATCAAGTTGTTAGAAATTGAAAAAATAAGTTCTAGAAATATTCAATATAGGGGTGGGTGCGGGAACCATTTTATGCAACTTATAGTTTTGTTGACAAGTCATGATAAGCCTTGGCACATCATGGCAAAGAACAACAATGGACACATCATGATATGCAGGCTATGTCAGGCTATGTATGTGGACAAGTTGAATTGAGTATTCAAGATATTTTCAGCATTGTGAGAACCTGTAGCCAGAAGCACAACAAATGAATAGGCCCCCAACTGCCCCAATTCTACTTCACGTTTCAAATGAAGCACTGGGTACACGTGAAACAAAAGTAAAGTGTCAGTTAAAATGTTTGTCAAATCAGGGTACTAGTGAAATGAAATGTAGGCCTAATGAATTCAAATGTTATGAAAATATTGTGATCAAAGAGAGCGCCGAAAATGAAAGATGTGTGGCCGATCCCCCCCCCCCCCCGCAAAGGACACGCCGACAATTTTGAGCAAAGACTGATCAAAGTAACTGCCTGTACAATATTTTTTATTTCGTATCCGCTGGAAATCTTTTTTTTGGTCTTTTTTCTGCCATTCTTGGCTGGATTTTTTAAAAAGGCAACCTCTCGGAATATCCCCCCGAAAATTCCCCCATTATATCAAATGGTCCACCCCTTAGATGTATGCATGTTAACCAAGCTTTGATGTTGCTAGTGCATTGTATGACGACCAGTTCACTGCGTTCTAGTTTATAGTTGCACAGAGAAATTCAATTTAAATGTATAAGCTTAACTGTGTTTAAAAATTGTCACTTTCATTTACAAAAAAAGATTATTTTACGTTGAATGGAAAGTTTTCCTGGTACTAGTAGTGGTAGAACAAAAAGTTAAATTTTAAAAGTTGATTTCTTATCCATGTTCGAGCGGTTCTCTGCATATGTATGATTAATTAATATAAAGACTCTCTCCCCCTCCGAAAGAATATATCAGGCTAGGATTCGTATTTGCACACAAATATATTCCGGGTGTACAAAGTCATTCGCGACTTTGCGTGTGTGACTGCGAGGTTAGGGCACTGAAAAGCTGGCTGCGTATCGTCTTATACCACGATGCTGAATCTATTACCAAGCTGCAAGTTGTTGTCCCCGGAAGTGCCCAGGCGTGCGTGCAGATCTCAACAAGATGGGATATAGCTCACAAGACACTGTAAAAAAGGTAAACCATTTTATTATTTTCTATATTGCTAGATTAGATAATGGCTTAGAGGAGGCAGAAAATCTCTAACGGATTCAGAATTATCTGTATTTTCATAGGATCAGTGTTTCTGCTGTTCGCACAAGTGAACATAAATACAGTGATACAGTCTACCTCCATGTTCAGTCAAACTACATTATGTAGCGCCGCTCATTCACGATAGTAATACGTTGATCATGCATGCAGTCGAAGGATGTCGATGTTCTCTATAAAATTACAGAATTAGGCAGTTGATTTACACAACCCTGCAGAAAACTGGCTGCCCCGAAATGAGTAAGCGGGCGCGGCGTGGGGATGTTCTGGTTCCAAACAGTAACTGACTGGGGAGATATTTCCGTCAGCGACTACGTATGTTTTGTGGAGGGACCGTGGTATGTGTCATACTTTGCAAAACCAGTGTGACACGCCATCCTTGTACAAACTGTCAGTGTTACACTTGCTTTACATAACCAAATCTAAAACAAAACTACAGTACACATTTTGTAAGAGTTGAATCTGACATGACACACGATTGTTATCTTTGGAAAAATCCGTTAGTCTGGCATGTCATTCGAGTACGTACAAGTCGATAACGGCATCCATATTAAAATAGATGGCCGGGGATTTCCGGAAGTTAGGATGGGCAGTGAGGGTTGGAATTTCCAAATTTGTCAACTATTTTCCGAGAAAAAGCTCGAAAACGAAAGAAATTTACGAGTCCAGAGTAGCGATCGACTTATCATGAAACTCGTCATGACATATTCCCCGGCCTCCAACAAGAAAGTCTGAAAGTTTCTCTCCTTTTTATGTGCATCCTCCTGTAGGTTCACAGGCAGTGTACTATTTGGACCTGGTGGGCACTGAAGTAATACTGTATTATATTCGGTAAGTCCAGTTTATAATTGCACTTATACTGATAGAATGTAAGGTCAGTCTATGGAGGACCGAACCCAGTACATGTTGATAATGTTGATGTATAAAAACTTGAAAGTTATGGGACGGTGTAAAGACAAATTGATGGTTTTGTATGCATGCCAATTTCCAGTAATCATGAATTAATATGAGGTTAAGTAGAGTTGATGTTATTGTTATTATAGTGTCAAAATAAGCTCATTTATTATGCCAAGGTTAATGGTTTGCTACAGCAATCACTAACTTATAAAACATGTATTTGTTTTAAATGACAAAAATAACAGTTATAATGGCTGTATTAAACCACTATCAAATGCATGGCTTTACCGGAATGTGCTGCTCTGAGGATGGACCTGGCAGTGTGCATGCATTGCACTCGCAATTGTGAAGAAGGATATAAAAGTTGTCAATTTATTTGACATTAGGAAATTACAGGTACTGCAGGTGTTATTAGCAGGTTTGACCTTGCACTCCAAGTACAAAACAACTAAAGTGTCTTTCTTGTCAGCTGCTGCGTCCCTGTTTATTTCGTAGAATTCTAGTGTTCACTGTTCAAAATATTGTGACAGCTAGGATTGAAAGGACAAAACAAAGAGCATTTATGCTCATGCAACATAGGACAAAATTATTATTATACATTGTCATGACTGAAAATTTAGTAATATGAATATATGCTTTCGATTCTTCCTGTATGTCATATTTGTTTCTCAATCTGTCTTGGGTAAGTGAAAGTGTGCAGTGGTTTGATACATTATTATTCCAATTCAAACACATTTTTACACTGTCGTTGACCTAGACTGAATAGGTGTGTATTCTCAAAAGTGTGGTCCCTGTTACAGATCACCACCAACACTGAGGATTTTCTTTGTAAGGCTTTTATAAGACTGAAACTGGTCTCCAGTGCTTTGCCTTAGTACCTGGCTTCTCATCTTCTGTCTGTAAAATTTCCAATTACGAATTAAAATCTTCACTGAGGTGATATTATATGGTGTCTTTCTTGCAAGCACTGTATTACAATAGAACACATTAGTGTAATCCTTTCACCACCATGGTTTGTCCCAAACCCATAGTGTATTCTATGGTAAAGTTGGACCTGTACACAGGGAACTGGGGTGAAAGGGTTAATGTAGCATATGTTCAAATGCTATCACAGCACACACAAAAAAATGATAATGAGACTCCACACACAGTACTAGAGATTTCCGATAATACATCATGATTTGTACCAACGTAGATTCCCCTGTGAAGTCTACCATGTCACCCATGTGAAGACAATTTCCTTGACAAGTTATAAAATTTCTGAAAACGTACTTTTAAGTACACCTTTTTTCTCAATTTCCATTTTAAAGGATTAAGGAAATTGTGCTTGATTGAGAGAGGAGATAGCGTTTTTGTAAATTTTCCACTGATTTGTCCTCAGCCATACAGAATAAAGTGATTGAAAGTAGGGAGACTAGTTGCATCTGTTTTATGAAACAAAGGATATTGATTTTTTCCAAATAGAAAAGACAAAAGAAATTTACATGCTAACTTTTTTCAGAGAATGACCTGTTCAGTTGGTCATAACTTGCTGTCCAAAACTGTGACATTTGTAGTACCTACAGAATGTGACTTTTATGGTTATTTAATGGTTTCTTTGACATTTATACTACAGTGTTTCAATGTACTGTTAATAAATATAATTAATCAATTATCTTGAGACTCCACATTATTGCTGTTATGCAGAACTGAAAAAGTTATAAGAAAACTGACGTTGTTGGTACAAATCAAACAGGATTGTGGGTAATTTATTGTACTGTGCCACAGTTCTCTTTATGATTATTGAGACAGAAGACATAATAATTTGCATGTTGTTAAGGCAACACCTGGCCTCCAAACAATTTATTGACTACGGTAATTTTTCATCATAATTTAATCAACTTTGATTTTTAGAGCCAAACTTGTTTGCAATTATGATCTTCATGGGCCAGCGATTAATGGAAACTCTTTGGAGTGAAATTTAGTCTGTCACAAGTCTCAAGGTGTTGTGGATGAAGATGTAGGAGTTGTGTGGGCCCTAGGATAGTGATGATGTGTGATGCATTTTGGAAGAATGCCAGTGTCCATTCATCTAGATTATGTGCATTAATTGTACGTGCTCAGACCAAACCTGCCGGTGGAGTCATAGTCAAATATGGCTATGGTTATTTGGGAAAAGCAGCAAAATACGGCCATGAAATGGAAATGTGTTAATGGAGTATGCATTGGGGAGGGGGGTGCATTGCTTTGTTTATAACACGACATCACATTGCTGTAACTATTGAACTACCAGGGTAGTGAAATTACCTGGCTGTTCCGTTTATTAGTAAGTCTCCAGCAGTGCTGAACAAATCACAGCCAATCAGGTTGTTTAATTTCTGGAAGTAAACAGAGCAGAGAAGAATATGATGATGCAAAGAATAATATGGTTTAAGATATTAGTGCAAAAATGCCAATTATTCAGTATGTGTGCGTTGAAACATTGATTGCAACACATTGTACCTCATTGGTTATTCTATTTTGTTACAATTCAATAACTTTTAATGAAAATGAAAGAAAAACCACCCAGTTTTGATGTGCCTGATAGTCCTGCCTCCTGTGACTCACTGGACTGTACACACTGGCAAGACACTGCTGCCAGTGCCAAATATCTCCATTTATGTTTCAATTTCACTTTATCATTTGCTGTTGCATATTTTTCAAATAGCATTTAGGTAATATTAGAGTAAAGCATGCAATCATAACTCTGCCAGCATGAAGACTGCTCAAAGAAAGATCAGATTTTGTAGAGAGTTTCTAATTCTATATACAGGATGGGATGATTTTCTGAAACTATTTTCCTTTCATGTGTATTATGCGTAGATCTTTGCAAATGTAATTTATCAACTAGTCTCGGATGTGTCATGAGATGGTAAGGTGGAAAGATGTAAGGTACATCATTAATTTTAGCAGGTTTATCATGGCTCATGATTTGTAGCATATCATTGAATTCTGTTCCTGTTTATGATAGTATTTACTGACGTGGCTCTTGCATTTTGTGTCACTGTATGATACTTTACATGCCTGTTTATATTTATATCTAATTTTAGTGTTACTGGCAATACTACCATGCTATATTTGTCAATGCGTTTATTTATTCATATTTAGACATTCAAGCAAAGATGTTGGTAGTATATACTTTACACATTTATTACGTAGCACAAAGTGTGATAACTGATATCAAGTTTATACAGGAAACAAGTAGTAAGTAGTAAATTGAGTTGTTTCCATGGTTACAAAATTTCAGTCTGGTGTCATTCATAAGTTGTAATTTTTTTCTGCATGTTGTATTGTAATAGGAAGTTTGGCTAGGGCCAGCCAGCATGTTATTGAACCATTTTGGTTGTATGTTACACAGGATGGCGTTGAATATCCAACAAACCATGATAACAAGAACTCTGTCAAATGATGTCAATTCAATCTTTGCAGCAATTTGTTTTCCCGTTATTAGCATGTTGTTCTATTGCATCAGTTATCAGAAGGGACAGTCAGCAATTTATGAATATTAGAAATAAATGAGGCAGTGCATTATGGCAGCAACAGTAACAGCAAGGCAGTAAAGCGTATAGTTTGAATATTTGATAAAGGTCACGGACAGGAATACTGGGATATGAATAGGCTTTTTCCTCCCACATTTCTATGGAAATTCCTCTTGTCTTCAAGTGCCAAGATGTACAAGAGCAAAGTCAACTTCATGTCATTGACCTTGCAGGAACACTTTGACCAGAACTGTCGCCTGGGAGTTGTAGATTGATAGATTTCAAGAAAAAATCTCAATAAAAAGGGATGAATTCAGTTTTGCACACTGCATGCATGTTTTTGATCAAAGACGTTAAGTTGAAAATGTTGCATAATGTCCTCTGTAAGAACTAGATGTCTTCAGAAACTTGAATTGTACTTTCATTAAGATGTGGGAATATTATGAATTTGAAAAAGTTGATATTAGAAACTTGTTTTACTTTAAATTCATTTGGTCATGTAATTTAGCCTTTTATATCTGGTAAGCCTGTATATTTTGGCTTGCATATGAAATTTATGACTAAACATTTTATTTCTATTTTTGGTGTTTTAGCAGGCCAGTTGTCATTGAAATGACCTTAGATACTTATATCATGCAAATCTAACGTCTTTGGCTCACAAACCGAACTACCAAACAATTCTATAATTTCCTGGTTGTCTGATGATTTCATGGTTATCAGGATTTGCTGTAAGTTATTCTTTAATTGCCCAAAATTTTTGCTAGAAATGGAACTATAATACAGACAAGTTGTGACATCATTTTATGATTTACAATACTTTAAATAGGTTTGATTTATCAGATCAAAATTATAATGTCAAATTTGTCAGTTCCGTGGCGACTTTAATATTCATCCATCATTTTGAATTATTTGTTTTCAGTTTTAGAGCTAATTTTGTTTGCATTGAGTGAAGTTTGTTTGTCTTACTCAGCTGTGGCTTCCAAAGTAAAGACTTACACATTCTCCTTCATTGCTTGTTCTAGCCAAGTAAGATTGATTTGCAACCACATATTCTGTATACTCATGGCATCTTCTAAACATATGACCTGACAACAGAATCTGCATTATTTTTTGGCATATTGGGTCAGATGTGAAATGTATAGGGCTATTCGCTGTCACTGCATATCAGGACAAAAGTGTCAAGGAACTACAGTCTTATAATGATAGAGGGCTGTTGTCCTGGCTGCAGGGTAATTATCTGTGGCAGTATGATCAAATACTTTCAGTGTGATGTGTAAATAGTATAATTTATGCAAAGTATCTTAATGAGTATAATTAATTCTGATTTTTATAACTAATTATCAATTAAGAATATTCATTTATCTGTGATTTCGGACTACCAACAGGAGATGACATTCAATTCCCAACTAGGTCATTACTTTCAGTGTGAAGTATAAATAGTATAATTTATGCAAAGTATCTTAATAAGTATAATTAATTCTGATTATGATAACTAATTATCAATTTAGAATATTCATTTATCTGTGATTTCGGACTACCAACAGGAGATGACATTCAATTCCCAACTAGGTCATTACTTTCAGTGTGAAGTATAAATAGTATAATTTATGCAAAGTATCTTAATAAGTATAATTAATTCTGATTATGATAACTAATTATCAATTTAGAATATTCATTTATCTGTGATTTCGGAGTACCAACAGGAGATGACATTCAATTTCCAACTAGGTCAAACTTGTGCCTGCCTACAGGAAATGTCCAGAGTAATGTGAAGAGGGCGTGAATAGCAACTCTTTAAATTGCAGTTTGTAATTTGTGTTCCAAAGATACATTTAGGTCAGCCTGACCATAGGCAGTGGTCAGGGTGCATTGTGTGACCTAGCTTGATTCATTGCACCATTAACAACTAATCTTTGCCCAGCTAAATGGTGTAGGAGTTCTAAAGAGAAAATGAATTCTCTGAGGTTGTTTGATGTGAATTGCAAATAGATGGTCAAGTAAATACAGTACAGTGTCATCATGAATGCTCAATTAAAGTGAATTGTGATTCGTGATTCGTCCAGATTTGTGGTCAAATCAATTTCATAACAGAGAGTTTGAAAAGCATTGATTTATAGATGACTCTGCAAATTTAAATTTCCATGATAAAGTGGATGAATTTGATGTTTCAACCACAGACCCTAGAGAAACATTTTCTCTACAGTCTATGTTTTAACTATAAAGTGGAAATAATTTCTGTGTGCTTCTTTCATGATTTTTGATACTTATACAAGAATTCTTTAAATTTGCTATGTTTTAAAACATTCAATGACATTTTATCATGCCTGTTCATAGAAATATTTAAGAAAATCAACAAGATTTTGTGTGCTAGTTTATAAACATGAAAAAATATCAAAGAAGGCAATTCTGAGGAGATTTTGCTGGAGATTAAGACTTGGATTATTTGACATTTGTGGACTTGAAAACACAAACTGTAGCAGAGGTAAGGCCATAGTGTTGGCACATTCCGTGTGTATTTACCAATTTTTGCAATATTTTATAGGTGGATCGCATTGAAATTTTTTGAAATGTTCATCCTTGATTTCTAACATTTTACCTGAATCCTGTAGTGCTTTTATCAGTAAGAAAAACACAATGATGTTGCAGTTTATAGAAATCTTGTAAATCTCCATAGAATATTTAGACCTCTATTTTAATCATTACGATGTACATCTACAATAGCTTTTGACTGTGTCGGTCATTCAAAGGTGATTTGAAATTATCCTTAAAGCGACGCTTAACATTTTCCGTTAACCTTTGAACTCAGCAATGTATTCTCAAGTAAGTAATTTGTATTTTTAAAGAGTGACAAGTACTGTGAAGTTAATGAGGCACTGTATTCATTGTGTACCTAAAGTCTATTACCATAGTAACCTGCTGTCACTATCTCCAGACTTAATTAAAAAAGAGGCAGTTAGCTGCATCAATCATTTCTTGTTCATCTGAATTTGTAATTTCCCATCTTGTGACAATGATGTTCCCGGTGTTTTCAGTCCTATTAAATTGATACAACAATAGTATTCAAATACTGTATTCATTAGAGTGAGACAGTTGAATGAACGTATTTCTATTATTCTGCAAATTGATTGATTAATAATACATTTTATGCAGCTCAGTACGCACGGTACGCATGTTTACTCGTGAACACAGTTTTTAACGGGATTATTCAACCTGGTCAATCAGGTTCATTGATCTTTCTTACAATGAAAAGCTGGCAAATGTGTTAAAAATACAAATTTTTAATGGTAATATAAGTACATAATGCTTCATTTTGTTAAATGGGGATTTAACATGACAGGGTAATGACTGTAAGCTTGGATACTTAAATTTGTCGATATTCTTGACATGTTCAATGGCTTGATGTTTGCTCTGTAGTGTACTGTGCATGTATTGACCCAGCCCCGATGAAGTGTATCAGTGTACCTGTACAGTTTTCATTATGGAAATGATAACACCATAATGTGTACAAGTATTGTGATGTTAAAAAAACTTACTGATGCCTTAATATGGATCAAGTGTTGTTGTTTGTCAATGTTCATTTTTTTTGGATTGACTATTACATATTTCGGAGGTGATATGCAAATATTTTGCCTTCCAAGATTTTATGTATTTTGATTCAGCATGCTGGCAGAGAATGCATACATTTATTTCAGAATTTGACTTTTTTCCATTGTGTAATTTTGCAGAAGAAACCAATCTGAAAACATTTTTCACAGTTTCTAACAGTGTATCATTTCCATATTAAACTACCCCCCCCCCCTTAATTTAATGGTCCATCTCTTAACTCAGCGTGCTCTCATCTGACACTTTCAGCATCAAAAAACCGCACTGAGCCAAAATGGCTGATGACATCTTGAGATACCTTCAACATCAAAACCACCATTGCTCTGCCCATGAATTAGCTCAAGCTCTTGGAGTAACCAAGCGACAGATGAATGCACTACTGCACCAGTTACAGAAAACAGGACAAGTAGAGCGAGTACAGGATTCACCAGCCACATGGAGAATACACCAGCCTTTATATAATGTTGTCAAGTCATCTCATCAAAGGAGAGTCTCACCAAGGCTGGCAATCAAGGTGAGATGGTGTTTCTCTTTTTTGAAAAACTCTGTCGTTTTTCCAATGCAGTTATGGTAAAAACATGAAAAATTTACAAGTTAAAATACCATACATTTGTTCTGACAATTACCCTTGTCAAAGGCATGGCCCAAGAACATGGCTGTCCCACCACTATATTTCAGTGCCCTCTAACTTTAATATTTCTGAACTTTTTGAGTCAGTACAGGTATTTTACACTGTTTTAAATTGCATTTTAGATGTCTCTTTTATGCCAGATTCTTATGTATCAACAGTTTACATCCAAACTGGTAGCCAAGTTTTCAAGTCATCAATATATTTGTCAGATTTATTGTAAAAGTCTTGTCACAAAACACATCACGGTGCCAGTGAGCCTTTAGGTAAACTATTAAGTAAGAGTACTCTTATGTACGGTACACATGCAGAGACAATGAAGGATGTGATTGAGTGTTGGAAGCCATTTAGCAGAAGCTGCTTCTTCCTGATTTCAAATCAAAATTACCTGATAACTCCCTTTGAGTGTATTCGAGAAGAGAGATATTATCAATCAGTAATTGTGAAAAGTTGGAAATATCCCTTGGTAGTGACACTAGTGCACAAGACATTTCATATTTGAGGATTGCATTGGATTTCTCTGCATCTATGGATGGATTTGATAGCATAAAACTCTGACCTTAAAGTTTCAGTGTAGCTTAGAAGTGGGATGTGCTATGTTAAAATGATTTAAAGACAATAAGAGATATACTTTATTTATATTTCTGTGTGCTACCCATGTAAATGGACCGGTAAAAGTAAATGTGAATTGTTGTACTACATAGATGTCGTATGTAGTTCACGCTGTAGAAGGCATTTATGAAGTGCATAGATAATGGTTTGAGCATCATATGATATCTAGGAAAATTGCTTGCAGCAAGATGGATAGGCCCACATTCACAGCCCATGATAAGGGCTGAAGTTTCCAATGAAAATTGCTAGAAAGCCCCTCTTGTCACATGACATTGACAGTGCCGGTGTGGCTTGGCAAGATTATGGTCAATCTCATTTGCATCATCATTTGCATATGGCTGCCAGGTCTTCCTTGGTTGATTAAATTCCCTATTTCCTGAAAGGCTGCAGAAAGATAGAGAGTCTTGAATGCTTATCAGTGGATGAGTGCAAGTCTCATGGCAAGGTTTTTACAGTGTGTACATCCTTGATTTGAAATGTGTTGCTGTCAGTGTAAGTGTACAGTATTGACACTCTGATAGCCGGCATAGTGTTTGATGTGGTGTGTTATTTTGACATATCAAAGAGCTGCTTGTGTTCAAGGTAAGGTGTTGTCCATTTTTCTAACATCTTAATTACTACAGTATCATGTTCATCACTTGTTACAAAGAGCTATGTGAAACTGAGATATTGCAACATATGCTACACTGCACTCATGAACGGTCTGGCACAGAATGGTAGTATTGGTACACTAATGAACACTTTCATGAATACTGCTAGCATCTAGACTATGCATTCTCTTCTCTCATCACAGAGTCCTATGGTTCTATTTCATTTTATGTATAGCGTATCGTTAATTATTTACAAGTTTAGAGGCATCCAGGTCATTTCATTATATTAAGGTCATGAAGTGAGTTCAATATTTACACAGATGCTATCTATCGCTACTCACATCCATTGCCATAAAACTTGAAAAAATATTGGTATAAAAATTGAAATTTTGATGCTGATGACAGCAAAAATATTTTTATGCATGTCAAGCTGAAGAATGGCTATTCTTTTTAGAAGTTAATAATATAAAATGAACTTTAATACCAAAATCAAAAGTGGTATCATTTTCTCTATGAAAACAATGTGATGGAAAAAGAAGAATGCAGGAAAAAAGTTGAAAAAGAGATGGAAACTTTGAACCAGTCTTGATGCCATGACTTACCGGTGGAATTTTTTAAAATCAAAAAAATATACAAACTTAAAACAGACTGACTCCAAGGTTCAGGTTTCTTGTTGAAAATATGATATGACCAATGTGCGTTGAAAGGAAAGTGGCTTGTATTAATGAAAGGGAAACTGTGTTGTCCATAGTATCTCTGATTTATCAGTAGGTACTGGTAGGTATCATCCCTATGCCACAGGATTTCATATAGTGTAGTTTTGGAATAACTTGTTATCACAAAGTGCAACATTTCCAGGAAATTATGCAACTATCTGACAGGCTAGTGTCATTTTCCTGGGTAAAACATGATTTGGAATGGGAAAGTGTGAAACATAGTAAATTCACTCGAAGTGCATTTACCCTTTTCTGCCAGGCCTGTGGGTCTGTCTTTGGCCATACTGTCAACTTGGCATGTGTTATTGACAAGAATGTAATGTTATGTGCTCAGTTTGGCACCAGCTACAACTGTTGATGATTTTTTAAAATTATTTTTGTCTTCAGTTTTAACCAGTTTCTTGTTCTACTCCCCAAAGCATGTGGAGATACAGAGTATTCAGCTCGTAAACTCAGCATGTGCTACATGTGTACTGGTAGACTGTATTGATAATGCTGACAAGTGAATTCTGGTCTGGGCTTGAATTCAAGTGTCAACAGTGACTTGCATTTTACAATTGAACACTCCGCGCGTTGACAAGATAAGATATTTCGACAGGCTGTGGAGAGTAGAAAAAGAAATTGCAATAGTGCAAAGATCATCAAAAATTAGAGCAAGTACTGGCCTTTTAAAATCCACCTTTAAACTACCATGAAAATATTTATTCATAATTTCCCAACAGAGTTATATATAATTTTATAAATGACAGCAGTTTCAAAGAGGAATAAGTATTAGGAAATTTTAGGTAATTTGTTTCTCTTATTCAAAAGTCACAGAATGACCCCTTGTTTTACTTCTAGATTGTTATAAAGAATAGTCAAAGTTTCATAGAGGATATTTTGAGCAAAAGTTCAAGCTTTTAGTTTCAAGGCACATACTACATGAATATGAAAATTGGGCTATTCCAATCCTACTTTCTGAATTAATGAAGTGACTATAGGCATTACATGAATATGGAAAATGGGACATTCCAATCCTACTTTCTGAATTAATGAAGTGACTATAGGCATTACATGAATATGGAAAATGGGACGTTCCAATGCTACTTTCTGAATTAATGAAGTGACAAGGCATGACCTTCTCACTTCTTGCTTTCATATCTCTTTTTATCACTTTTTTATGAAAAAATATCTGCTCCAACAGACAGAAGGTTGGTTAAAATGTAAGTATTGTAAGTATTTCCTTGAAATCCAATATCCAACTTTTAGAAAAGTTTTTTCTGCAAATAGTATAGCTGAAATGGCCTGATTGTGTTGAATTTAGGATGTATTTATGTTCAATTTATGGGATATTTCCTCATAATGCTGAACAATAACCTGATATGCAATGCGGCGCTGTCGGATATGAGTGAATATATTGCATGCCTTATGTATTATAAGTACTGGCCGTGTTAGACCATGGGCTACATTATCAAAGGTGAAATTTCCACCCTCGGGGAATTTCCCAGACAAGGCTATTCTGAAAGCTGGTCATATGTATGAGTAAAACGTAGTCTGCAACATTTAAAAGTTATTGGCTGAGTTGGAAAATGAAGCAGTTTATATATCAAAACTCCAGGCCATGACTGTTGATATAAGGGTTAACTTGATCTTGTAAAATACCCATTGTATTCATTATCTCTGATCACAGTCAAGGTGCATGTTATATGATTAGAAAGCTAATTGAATTAACAATAAAATTTGATACAGCTAATTTGAGTAATCACATCACAATGACACAATTTCAATTCAACTTGCAAAAAGAATAGTCTCAGTCCCCTTGATGAAATACCTTTTACTGATGGGAAAGTGTCTTAAACAGAATATTATATTCACATTATACAGATTTTTTGATTATTTTGCACTTTGTTTCTAGAATCTGTGGAAACTACAAATTGCACATGATATGAACATGTAACATTTGATTTAGCACTTGTGTACATTTCATGACTGTACAAGCCTGCAGCATCACTGGAAGTGAAAGTTCTGTTTGTAATTTCTTGTATAGAACATGTAATGTATTTCTGTGATATTCCATCAAAGACTTTAGTCTGTGTTATGTTTGACAAGCAGTTTGTATTTTGTTTCAGAACTTGCTTCAGTTAGTATTACAGTTAGGGTTTCTTTGACAGAATTACACAAAAAGGGTCCATAAAGGCTGGTTGCATTAGTTACACAATACACAAATAGACACTGCCAATGGAGGTTTCATATAAAACTAAATGCATTTTACTTAAAACAGCCAATACTGTCTAATGCTCCAATGCCAACAAGATAGCAAACTGACTCAGATGGTTTTACTGTGCATATGATGGGCTGTCAAAAGTCATTTAGGTTTCACCCATGCTGGCCCATGGACTAGCCATTGTCATATGGACAAACAATACTATATGTACACCAGGTCTTCTGGCCTGTTTGCATATTGTCAAAAGTTGACTAATTGCATTGTCAACAAACTTTATACAGAAAATAAAATTGTTATATTTGACTATGTTAAATCTATACAGCATCGCAAAATTTCAAGCATGTTTCTCTATAGCCCTTTTCCTGCCAGACAGTATCACTTCCTCATTTGCTAAGTCAGTAAAAAGCGGTATTGAGCCAAAACCAAATGTATTTTCACCTACCGGTACTTAGCTTGGTATGTAATACTATGTTATAGCAGCTTTCCTAGTTTCAGTAGTCTGTTAAAAGTCTTGTTCACAGTCTCTGTCTTCAGGGACCTTCAAATCCTCTTCATCTTTCTTAAAATGCACAATATTGGACATTCATATTTTGTTTCTGTCACTAGTTTTAACCAACTTGATCTGATGGTAAAATATGAACTTTGCAGGTAAAGGGTGATTAATAGCTCATGCAGTCATGCAGAGGAGTCTGTTTCAACGTCTGGTCACATGATACGTACTCCAAGTTCAAGTAAAATGTGGCTATGCATTGTTGATAGACATCAATGGTTCAAACTACACATATAGGATTTCCATTCAAAAAACCTTTTTTCTAGCCAATGTCATGAATAATGCTTTGCTTTTCAAAATTACAATCAGAATCCACAGTTGTTGTACAAGGACTTGCTTCATTGCCAAATGCCAGCTTCAGTTGCATGGTGCTGCATTCTCAACTTGAGTGACTTCATCTTCCTGCACAGTCTATGTTGATATGAATTATAAGTATAGTGCATGCTATGTATAACGTTCAAAATGGACCCAGATTAAAACAGAAATCAAACAGCTATTGCTTAGAGGATTTGTTTTGCATACTACCAGTAAGATGTGTTCCTTGAAAGTGTACAAAGGACACACATCCACTGTCTGGCAGATCGTCCATGTAGCCGACACGAACACGAAGTGTCTGTTACCGGCTACCAAAAACTGTGAAAAATAGTAAAGAATGAGCTACAAAATCACTATCAGTTTTAAGTTGCAGGTAGAATAAGTCTGTGCCTTTGTAAAAAATACTATAAAAATAGTAGAAAGTGAAGAACCAGCTGAAAGTTAGTTGAGGAGACCTTGACCGCATATCATTTGCATCTCATTGTCGGCTACATGGACTGTGTGCCCACTGTCTAGGGGCAAAATCTACCACGCGGTATTAATGTCAAGCAATGAAGGTTCAAAGGTCAGAGTGGATGTCATTGATAAACTACTGTCAATGACCTGCAGTTATAAATGACATAAGTCCTGATGCTGTGACGACTGTGAAAGTATATAGGAAATGGTATAGAATTGCATAAACTCTGAATGTTGTAGGATTACAATGAATATCTGTAGCTCTGATGCTTCACATTATCCTTTATTGATGTACATTTACCTGTGATTGATGAGAGCAAGGGTGAAATATTGACTGACAGAAAAGATGTCTCACATTTTATACTTCATCTCTGACTCATCGTGTTCTGTCAGCTGATCAGCTATGTGTAATGACAAAATGTGAATGCGTTCAATCTTTTAAAGTGATGCTAAAACAGTGAGAACGAAAACAGGAGCGGATCATCACAGGTGTGTAGTGAGTTTGGTGATAAAGGACTATATATATCACAACACATACACAACACAGCACATACACTTTTAAATTGATTGAAGCATAGGGAAATGAAAATTTGAAATATTCCACTACAGGGCAGCCTGTCTAAACCTAACCTGTCAGGGACTGAGAAAATTGTTCGGTTTGTAGAGGTGTTTGGTTTAAGAGGTCCTTTTAATATAGAGTTCTGTTGGAATTGGACTCGGAAAAGGGTTCAGTTTAAGCAGGTTTCAAGTTTAGACAGGGTTTGGTCTAGACAGGTTTTACTGTATCTGGAAATTGCTTCTGATTTACTGAAAGCTATGTTTGACAAGGTCCTGACCTCATTGTACGGTATATGGCATAGACACTGCGTAAATATACTGACAATTTTAATAAGTAAAGAAATTCAAGGAAACATGGAAAGTTTAGGTGAAATAATAAATTGAAATTTGTGAATAATATTGCTACATGTATGTGTACCATTCATGTACTTAAAAAACTTTGTGGTAAAATCGAAATCTGCACCAGAGGGATTCCCAAATTTACAATCCCAAATACAACATACAAAAGATTAATTGACCAAGTCAAGAGATACAAAGTACGATTTTGTTGAATGCAAAAAAACTGCTAAGTTTTGGAACAAACTAATTTGGCATCTGCTTTGAAATGGAAACCAGTTTCTCTGATCTGTTTCTTTTGTGAAAATTTCAAGAGACATTGCAAAAGAAGAAACGGAATATATTTACTCATTTGTAGTTCTTGTACATAGGATAGTACACGTTGCACCAAAAGTAAATAATCTAACATGCACTTTGTAAAATGAAATGTGTCAAAGGCAGTGCTGGGTATTCTAGCTACCTTCAGTTCATTTTATTAATTAATCTACATGAAGAAAGCTGTGTTCACAGATGATTGGGCGACAGATCATCCTGAATTTGACAGTGGGTATCACCGATTGTAGTATTCATCCAGTTAATGATTGCCTTTTCAAACAATACTTGTCTGTGGCATGGATAATTTACTATGAAGAATAATCACTTTTTTCACCGGAGTGTCAATGATACAGTTGGTGTATCAAAACAGATAGTTATAATCTCCACTTCTGATATAATCCAGTGGATATTAAGTCACAGCTTTTCAGAGACTGCTTGTCCAATATCTTTTTATCTCTGATAATTTACTTTGAGCAAGGTCATTCTTAATTACAGAATTCAGACCTCTCATTACAACAATGTTAAAAATCAGCATATTTCAGGATAGTTTTATCATTTTCGTTGAAAAATTCGTAGATAATTTGTCGTATATTGATATGTCCTTAGGGATGACCCCATTGTTGTATTTTGCTGTATTACCATAAAATGAACTACTTCTTCAAGCCTTGTGAGTTGATAACAGTGTATATTAAAATAGTCTGATAGACAGTGCAAGCCATATACTGTAACTCCAAGTCTAGAGTTGGTTCAGTTGATTGGCCTATGGCAACAAGAGCTTTCTCGATAAGTGAAGAGCCACTGTTGGTTTAGAAAATTGCTGTATTTATCACAGACTTTTAATATGAAATAAATCAAATCAAAATTGCATGGGGCATATTTGTAGGATTACTGTATTGAACTAAAAAGAAAATCCATAACTTGTGATAATGTTTTCATTAGTGTTGATCTTACTAAAGTTAAAAAATATTTTTTTATTATTTGTTTCCCTTTTAAAGCATATATATGTTGAACAGCAATAGCCTTTGCAACACAATGCATTATGTGAAACATTCCATTTTATTGTAACATTTGTTGTTAACTGAATTTTGGGCTGGGCTAGAATTCTAGTCCAGACTACGGAGAATTTGGAAATCAAGAATTGAAAACTAGGCGTTTCAATATGTGTTTGGGAGAAAAACAGAGAAGGAAACACACCATAGTTTACAAAAAGGACAAAAAATTCTTGAAAATACATGTTTAACGCCAGTGATTGAAATCTTGACTCTGTCTAAGGGACAGATGTGGAAATTGAATATATTATTAAAGTCTAGGTTTCTTGAAATAGGGAATGAAGAATGTTGCACAAGCCAGGACAGAGATTGAGCATTTCCACAATGAGGAAAACAATCACATGTTTCAATCATATAGTTGATAATATGTATGATAGAATCAATCAGAAAGGATCAGAAAGAACGGCATTTAATTTTGTTGTCAGAAGGATTTGTGATTACACTCACATAAGATCTACATGTTGAAATGATATATGGTTGATCAAGGAGTTGTGATGTGTGTGGGCGCCCTCATTATCGCCACTTTGACCCTGCTGAAGATTTCAAAATTTTTGTAATTTTGTGTGATGCAGTTTTCATCTGCAGTTATGTATGAGTGGAGCTACCGGTATAGTGTTGCGATGAATTTTTGTTGTGAAGATGCTGTACGGTATGTTTGAATGGCAAAAAAAAAATCCCAGTTAGATCATGTTTTACCTCAAATCTGCCAAATGTTATTTTGTTAGATATTCTCAAGGACTGTGGATCAAGGGCTGAAATATTTTAAACATAGTGATGCATGGGAAAACGTGACTTGTGATTGCAGACATCAAATTAATTCCTGTATTACATGGGGACATAGGCAGATATAATTTATGAATGGAAAAACAAAACTCACAAATATCAATTATGACTATTAACATGATCATTTAAAATTCATATTGACAACATTGTGTTATCAATGAAAATTAATCAATTCAGAAAAAAATTGCTATGAAAGCCATAGTATTAATTGATTTCATGTGTCTTTTTAAGTTTTCTATCGGGTAATATGCGTACTAAGGAATCTGCTGTATTATTATTATTGGTTGTCGATAGTCACTTTCATCCTAGTGAGAAAACACTGTCATGAATTATCACGGTTGCTTTGCAACCTCAACTTTTCATACTCACTTTGCAAAAATTTATTGCTTTTTGCAAACATGTAGGCTATTATTATTTCACTTTCTTGCGTGGATGTTACCACCGCTACAATTGACTTTCAGTTCATACAAAAGGACTTAATCCCCATGTATTGCTCAAATCTCCTTATTTTACATTTTGGCTGCAAGCAATTATGCCATAGTTCCAGAAATAGAAATGCGATATGTAATATGCCAACTTGTAATATGTCAACAATGATGTACATGGTAATATAATATGAAATTTTCTTATCACATTACATGCTAACATACTGTAATTGTTTCTTTGGATCAGTTAATTTTCCAAATTAAAATTTGCACATTTGTAAATACTCTTGTGTAACATGTATATAACATGACGTATTGGCTACTCCAGTTCTGTGTAGCTTCCGATCCTACACTCAAAGTCAACTTTCATCGGTCAATTTCTGTTTCGAGTTCAAAGGTCATGTTCGATAATAGTTGCCTTCCTTCCTTTCCTGTCTATGAATTGTTATAACTGCAAAGAAATGGCATTGTATGACAAATTATCCAGGATATTGAACTGACATGGTGGAATGGAAGGTCAATGTGAGTGTACCAGTCAGCAATATTCCACCTACACAGCATTTGCCCCGTTGCCAACCTTCGTATAAGGTTATAGCGTATCTCTATCGCTGGCACACAATGTTTTTCTACTTGAGAAGTTTGTGAATCAATCATTCTGTAAAACTAAGCCATTCAAATAAAATTAAAAGCAGATCAGGGTTTGAGAAACGATAAGAAAATACA
The DNA here is from genome assembly GCF_041260155.1 of Ptychodera flava. Classification (NCBI taxonomy): domain Eukaryota; kingdom Metazoa; phylum Hemichordata; class Enteropneusta; family Ptychoderidae; genus Ptychodera; species Ptychodera flava. The sequence goes on along the minus strand of NC_091943.1, from coordinate 34,853,877 downwards.
GCCTTGAGTGTGTTAATGAAGACCTGCAAGATTGATTTCTTACATAATATATAATATGTTCCAGAAAACTTTCTGTAAGTCAGCTGACAATCCTGGGGTTACAAATTTTTCACAGCCAAAATCCAAAATAACAGACTTCATAGACAAGCAATTTTTGGAGCAAAGTTTACAACTACGATTTTGTCTGTTATTATTATCTGAACAGTGGCAACATGGGCCGCTGTTATTTCATTAATATAATCTAGCTCTTCTACTGAGCAGCTGTGACTTGATACACAACTCTTAGGCCAAGAAAAAGAAAACGTTTGTTTCTAGTCCTCACGCGCATCAATTCAGACCCACCACGTTAACCTTTCTTTTCTGCTCATGAGGAAATAAAATGAAAAAAATGCAAAAATAGGCGACGATAACACAGAAATGTATAAAACAGAATGTAAACAAAATAACTGACACTAACATTCCATTCAGAACTGTACACATATGTCACTGTTATATTAAGCTGTCAAAACTGTGTATTGCTGCACTAAAAGTCAACCGGCAGAAATAAGGCAACACTGCCATGCATTTATCTCTGTTTGCATTCCTATGCTGTTTTCATGTATTTTTTTCTTGTTGGTTGAAGAATAAAAAAAATGTAGAAAAAAAAACCCTGCGTCACCGCATCATTTTTGAAATACCGGTATGTCTAGGATGAGAAACAAACTTTTATTTTTCTTGGCCTAATGAGGAATACATATTGTAGTAAGGGAAAACCATTTGATTTCTGTAGGGGATGGAGGAAGCGAGTATGGAATCAATTTGTTTCCCCATCATTGTGACAGAAATATTTTTTCTCCTTCAGAGAATATGTCAGAGTCAGATCTCACCTAATTTGCTGGTTTCAGGCACATTGCTAAGAATTTTCTTTTAATTCTAACTATTGGAACATTTTTCCTCAAGCAATTATATGATCAAATTATTTTTTCACAAATTCGTTACTCTACAAAATTCCTCCAACCCCCAGAAATAAAATAGTTCGGCCCTAAATGTACATTTGATATACATGTAAATATAAATTGCTGATTAAATTGCCGTCTTGGTATGTAGTAAGTAGCAGCAGTATCTTCAAAGCAACATTCTCAAAGCTGTCACCTTCATAACAGGCATAATTCAAAGACAGAAAGCACTATTTAAGGCTAGCTGCCAAGGTAGTGCCTGTACACGTCACACAGGCTAGGCTGCCAGTTTATTTTCAGATAAAATACATTCCAGCATTCAATAAAAAGTACACAGTGAGTATGACCCAGCTTCGTTGTACTGGTTGTCATGATATAGCAGATGCAATAGACAGAAATGTAGCAAGGTTAGCAAACTGTAAAAAAGTGTTTCCTCTTTAAAACATTTTGAAGAATTTATCATTCATATATCGTACTCAGTATCGATACCTTTGTTCACAAGTTGCGCAAATTAAAGCATAAAGTGTTAGATGTAATGTACAATTGTATTGACTTTTCTGAGGAGACCTCAGCAGGTGAATTCATTTTCTTTCATTTTATAGTTGACTGTTTATCAAGCAGTGGTCGTAATTCATACTTTCAAACAAATCCTGTGTGACAAGGCTTAGGGAGCACTCTGAATAATGTATATAGTGCAATGTCTTAGTAATGCATCATAGGTACAGTATATGTGCACTTTCTGTACCGTTACTGATCTTATGTACAATATGGATCTTAACTCTGAAGTTCAAGTATGTTTTGATATCAAATTAATAGGAACAATGACATTTACTTATATCCTGGAAAGGCTATTTTTGAAAAAGTATATTCACACCTAAGAAAGAGATGTTGAATGTTTTCCTGTGTTAAAAACACTGCTTTGTTGTCAGGAAAATTATACTCCAAGCAACTAATGGCAAACTCCTTCTTGACAAAGTGAGTTCTTACTTGACCTTACAGGGGTATATTTACTTTCAAGAGGCTATTAAAAGTTGTAAAAACATTGTCTGGGCATGCTGGGTTAGACATGTGATGACACAAGAGCAAAAAAGCGGGCTTTCCTAGCTACGACTTGAGACTAATGTGTTTTTAAATGTTAATTATTGTGAATCCATGGCAACAGGAGAGCATTAGTTTCTGATGGCGCAGCGTTTGAATTATTGATGCAGTGCATTCAAATGTTGGAAGTAACAGTTTTGTTGCATGAAAGCTCCATTCTTTGCCGACCGGATATGACATATATCCTTGGATACTGCCCATTCAGTGCTGCGACGAGTCTCGGATCATTGGACACGATAGGGTTTCACTACCAGCTGCAACCCAGGGTTAATCAGAGACAGACATTAGCATAATTGATGTGGACAAAGTGGTTAAGATTTAGTTTCCAGATCAAAGTTACCAGGTTTACAATGCTTTTTAACGTAAGATTAATGGCCATGATGAATTCACATCTAGTATCACTAGTTGAAGTATTGTACTAAAAAACTTGTCACAAACTCTTTGCTCAGGATTTATGGTCAGTAAAATTCAGTTTTCTTTTTTTTTCCATGAATTACTCAACAACAATACACATGAGTTTCCTTCTAGGCCATACGTTGCTTCCATTCATCCACTTTGTGTCATTCACCTTTTAACCAACTCTCACTATGAAAACAGTCAGAGCAGCTGTTTGGTGTGAAAGGTTGGAAATCTATCCTGTTTACTATAAGCATTTCTCGCTGCTTTTTCTCCATCACACTTACTCATAGAATTCTGTTCCAGTCTATACATCCTTTACCCGTTGGTTATAATCTATCCCCATCTCTCAAGATCTTTCCATTACCTTGTTTTGAGTTTCCAATGTCCTTTATCCCAATCAATCTTTTCCCTTCTCACTATTTCTACATTAACCTATCCACTGCTGAATAATGGCATAACCCTATTGTTTTCCATTGGAAATATTTGATCATTCCAAAGGGAAAGGGGGTGAAAGGGTGAAAGTCTGTTTGTCTTCCTTGCGTACTCACAGGATATTTTCTCTGCTCCATTGACAGTGGTAGACCTATTACTAAATTTGTTGCTTCTACTACAGGCATATCAAGTTTCTAATTAGTACATCTCTCACTGGTCCATCCATCACTCTCTCCTACATCAAACAGTGTCAATTCTTTTCTTCATCGTTTGATATGCCTGTTGCTCATTTGAAAGAGCCTGATCTAATTCGGGTTCATGTTGCCATGACAGCAGCTCCCCTCCTTGATCTATGGGACAGCAAAGCTTGGCTTTCCAACTCCATAATACTACACTAGTGCCACAAGTGTCAGTAGCCATTGCCAGGACCACCTGTTGTGAATGCTTGTCATCTTTGAAGCCATTTAATTAAATGTAAAACCATGGAAGCATTACTAATTTCACATTAAAAGGTCTGGAAGACTGAACAGTACATCTCGTAATGCTACTTACTGACAGTAAATACTACAAGTGCCTAAATGGCAACAAGAAAGTATTGAAAGGTTAGGTCAGTTTGAGAAATAATGTTAATGATGTTCAGAAGTCTAATAGTGCCAAAGATTTCTGTGACCATAATTCTAAGGAATTGAAAAAGGTATTATTTAACAAATAATATGCCTATACATGCTCAGCGAAGTTAACAGTTAAGAATGATAGATACAGTCTTGTTAGTAATTACCGGCATTTCAGTCACAAAGTCATTGCAGATATTAAAAACACCCTCAAAGATGAGTCAGACATGTTTCTTTGAAAGTTATTCATGTCACTGTAAAATATCCAGTCATGGAAGAAGTGACAAGTCATTGTAGCATTACTGTATTCTCATGAAGGTACAACAATGATTGCAATGTATAAAGGTATGAATAACAAGTTGTAGTAGAATTCCCTTTAGGTTGTCTTTGGTTATAAATTTCTCCAGTACTTCATCATCATCAGGCAACTATGCTAGTACATGTATGTGTGCTTTAATCTCTCTATATACATTTACCAGTATATTCGGAGGAGAAAATGAAAGATGGAAAAGAGCAAATAATTTCATCCCAATGTGTTTTACATAGTCTTAGTGATTCAGAGTTTGTAATCAGGTGTTTTTGTCTAGTTTTTCTGTCGGATATGTCATATCATACAAATATTAGAGGCACAATGGCAAAGTGTATTTGCTAAAAATAAAGAAAACGATTTGTCACTAGTAGTGAGCAATTGTGATATTTTTCTTTTGAAATTTCAGCCAGCTGTTTGGTAGTTAAGCAGACATCCTTTCCATGAAAATTCCCATAATGCTTTGCTGTATGGAAAGTGAACATTTAGTTTAGATGAAATTATTTGCTCTTTTCCATCTATTCATTTTCTCATCAAGACTTGAAGTCACTTCATTAGCAATGCACACATTAAAAATATCACTTGAAGAGTAAACATCAAACTTTTACCGTAAGTTTTTGCTTGTGAGTTTTTACAAGTTTATGTAAACTTATCAGAAATTTGTCTTTTCAGCGATAAAGTAATATCTATTTCTCAAAACTTGGTACAGATTTAAAGAAACATTAATTTTGAATGCAAATTTTATTGACTGAAAGGCACAACTGCCAAAATGTTTGCCATGTAAAGAAAACGGAATCTGTCAGTCCCCATATAGGCATAACACCCTCCCCCCCAGTTTATTTGAGTGAACTGTGATTTAAATATACCAAGATATATCACAATTTGTCTAATCAAATATCTTTTGTTTATTACATTTTGTTTAATCATAGATAAATTTGTAAGTGTCAGAAAAAAATCAGTACCTCATATAGAGATTAATTTTGATTTGCATGTCAATCTTCCATGAAAGGTTGTTAATTTGAATACCACCGATTGTTATCGCCAGGGTTAAAATTTGGACTTCTGTTTCAAGAAAAGTGAAAACTCAATTAACAGATTGAGTTGAAAAAGTACCCACTTAATATCTAGATGATTAAATTTGACATTTTCATATGAGGTCAAAGAGAAAGTTTTCCTTTCCATTATTTCGATGTTGCACCAGTTAGATTTACTTTTGCTCAATGCAAGACAAATGAACATACCAAACAAACAGTAATTGGTGTTTGCAAACTTCTGTAAAAACTTCATTCAAAACCTAAAATTAATGAACTTTAACCAAAGAGCTATCTTAAATTCATTATATTTATTTTTAAAGACTAACACAGTAGAGTGACCTAGCCTTAAAAATGTAATCGCATAATTATTCTAAATTTTGTAAACTACTGGTATTGTCATTTTTTAAAAGCAGTGTTTGTTTTAGAACTTATAAGTTGATCTATGAAAACATCTTGTACATTTTTTTGAGACAGTGTTACTATAAAAATAGATTTCCAGGCTAGCCTTTATTTCTGAGAACAAAGGGCATATGATTTATGGTAGTACAATCAATACCATGACAGCTGAGCAAATGATTTATGGTAGTGGTATTAATAACACGACAGCTTTTTAAAATTTTGTAGATTTAGTCTGTTAACCATAACTTTTTACCAAAATGTGTTCCCAGAATTCGCATGAAGTAAAGTAGATTCTCATGGTAGATTTAATTGAACTAATCACATTGTACCTGCTCTGATTTTTTGTTTTCAATTGGGTTTCTGTGACCCAGGTCATTCAAATTTAATGTTGTTGGTGGTCTGATTGAGCATGTGTTCTCAACATTGCACTTTTAATGAGTTTACTTGTTTCGTCCGTCATTTAGATTTCTCTTTATTTCATTTATTGGCTTCAGTGTTTATATTTTTGTTATTTTTCACATTTTCTCAAACCGACAAATGGCAAAATTGCAAAAGATATATGAAAATAGGATGCATCATTTAGAATGGAACTTTATCCCCCAGCATTTGCATCAAATAATCATCTAACTTCAGAGCTGATCATGAATACTCATCGTATCCAAACTGATTACAATTTTGGACTTTTTAAAATTCCTCATCATAATTACTGGTAGGTTTAAATGAATCGTGTACTATGAATTTAACATTGCAAGTTGTCTATCTCACAATTTTTTATCAGAAATGGTTTCTCGTTATTAATTATTTAATTATTCCATCCATTTTAGTTGTTTTTAGTGTTTATCAGGAATTTTTTTCATATTTTCATGAAATTTAAACCCAACGCTAATGACATATATGATAATGAGATGCACCACGACGTGAAAGTTTATTTTATGTGGATATAATGCAATTTTCACTCATCAAAGATTTTTAAAATGAAACCATTTCATATTCCAAGAGAAAAAAATGTTTTTGTGTCGCTGGATGGCATAAAAGCTGAATATTTTGTAGCGCTTAATAGTATTACAGTTACTGGTAACGTGATTACACAAAGAACAAGAAACATCAAAGCTAATTGACTTCATTGCTGAAAGTGCTGCTTTAATATTAATGTGGTCGCAGTACTCAAGTGCATGTGTATTCAGTAAGTATATGGCTGTCTGCTTGAAAGGTGGATTATCATAATAGCCTTTCACCAATCATTGTACTCAAGACAGGTGGGTTCATTCAGGTATAGAGAAATACATCATATATATACATATAAGATATACAGAAACTGAACCAGTTCCATTCCAAATGCTGTAAACATCAAAACGGTAAGATATATACACAGACCCATTCCTTTCCAAATTTTTGACAGCCTTCCGGGTGAGCTGAATTCAGTGATTCATGTCTGCCCTGCCTTCTGGGGTTTATTGCTGACTGAGATATGCTTGAGATTGGTTGATATTATCGGTTTAGTAATGTTCATGTAACAGCGGATTTCGAGTCACATGCCATGCTGCCGCTCACATGGCAGGGAGTGAACGGGGATGTTTGCTGAGAGCTTTTTATACAGGGCGATGGAAGTGATGGACAGACAGATGTAGACAGGCTCAGATAGACAAAGAACAGGGTATGATCTAGTTCACCAGACAATGGTGAGACAGGGAGTTGCTAGAATAACGGAGAGGATGTTAATTCAACACTGGGAAGACGGTATAAATGCTATCAGTGCCAGACAGGCATCCGTTTTCAAATTGAAATAACTGATTATGTATTGTTATTGTGGCGTGGGTAAGTACACTTCAAAATTTTCTATGTCTTGTGATGGCAAGCTTTATTTCTAATTTGATCCATTATTGTGTGCCAGACATTCCCGGCTTAAAAATGTCAGATTCTGATTTTAAAACGTCACAATGCAGTCAACTGACCTCGTTTATAATCTGCAGACACATAAAGTGTGGCTGTATTTCAATCATTGTCTTGATCTCATATTTTTTCTGTGTAAATTTATTCTTGTCAAAATTGAAAGAAGAATTTATTTCCGTAGATTTAACGTTTTTATTTTCTATAAAACGTCATCATTTTTTGCCGTGATGTCTCTAGCAATCGTGTCTCATCTATGAATCACTTGCATGTTGAATAATTCAAGACTTCACCCATTGTCATTGCATCGTTTCCATTTCCTCTTATTTCAGACGCACAAATTCCTTTCCTTCATGTCAGACATTTTTATGCGGGATTAGAAATGCACTAATGGTTGCCATTGGTCGACAATGACGGTAAATTCTTGGAAATCTGAAGATATCAAAATTTATTTTAAACAGGGATATGTCTGCATGTGTCGATGAGAAGCATGTCGAAAAGCAACATCAAATACCTACTGAGTGGAAATTCGATCAAATCAAAGAAATATTGTAGATCTTTAATCAGCTATGGTATTAAATATTTACGTCTTTAAGTTGCAACATTTTGAAATTTTAATTGACAGCTAGACGGTACCATGAGATGTGCAGGGAGCATATCTAATAGTGAAAATCATGCATTCATAGTATAGTTAACCTTTTAACATGAGTCTAACATTATTCATATTTTTTCAGTGAGACATATATTATCCTTCAGAGTCATTTGTCTGTGGATCACTCACATGGCTAGTGTGTGTGTGTGTGTGTGTGTGTGATTATGTAAGAACACATTTTTACCTTGGTTTGATGAATATAATTCTGTTAATTTGAAGAAGTGGTGAATGCGTGTTTGGAACGATGATCGTATGTAAAATTTGAAATTCTAATGAACATTACTTGATAATTGTAAAGGAGAGCTAAACAAGGTACTGAGATACAAGACACCTCACTTCCTTCTGCAAAAGATGCAAAGAAATATAGGATATGCTCTTTCTTCTTCTTTGATTTTGTATAATTCAAGATAACCAATGATGAATGTTGATCAATATTGTAAAACATTAAGAAAATTTAATGTCATTTCTAATCTAGATTGAAATACATATTTTAAAACGTATTCAGTTTCCATAATATGTTGAAATACACTGAAATACCACATCAGTTTATTTTTACACTATCTCACAAGTAAATTCTTTAAGACAGACACAGTAAGCCAGTGCCAGCCTTCCAGATGAAAGTTGCTAATAATTTTGCAGTGATACAACGTGAATAACAAAGTCAGCATCAATAACTGTTGCCATCACATCCATGGTGGTACACATAGATTTTACTTGGCTTTTTTCACTGAAATTGACCCTAGTGATTTGTATGAGAGTAGTATATCCCTAATCAGAGTCTGGCTGTTGACCTCTGGGAATGTGTTTAGTCATCAGTGACACAGCGGGAATGTATTCCTGGTGAAATAGAATGTCTCAGATATGACGGTGGGAGGGGACGTTTCCTGTAAATAGCCTGTAATGATTATTCTATATGGTGTCAGACAGCAATACAGCTTAAAGGTGGATTTGTTTGGCTAGGGCGAAAATGTGAGAATTTATTTCCACCGGTGAACGGCAAATATCTCTTCATTTTACTTTTACACTGGCTGAGTCATCCACCACCTTGAATTGCCATCTCATAGCTACTTTAATATTACATTAATATTTATTTCAATTAACGTTGTCCTTGTCTCCATTGTATCTGTCTAATCGTGAAAATCAATCAATGCTATTATGATGATGACTTGAAACTCAATCTCGTTATCAGCTGTGTAACTTCAGTTCTGTGGCTACTGAACGTGTGCCTTCCCTTTATCTCACAGAGTTTACTGTGCAGTGTCAGTGATATCTTGATTGAATTTGTCTGTGCACTGATTTTATGAATCAAATCTATTATCTCACATTGTGTTATGACGGAGCTGGACCAGCCACAAAATTAAGTCTGTGATGCCAGTCCATCATGAAATACAAAATACCATCATGACGTCTGAATATAATAAGTCCCCTGTAAAAGATGGTCGGTCTATTTTCAAGCAATATAATCAATCAAAATATAAATATAGTAACATTCTATGAATATAAAAAGAATAACATTCTATGGTTACGAATGGCATGTTTAATTAAAAAATTAGCTCTTTATGTCATATAAAAACGTAATTCTTTTGAATTGCTGTGAATAGTAAGATCTTTTCAGGTTTATTTTGATGGAATTGCGATTATATTTGTTCTAAAATTGTTCAATCTAAAATGTATAACAGATAAAATAAGACTACATTTTCCCAGCATGCATAGTGTTTTGTGGTAATCAGCCAGAGAAAGTACATTCGGGTAGATGCTATGAGTGAGTCAATATTATTCTGACACGAATAATTTGTCAATGTATCTGTTATTGAAACTCAGTGATCATTGATTGAAGGCAATCCCATGTTCCGACATTGTACGGTTCAGGTACAATTAATAAGGTTTACTGTTCAACAAAAGCTGACACTGGAAATGAAGACGAATGTTTCATGGTACATCCAGTCCGGTTTGTCTCCATCTTGGCTGTGAGGTTTCCCCACTGGCTGACTCAACACTTTGGGTTCAGTCACCAAAGTTTAATTGAGGTCAAAGGTCTCCTGCTAAGGTTTATTTGTGGGCATCATGCCTCCATCAGCATAGCAGACACAGGATCCTGGTGTAGATACGTGGTATATGGCATTGGACACCTTGTGTACAGCTAAACTGTACTAGAGGACATTCCCTAAAGTAACCATGTGTTCAACCAAATGCTCGGAATCCACAAAGGTTTGTGATGTGTTTTTCATTGACAGGCAAATGAATGTGAAAAACAGTTTTCTGCCATGCTTTATGTGTAACATCAATTATATGAGGTAATTTTATACAGCACTTCTCAGTTCTCTGCTTGTTTCTCAGAATTGCTCAGTCCTTTACGAACAACTCAGTCCCATACAGACAAGTACAAACTGTATCATCTATACCGGTATGTCCCTGAAATGTGTTTGAAAATGTTCCATTTGAAATTCACTATATCCGAGCTTCTGAGATCCACGGATATTTGTTCACAATCACGTCTGAAAAATTCATAGCCATATCCTTAGTAATTTGAACTGCAAATGTTGCCTGGCAACAATGGTGTTCATGAAACACAAAAGGAACATCAGTGAGTACAGATTGTTGGAAAGCTCTCAGTGTAACCATTGTCAAGTGAGTGTCAGAACATATTCTACCTCATGCTTCCATCTTTGAGTATACTAGTTTATTCTTTGGAAAGACTTATGTTTTTATACATCCTGTAATCAATGCCAGTTTTTCCATGTTCAACTCAGACTGTTTATTTTCCAGATCATCGAAACTCCGGAAGTAATCCCATCAAAAGTCACTTTTTAAAGTTTACTGTGTTACAGAAATGTACTTCATCAAAATATGCCAGAATTACATTATATGACAAAGTTGATGTTTATTTAGGAAAGAGGCTTAGATAAGGTGGAAATTACGCTGTAGAGTATTAATTCCAGGCCATGATTGGATAGAAGGACGAAAAGACAGTAGTATATCGACATATTTTATAGTGGCTTCCAAAGCTCAGCAGTGATAGGCTAGGCTGTCACTCAGAGCACACAGATTTTGACGAATGAAAGTCCTGGATTGATTTAGTGTAAGGGACATATCGGTGATTCAGTGATTAGCTGGAAAAGTCAGGTCTATAATGAGTAGAAATAACCCTGGACAGTGATGGAGATGTGACAGTGCATATTTGAACAATAAATGTGAGGTGTATTCTGCCCATGTTGTCAGGTATTTGTCCTGTTGAAAAGTTCTGTACTAGCTATGAATTGTACTTCCATGCAACATCACCAGGGGTTATGATACAATATCTATGGTACAGGCATTAATAGTCTGTGGGCCGAACCCTGAAAAGGGCTCTAGAAGTTGACTTTTTGAAAGAGGAAATTTGAGCAAGTTGTCATGTGGTGGAATTGATACCTTACACATACTTGTATAGAAAATTTAATGTTCTACCGCAGTTAGATCTGTACTTTTCAGATTTTTGACCAAATCAGTACAGATTTGCATATTTTTGATAAAAATGACTAAGTCAAGGTTGCTTTACTTTGCATTGCATTTATTGAAGTGATTACCAGTTAAAATTGTACTTATCAGCAAAATGGCAATTAACTTAATGAAATTACAGTAAAAAGGGGCCTTTTTTACCAAAAACGTGCATTTTTCAATTTTTTCACCAAAATGTTGACATGCATACAAGTTTATTTTCTTTCATGAAAAGTAAACCATTTTCCTTTCTCATTTCACATTTACTGACATAAAATGAACACTAAGTTTGATCAAAACATCAAATAAACCTTTTTTGACCAAAATAGAGTTTTTTTAAAAATTTTTCATAACATTGTAAAGGCCCTAAAATTGAATTGTAAATGATTTCATTTTACTAGTATATGATTCTCAGAGAAAATATATGATGAGTTATGTCCTTCTATTTGGAAAATGATAGTTATAACTAATTTTTGACCAAAAATCATTCTTTTAACTCTATTTTAACAAAATATTGAGAAAACACTATTGCCACGCATTCTTTATGACTGTGTACTAATTTTTCTGTTGCTATATATCTGAAATACAGAGATGTCCCGCTACTTTTCTATCATCACTGAGTAATATCCATCTTGGTCTCAGGCAATTCTTTTGTTTATTCAGCATTGTGGGTACAAAACTACTTTGTTGGATTGACAGGTCTTTTGCCCTGAGAGGCTAGTTATTAACGCCTTCAGTTTCTTCAAGAATACTGTGAATATTCATTGCAGTGTGGATCATCTCAAGCCTTTAATCTTGGCTGTTATCATAGCTTGTTGTCATCGACTGTGATTCCATTTCATTTTCACTCCCTCCACTCTCAGAATCTGTATTGGTAATATTCAAGATATGACTATCTAAACCGGTGTCTTCTCTGCTAGCCATAGGAATTTCGCATTGCCGATACTCAGGTCGAATAAACACAAGTTTGTCACCAAACCTTGCTTGCAGTCTTCTTTTTAATGACGAGTTATGATATGTGGATGCATCAATGCCTTCATTGTCATTGATCATTTTAATAAAGATATTTCTCATCACATCCATTGCAATGCACTCCCGTCCCTCTATGACTCTCTTCTGTACAACTTCATCACAAATTTCTTGAAGGATGGAGCATACATGATACCGCTGTCTTCCTCTGTTTTTTTCTGATACGAGTAAGTTACGCATCCGGTATAATTTAAGTAACATGATCTGTGATACTTCACTCCAATACTGACCGAGTCTTGACCTCTAAATTGTGGTAAAACTTTCCAGTCATTCGGCAGCTTTAATCAATGTTCGTCCGTCAGTTTCACGGGCAGTAAGTCTTTCGTATGACCTCTTCTTTGTAATAGGATCAAGTCGTTGTTTCTGACGTGTGCATATTATACCGTACATATCGGTGGTAGTACATATGCACTTTTGCGTTTTCCTGCAGAGATGGAACTAGAGGCAGGGTCAGACCGTAGGTGTCGTTTTTTAGGAGACACGTGTTGTTTGTCGTCATTATCAAAGTCTGACAGCTCATTTGATGTACTTGATAACAGCGTTTTCCGCAGATTACCTTTCTCTTTGCGCTTCTGGGCTTGAGTAGGCATTAGGGTGCCGAATTGTGTTTTGATCGTGTTTAGAAAGTTTAGCTGGAAGTTTAGAAAGCTAAATTAGAATTGTCTAAATCTAAATCTAAACTTGGAAAGTTTAGCAAGAAACGATAATTATCGCTTTCTAAATAGCGTTCTAATTTAGAAATTAGCTGAAGTTTAGAAAATTGGGCCTCGGGTGAAACAATTTGTTCGAGGATATGTCGGATATATAGAACCAGGAAAATACTATTATATTTGTTTTCCCAATCGTAAATCCAAAGCTCAAATGTGATTTTTTTTCCATAGACCAGCGAGAAAAGCGCCTCATGCTGAATTGAATGTCATAAAGAATTGAATTGAATAAGAATTGAATGTCATAAAGTAGAGAAATGTGGCTGTGAGTGAGCGATGACGAAAAATTGTGAATGTTTATTCTTTGACCGTCAAAAACAAAGACTGTCAAATAGCCACCGCAAGTGTTAATGACAAATAAACCAGATGTGTGACGTGAAGACGAATGTAAATAACCATACTGCCACAATTCGCATGACCAAGGTGTGTTCAGATACAGACAAGAAGTGGGTCAGATAGTTCCACGACAATCGTGTATATTGTGGTGCAAATTAATGCTAATTATCTAAGCCTTATCAATGCCTCATTAGCATTAACTTGAAGCAAAAATTGACGCACGCGATCGTTATTGAACACACCTTGGTCATTAAAACTGTGGTAGTATTGTTCCATTTTGGTCTATTGTACAAGTCACATTTGAGCTTTGGATTTTAAAACTTACTTCTGGGGGGAAATGATAGTATTTTCCGGACTCTACAAGAAAGCTCCTACACACTCAAACACTTGGGAATATCCTGATGGCAACAGAAACCATGTATCAACCTTTTATCCGAAACATTCTTGGAAAAGTTTGTGGACTTCATCTCACGCACTCTACATTTCACTGTGAGCACGCAGCTGAGAGATGGCAGCCTGGCTGGCAACACTTTTGATAGGGTCAATGCATTAATTTGGAGGTACTATCTCGTCGGTCTATTGGACAAGTCACATTTCAGCTTTGGCTTTAAAACTTACTTCTGGAGAAAATTGATAGTATTTTCCAGGTTCTACAAGACTGCTCCTACAAGCTCACACTTTTTCCCTTCAAACACTAGGGAATATACAGATGACAACAGAAATGGTGTTCCAACGTTTTCATCCAATTAGTATATCCTTGGAAAATCTTTTCCACTCTAACTCCGACTTTCTAAACTACAGCTAATTTCTAAATTTAGAACGCTATTAAGAAAGCGATAATTATTGTTTTTATCCGATACTATACCGTGGCCCCTACACGCCACGGAACTCTATTACTTTTGAATATAAACTCTAATTTTTCTTGACAATATCTTTAATATTTGTAAGAGATTTTATTTCTCCACCGCAAACTTTTAATTTTGTACGGGCAACATTATCTTAACATTATCTTAACTTTAACTTCTCGAAAGTATTTTTAGTTTTAACCATAAACAAATTATGTTTCTCAAAAGTATTTTTTATTTTGTAAAACAAAAGTAAAATTTTTTCAAGATAACAAACTCCCCTACACGTCATGGAAATTTATTACTTTTGAACATAACTCATATTTCTTGACAATATATTTAATATTTGTAAGAAATTTTATTTCTCCACAGCAAACTTTTATTTCTGAACGGGGAAACTTTATTTTTGGGGTAAACTTTTTAAAAAACTTTTAACAAAAAAAAACTTTAACTTTTAAAAAATAACTTTAAGTTTGAACAAAATATTTGTTTCTCAAAAGCGTTTTTTATTCGAAAAGAAGTAAAAATTGTTCACAGCAAGAGTTTAAGATTTTTGCTAAGCGCGAACTGAGTTACTTAAATGACATAACCTTATGTCTTTAGAGCAGAAAACTTAAATTCTTAAAGAAAAGTTTTATTTTTCCAAGAGTAAAATTAATTTCTTTATGGAAAAAAGATTTTCTCAGAGCAGCAAATTGAAATACAGAGAATAAAACTTTTTTTTCAATGGCGAGAATTGTTTTCTGAAGACAACAAAACTAATTCTTTCAAGATATATTTTCTACATATGAGTGTGGTTTAAGAATTTGGTAAAACTGAACTGAGAAAGAACGAAAAAGGAAGGATGAAAAAGTCAAACTTACTTTTCTTCGGAGCGAAATTTATTCCTGAGAGGAGAAATATTTCATGTGAGGGCGCAATTACCTATAATGCATAGCAAACTCTTCCTAGCGAGAGTAAACATATTTTTGGGAAGAGTAAAACATTTTTCCGACGAGCAAAACTTTATTTTAACGGCGGCGGAAGTTAAAGTATCCCACCATGCAACACCCAAGTTTGATGACCCAGAGTCTCCGAGACAACCATGACTGACTTCATCGGCGATACAGGCACGCTAGCCCGGCCCTAGCTGCAGTACAGTACCTCGAGGTTTTACCTGGGTATTTGGGTCAGACGGTTTGCCGTACTGTACTGCAGCTAGCCCGGCCCTACCCTGCCTGCGTACGATGCTGTGTGTTGGGGCCGTATAACGCCGGGAACACACAGCATCGTACGCAGGGCTATGGGCACGGGCACGCAAACGAGTCAGTTCAACAGTTGCCACTTGTCTGAGTCCCCGAAGAACGGTTTTGTGTTTGAGTGATTCGTCCTGACTGCAGACGTTGTGCGACGGGATGGACGCATCGGGTTCCTTCATTAGCTCTGCATTGGCTGTGTGTTACCGGCGTTATACGGCATCCCACCACATAAAGCCGGTAACACACAGCCCTGCCATGCAGAGCTATTCCTTCATCAGTTTCTGTGTTGTTAATGTTATGTTGTGTGATAGTCATCTTTTCTATAAGCCAGATACGTAATTGATAGAGTCTTCGACTGAAACTGAACCTGGCCCACCAGATTTGACCACAGTCGAGCCTGGTTCAATACAGTAGTTGTGGGTCCACTGCTGTGGCGTTTTCGGACGGGATATGCCTTTTACGGGCTGGTTGACTTTCACGTTTTTGACCCCGCAAAGCACGTGAAAGTCAAAACCAGTCCGCGACTGTGGTCAAATCTGGCGGGCTCGGTTCACTTTCAGTTTCTATAAATTACGAATCTGGCTTCTCCTCTTAGAAAAATGAATATCACACACATTGGCTGTGTGTTACCGGTGTTATGTAGTGGGAGACTGTATAACGCCGGTAACACACAGCCCTGCCATGCATAGCCCTGCGTACAGGTCTGTGTGTTCCCAGCGTATCGCCGGGAACACACAGACCTGTACCGTGTACGCAGGGCTATGCAATGCAGAGCTAATGAAGAACCGCAATGCGGTCCGTCGCACACCGTCTGCCGTCAGGACGAATCACTCAAACATAAAACCGTTCTTCGGGGACTCAGACAAGTGGCAACTGACCCGCGTGCCCGTAGCCCTGTGTATGATGTTGTGAGTTCCCGGCGTTATACAGCCCCAACACACAGCATCGTACGCAGGCAGGGTAGGGCCGGGCGGGCGTGCCCGTATCGCTTATGACTGTTATGAAGTCAGTCATGGTTGTCTCGGAGAGCAGATCGTCCATGTAGCCGACACGAACACGAACTGTCTGATACCGGCTACCAACTCGGAGACTCTGGGTCATCACACTTGGGTGTTGCATGGTGGGATACTTTAACTTCCGCCGCCGTTAAAATAGTTTTGCTCGTCGGAAAAATGTTTTACTCTTCCCAAAAATATGTTCACTCTCGCTGGAAAGAGTTTGCTATGCATTATAGGTAATTGCGCCCTCACATGAAATATTTCTCCTCAGGAATAATTTCGCTCTGAAGAAAAGTAAGTTTGACTTTTTCATCCTTCCTTTTTCGTTCTTTCTCAGTTCAGTTTTACCAAATTCTTAAACCACACTCATATGTAGAAAATATTTCTTGAAAACATTAGTTTTGTTGTCTTCAGAAAATAATTTCTGTCCATTGAGAAAAAAGTTTTATTCACTATATTTCAATTTGCTGCTCTGAGAAAATCTTTTTTCCATAAAGAAATTAATTTTACTCCTGAAAAATAAAACTTTTCTTTAAGAATTTAAGTTTTCTGCTCTAAAAACATAAGGTTATGTCATTTAAGTAACTCAGTTCGCGCTCAGCAAAAATCTTAAACTCTTGCTGTGAACAATTTTTACTTCTTTTCGAAATAAAAAACGTTTTTCAGAAACAAATATTTTGTTCAAAGTTAAAGTTATTTTTTAAAAGTTAAAGTGTTTTTGTTAAAAGTTTTTAAAAACAGTTTACCCCAAAAATAAAGTTTCCCCGTTCAGAAATAAAAGTTTGCTGTGGAGAAATAAAATTTCTTACAAATATTAAATATATTGTCAAGAAATATGAGTTTATGTTCAAAAGTAATAAATTTCAATGACGTGTAGGGGAGTTTGTTATCTTGAAAAAATTTTACGTTTGTTTTACAAAATAAAAATACTTTTGAGAAACATATTTTCTTTATTGTTAAAACTAAAACTACTTTCGAGAAGTTAAAGTTAAGATAATGTTAAGATAATGTTGCCCGTACAAAATTAAAAGTTTGCGGTGGAGAAATAAAATCTCTTACAAATATTAAAGATATTGTCAAGAAAAATTAGAGTTTATATTCAAAAGTAGTAGAATTCCGTGGCGTGTAGGGGCCACCGTAGATATAGGCTATCCTTGGAAAAAAATTTTCAACCTCGGGCCCGACTTTCTCAACTTTCTAAATTACAGCTAATTTCTAAACTTACAACGATATTTAGAAATGATAATTATCGTTTTTATTCGATATATCCTTGGAAGAAATTTTTCAACCTGAGGCCCGACTTTCTAAACTTTTTAAACTTCAGCTAATTTCTGAACTAAGAACGATGTTTAGATTGTGATAATTATCGTTTTTATCCGATATATCCCTGGAAAACTTTTTTTACTCAAGCCCGACTTTCTAAACTACAGCTATTTTCTAAACTTAGAACGAGATTTAGAAAGTGATAATTATCAGGTTTTTTGCCGTGTTTATCGTTTTTTAGCTAGTTTAGCTCCAATCCCATAGGGAATGCACGTTGTTTAGAAATGGCTTTCAGGAAAAGACACGATTCCGCACCTAACTCCATCCCGAAGTCTGGTTTTGCTGTCCGACCCAAATTGAATTAGGCCTACCCAGGCAAAACCTCGAGCTTACTGCAGCTACGTTTATCCGTGAAACGTTGACAACATACACGATGGTAAAAACATGTCATTTCCCGAGCGTATTTTTCACATCCCGAAGTCTGGTTTTGCTGTCCGACCCAAATTGAATTACCCAGGCAAAACCTCGAGCTTACTGCAGCTACGTTTATCCTAGCTGTGGGTCCATAGCTGTGGTGTTTTCAGACGGGATTCATGCCTTTTACGGGCTGGTTTTGACTTTTACGATTTTAACCCCGTGTGGTGGCGGGGTTAAAATCGTAAAAGTCAAAACCAGCCCGTAAAAGGCATGAATCCCGTCTGAAAACACCACAGCTATGGACCCACAGCTACGTTTATCCGTGAAACGTTGACAACATACACGATGGTAGCCGACCGAGGCTTGATCTCGCATTCACCGAGTAATTGTTGAGCGACCTCCTTCTCAACGCCATCGGAATTGATCCATACTTCACTACACTCAAGCAACTTTGCCCGTGATTTTTCTGTAAAGGAGCAAATTGGCTCCTTTCTTTTTTGTCTCGACGACATGGCAAGCATACTGCGTAGCAGTAGAGGCAGCCATTTTAATTACTAAGTAAAGTAACATCTGATTGGCGACCTTGATTGCCCTCCTGCAGTTGCCGCCAATGAAAATGTTTGTTATATTACATGACGGTATAGTGACCTTTACCCTTGTCTGCGTCTACCATTTTTTATTTAATTTTCACCTGAAATTCTCGCCAAGGTTATTCAAGATTCGGCAGTAGAACATGGATATTTCTATATTATGTATGCAAGGAACCTTCATTGGTACTGATGAAAATTATCCTCAGGACCATCTGGCATTTTTGACACGATAGACGAGGTCGGCCCACGGACTATAAAAACAATTGGAAGGATGAGGTTGTGACAGAGCCTTGCTGTCCCATCACAGGAAATCCATGCCACTGAATGGAATAAACAAACACTCATATACAGGCAGTTATTCCCATGTATATTTAATCTATGTGTTTATATTTGGCCTCTCACATGTCTGATATCTCATGTTACTAGATTACAGTTACTTATAGAAAGCAAACACTTTATGTATGTATTACTGTCATCAAATACAAAGTGTAGTGAGTGTTTGACCTTCTTAAGGTACCAGTGTTTTTATCCAAAAGAATGAAAATTACTGTGATTGCATTGTTTTACTTGACCAGTTCTGTTGCGTCTGGTCAGAAGTTAAATGGTCTGCTTTGTAGTGGATTATCAAAATTATGGCAAAGCTGAAAATGAAATATACATAGATTGAATGCTAACAGTATCTCAGCTATTCCAAAATTCTTCATCCTGTGGAATACTATTTTGAGTAAATGATGGTACTCCTATGGATGTGACAAGGACAATTAACATGCACTTGTTAAGTGCATGGAGTTCACTTGTTTTATATAAGATAAACCAAATGCCAGCAATACAAGAACTGGCAATACAGGGAGGGTACCCAATCCAGTGTGTAATATGCCCATTGCAAGTCAGGCAAGAACTCTGCAAATTTCTTGACTTTTTAACCTCCGTAAATCACATTCCCTTCTGACAGACTGTTGTAACTCAGTAACCCAGATTAGAACTTCATTTGTTGAATAGCATTCAAGACTACCTTTGTAACACTTTGTTGAGGTACTGTAGTAGTTGTAATTATCATCAGAGAAACCTTTCACTGGTACCATTCTGAGCACTTTAGCAGTAGCAAATTAGTTTGGACATTTTACTGGAAACCAAACAGTTCACAGTGAAACCAATACTTAAATTCTGTGAAAGCAATAGATTTCAACCCTCCCTCAATAATAATTCCATTTCCACCTTGACATCTTGGTGGGAGGGGGAGTTGTGTAATCCCCCCTTATATTATAGCAACCGGCATGAAACAAATACTGCACTGTTATGAGAGAATTATCCTCTTCTGATCAAGTTAAAAACTCATTAAAGATCCATTCTCTAACCAAGAAATTCCTTTTATATTACATGCTTTTAGATTGGATTGTGAAATATATGTACCTATACTACTGCTTGGCATTGTGGAGATTACATTCCTGTAATCATATAGAATTGGTTTGAGGTTGTTTGAACTTCAAGTTCAGTTACCTTCGGGCTTGCTAAGTTGTGCCAGTAGATGTCGACAGAGTCGTATTATCACACTAATTGGATTATTTGGCAGAAAGAAATTGACTTTAAGGATACAGTATCCTTGAAATACTTTACAAAGTAAATGTATGAAAGTGTGAGTCTAATACATTTTCCACTGCCTGCACAATCTTGTCTGTTGAACTGCTCCCAAATTTATCTTAAATACCCAGCATGCAACTTGTCAATACAGCTTTTATCTTCCACTCAGTTGTCTATACTTTTATGTACCTGTAAGTTACTCAACAGTGTTATTGTTGACAAATGAATCTTTGTCTAGACTAGAATTAATTTGTCAACAATAATATCGCACATTATTCACAATGCACTGCGTTAACAAGAGTTTCAGCAAGTATTTGTATTCAATACATGTAATGGAAAAGAAAAAGAAAACATTTGTATTCCAGGACAATTGTAACAAAAATTTATCAAAAGCCATACCTATAGTACCTTTCTGCTTATCATATTCATGTTATATTATATGGGATATGCCCAAAGGCTTTTCCTGTGCATCTTTATTCTGTCAGTTTGAATAAGTATCAAAGAGGGAACTGATACGTTTGAAATTGAACAGCAAAATTTTATAATTAGCCAGATGTACCGGTATGGCTGAGTTGCCAGTGGATATGTTGTTTTAAATTCAACAGGCAAGCAATGTGAAATGAGTTTTGCCAGCAGCTTGTGATTTGTTGGAACTCATGTGATAAATTTGTCCCAGAGTGCATTTCTCAGTTCCTCGGAGACCTAGCTCTTGCTCAAGCTGCAGGTCATGGCTCTGCCCATGTACTGTATTTCTATCGTGTGATGTCTCACCAAACTGTGAAAATAAATGACTATTTTTACAGGAATTTGTACTGGGTGGTAGTGAGTGCATATAATTTACCTGAAAGACACTTTGATGTGAATACTGTGCAGATTTGTCATAAGGAAGCACACTCTGTTTGTCACTGACCTTTTTGTGAAAATAACCCATGAAGCATACAATTTTCAGCCCTTTGTGAGATCAGTAGCAAGACTGACACATACAGATATTTGATACATTCAGTTGCAGTTATGTGAAGCAAGTCACGCTTTCTACAGCATAATACAATCAATTATCTTTTTCTGAAGTTATTTAACTTTTAATATGCATTTATTACTATTGCACATGTGGTGGTGTTTGTCCGAGTTTCTGAGACTGTTGTGGAATCATCACAG
Source organism: Ptychodera flava (assembly GCF_041260155.1). NCBI lineage: Eukaryota > Metazoa > Hemichordata > Enteropneusta > Ptychoderidae > Ptychodera > Ptychodera flava. Next base: position 34,832,493 of record NC_091943.1, on the reverse strand, counting down.
ATCTGCAATATCTTACAAAGCCTCTAGCAGCTCAGAGATTGGGCAGTTCCACATGCAGCTTTGAGGAGATAGTCAAAATCGTGATAGGCAAATCTTTTGGTGTTTAGGTAGTATGCACCTCGAAAGTGAAACTCTGATAAAAACTTTCGCTCAAATTTTCCTCCATGAAGCTGTCAACCATTCTCTCATTCAGCTGCCACCCATGGGTCACCATGCAAAATTTGGTACGAGAGAAATAAATTACCTAGTAACATTTACTGATATTTGAAATTTAAAATGGCTGTTATCTCAGTGTTAACTCCATGGGGAAAAATAAAATTTATAATTTTCGAAAAACTAAAACAGTGAAAGCTTGTCTTATTCCAAGAGCTTTAAAATGAGCCCCTTCAGAAAATGGAGTCTGAATATCTGTCCCCGAGGCACATTCTACCCTTTGATTCAACAATGTAAAGTTACTGGAGCAAGCACAGCATGTATGTTATTTTCAAAATTCAACTTCTTTACTTTCTTGTCTATGAAACATTTTTTTAGAACATGCAGTAGATCTGAAATATTTAACCATTTTCTGTCTTGCGTATTTTGTTATTGTTTTTAACCAGCCTTTACTATCACTTGGTACCAATTTGTTTAAATTGTAGGAGTATATGCCTAATGATTATTTCTGGCCTTTGTTTTTTTGCAGGGTTTTAGAAAAGTAGACATTGAAGAAAGGATACTTGGTGCACTGCAGAATCACAACACTTCTCTCAGTGTTAGTGAGTTATTGAAGGACACTGGTATCAAGCAGAAAAAGGAAATAAACCAAATCTTGTACAAACTTCGAAAGAAAGGAGTTATTGTCAAAGTGTCAGATGTACCACCGAAATGGGGTTTGAAACATCCCGTGTTTGTTGATCGCTGTGTATCTGATGAAGAAGAGACCTCTGGAGATGATGCGCACGTGACTCAGGACAATGAAATCGAGGGAGAGTGTAATAATGATGATGACGATGGTGATGACGACGACGATCACAATGATGAGAATCTACCAGTTGTAAAAGAAGAACCTGATGAAAATTATGCTTCTGCTGGTGACCATGGAAACACAATGTATTATCAGGAATCCAGTCCACAGATACCATTAGATCTTGTTGCTATGGAGACCAATCACGAGAGACTAGGTTTCCAGTCTTCAGTTACAGACGGTGATTCAAATCACGTTGGACTGATGCCCAATCAAATAGACATGGCAACCCCAAACGCTGAAGTTGTCATCATCAACAATAATAAAGAAACACTGAAGGTGCAGCTTCTGTCAGCCTTGAGCAAGCAGAGTGAGCCCATTCATGCCAACAACTTGGCCAAGTTAGTGGGTCTCAACAGCAAAAAGGACATCAACCCCATTCTCTTTCCCATGCAGAACATGGGATTGGTATCCAAGGTATCCAATGTGCCACCCAAGTGGGTCATCACGGACAAAGGTGCTGACAATGTCAAGGAACAGGACTTGCAGATGTCTCAAGAAAGCGCCTTTGTAGTCCCTCCGGATCCCAGACAAGTGATACACCAAATTGGTGCTAATGTGTTCACCCAGCCTGTAGCCACGAGCCAAGTCAACAGAAGTGAGTTGGAGAAATCTCTCTTACAGGCTTTGGCAAGTAAAGAATCCTACAAAGCCATGGACCTTGCCAGGGCTGTAGGCTTTCAAAGCAAGAAGGACATCAATCCTACACTATTCCATTTACAAAGAAAGGGGCTTACCAAGAAGATCAACGACTCACCACCAACTTGGTGCATTACCAGCAAAGGTAAGGAACAAATAGAGGGCGAAGACGTACAAATGGGTCCCTGTCCTACTGAAGATGAGGAAACTGCCTTCAAAATACCTCCTACTCCAATGGACACAATGCAGACTACAGCAGGTGATATGAATGGGCAACAGAATACAATGGATGGTAGCGCAGGTGTCACGGCTTTATTGCAGCAGACTGCCCTCACAGGTGGCGGTAATGGTGGTGCTTTTGGCAGTATGCTTACCAGCGAGGCATTTGCTGTCATCAATAAAAACCCCATCAGTGCTTTGATGGAATATGCACAGTCACGGCAGTTCAAATGTTCTATTGATGTACTCTACCAGAGCGGACCACCTCATAGCCCAAGGTTAGTTATGTTCACTTGCTCTGTCAGAAGTATGCTGAGTAGCGAAATATGTATTGTGTGAGATATTAGATATTTGCTTTTTTGTGCTAAGGGGGTTTGCTTGGTGATTGAAAGTCAGTGTTTGCAGTATGAGATAAAATGAGGTCTTTACTGAGAATAGGGATCAGTTTATCCTTTGAACCCTGACCCCTTGGTGACCTACACTTCAACTGGGTTCAAAAGATTAAAGGGACACCGATTTGTAACTTTCAATCGTATATTCATCAGTTTTGGACTGCACCATGCGGCACAAAAGAAGGTTATGTATTCATTTGTCTGTGGTACCTAAAGTATGTGGGCATAGAAAGCATTAGTCTTAAAGTGTTTCACACAGTGCTTCACATTAATCACTTGTAACCTAGGTAGTCTATGAGGTAATTAATATAGTACAGACTCCCCTAGGAGAACTTGTTTTCTTCATATGCAAAGGTTTTTGCCCATTAATCCTCACTGGTGCTATAAATAGATGTAAAACCAGCCTGGATTATTTGATTTTGTATCAAGATGGTGCTATATTTTAGTGACGTCTTAAGGAATATTATTCTTCATTTCTGCTTTTCCTTGAATCGTTTATCATGATTTCAGTCTGCTACCAATGAACTGTGTTATCCACAGAGGGTAATTACTTTTTGTCATATACCTCAAGCCATGTTCTTGTGTAATGCTATGGCAAAAAGCACCCTCAAAATAGTGCAATAATTTGCTGTATCATACCCAGGCACACATTGTCCAAATATAGGCAATCCTACGAATTTCTGAACGATTTTCTTTCTGGTTACAATACGCGTTGCTATCTGCAAACTTTCCACAAACTAGTGCAAGACTTTATAAAACATCTCTTCATTTTGATTGTAGTAGCAGCAGTGAAGCATTGATTGATATTACTATTAAAATATCATGTAAAGTAAGCGCATTACTTAGTACATGATCCTAGGAAGTAAACTGAAAGGATGTTATCAAATCGACTGAGAATAATTGACATTGATGGCAATGCATTTTTGATATCAAATGCATTTTTATCTCAGCATTGTATAACTTCCTAGAATATTATTAAAAAACTTCATATTTATCGGTCCATAAGGTATATGATACAATCTTTACAGCCCTGATACTGGTTTTGCAGCCCTCAGTAATACAGCGCGCGGGCGTTTGTGAGCTTGGTTCATTCCGTCATACACCTGTACAAACTTAGTCCACAACAACTGTATCAGGGTCATAAAGAGGAATATTATCCCTGTTGATGTCTACAAGTATCAGTGTTCACTATTTTTACTCCAAACACTTTTGAGTGGTCTGAGTCTAGGATGTCAACATTCACAAAAGTTGAATAGGTTTCGTAACATATTCACTGATGCTTACTGTCTACAGACACATCATCACTATTGTAATTTTGTATCGATGCCAGTCAGTAACAGCAGCAAGGTGATTAAGCTCTTAAGCATGAGTAGTTGGGATTGGGACCATGTCTTCAAGGCTAGATTAAGAAGACAGTACAGAAAACTGCATATAATTATTGTGTATTTTTCTCTCAACATAATCTTAGTCATGTAACAAACCTATAGACATATAGCATTTTTCTGTGTTAACTCCTGTCAAATTTAAACTTTCACTCTGTTTTTACCAGCAGCTATACATATGTCGTTAAAAAGTTCAAAAAATTGAAATCTAATAGTCTTAATATCATACATGGAACAAATGACAGTTATGGTCTTCATGACCTTTGTTGACTGTAAAACATAATTTATCACTGTTGAAATGATTCATCTAGCTTATCCACTGACTTCATAACCAGTAAAATTTCTCAAATCTTTTCAGAGAACAGATTCACAAATGCACAGAGCTGGACAGGCTAAAATGTCCGGAATCTAGTGGAGCAAACCCCCAAATTTCTAAATGTAGTGCTGGTTACTCTCCAACCACATGGCAGTTCCCATATTTAGGTTTCAACTCTCTCTCAGATTGTTCTGGAATACATAAAGTCCATGTGCGTACAAATTTGATTTGTTTGCATTAACAACGCACATACCCTTGATTTCCAAAAAAAATCTACAATTTTTGTACATCGCTCAATAAGAAGTGCTTATCAATACAACTATAATATACCATCACATGACAGGCGAATGGATTTGAAATTTTCATAATCTTATCAGGAAACCTTGTGCATATACATGTAAGTTTGATGAACTGCCATATACTGCAAGTGTGATGAAAATAATGAACTGGATTTCCAGAGGGCATTTTCAGATATCGTACATTGCTTGACAAGAAAGCTTAATTGACCAAAGAATGAACCATGGCATGTTCTAATAGATTTGAGAGTACTTCAATTACTACATATCACCCTAGGTTGTCAGTAATAGTGGTCATCAGGTGTGCTACTGAATTAGCTGATTGTAAGTTGTATTTGTGGCAGCATTCATCAAAATCAAAATTTCTCTAAGAAATAAAGCTTGTACACAATCGAGCCGTACATCATCAGAGAGATCTTTCAATACCCCTTTGCAAATTGTACTTGTACTATAAAAATTTGTGTCATCAGAATTAGTTGAATTATGAAAAAATTAATCAGAAATAAGAAAATGCAATCAAACCAAAGCTTGCAAACCAAATTTTGTGTTAACGATAAGGAACTTCAAGTATCAGATAGCCAATTGAATTTTGAAGAGTGATATTTTCACTTCATTAGTTCATGTAAAAATCAAGATGTTTAAGTTCTAGAAATTTCAAGAATAAGGCGGATCAACTGTATGATATTTGAAATCATCAGTTTGATACACATCTGATAAACTTTGTTTAACATTCTTGTGTTTGTTGCCAAGTACCTTTTTTGGAAGGTTATGAAATGTAATAAAATTGCATGGTGTGAATTCAAAAATTACTTGAGAAACAAAATAAGTTCATTAATATAATTTTATGTTTATAGACACCAAAATGTCTTCATATCAGACAGATTGGCCAAACAGTAAGACTTCAAAGAGAAATGAAATATTTTACAACTGTAAGCAAATCAGAATGGAATAGTCTGTCACTTGTATGAGATGGCTTTGGTTTTGTTGGCATTTTATTTCACAACAGGATTGACAGCAGGCAAAGTTGTTTGTTAGGTTAACTGCCCATCCATTATACACAAGCAATGCAGTAAATGTGATTTTCATCAGTGAATGTGTACTGACGTCAGACGATTGATTTATCTTAATCACAACTTTTACACCAGAAAGACTTGATGCTGTGCTGATAAGTCTGTATTGCTGGTACTTAGTTCTCATCGAATAAGGTTTGGTACCATAGCAAGATTTTTTTCTGTGACAAATAGAAATAATTAACAGACCCCTTGCATGATTGAATTCTTTAATAAAGACAAGAAATTGCCTGTTTCATGATTACTACGATAATAACAATACCAGTACTTTTGTAATTACTGCAATAATGGTATTCTACATTGAACCAATATTTCTGACAATTTTCAGATTTACCATGGCAGCCAGTGTGAATGGAAGACGTTTTCCATCTGTGATCAGCAAATCCAAAAAAGACGGCAAAAGGGAGGCAGCAGACAAGGCTTTACGTGTACTTATTGCAGAGGGTTCAATCAAACCTCAGGTACAGGCAGCAAGTATACCAAACAACAACAAGGTAAGTATAACAAACATTTGTTGAATCTGTGTATGGTATCTTGATATAGTTGTTGCTCATAACCTTTTAGCACCTTTGCTTGAATGGGCGTGCATACAAGCAGGTCTGTACTCCCAACACAAGTCATAGAAACTTAGGCTATAACTTATGCTGTATTTTTCATTATGTTTTGTTCTGTTTTTCAAATAAAGTTTCTTGTTTAACTCACCTGATGTTGAAATGCCAAGTGATCAATGATAACACAGCCTGTATGCATGGAATGCTCACTAATACTGTTGATAACTAACCGCTTAATATGGATTAGTAATTCCCTTGTTAACGCCATCATTACACATTGCATGCATGCAATGAATTTTGTTTGCATTAATAATCTGGGTATTTCAGCATACTGTATAGAGATGAGGAAGAAAATAGAGTTTGCTTTCTAGAACAAAATTAATGAAAATATCATCAAAAGTTATAGCTATTTTCCATTCAACTCTGTACAAGTATCAAGATCAGGTGGTGTTCCTTTCCCCTATAACTGTAGTTCTAATCAGGGACAAAAACAAACATGGATGTGTGAACCATTTCACACATTATTCATTGCAATTTTTATAATTCACTGTTTTTGCCCTAAGATAAAATCTGCTGAATTAAAACCCAGTGGAAATGATGAATAACAACAGATTTGATTGTTTTATCCTTAAAGTTGTAAATCAGTGACTTTAAATGCTAGCAAAAATGTCTGACACATCAAACTAGCAAAGTGAAATCCTTGTGAAAATTACTCTTTTACCAAAGAGTTCCAATAATTTTAGTAAGCTCATTGTGATGTTTACTTCCCATTTAACAGGGTGCAGGAAATTCATAGGGCCAATGACTGGCACGAAGACCTGACAGTTCTTTTGCACAGATCAGCTAATTAACTTGTCTTTTCTGGGAATGAGATTGTTTTATGTCATTGTATGAAAAACAGCGTATATGCAGGATTACCAAACTAAGCTGAAAAGTCCTGGTGTTACTTTGATACTGGTTTTCAGGTCCATGAAATAATGTGAGGATTCTTCCACACCTGAATAAGGTATAGTGCTGATTAACCCTGTCAGCTATGTGTAGTAAAAAGTGATAGCTCTCAGGATGTTGTTCTCATAGACCATGACATACATATTGAAGGAACAGTTTCTGATGAGAATATTTTCTCTTTAACAAGTAAATGCTATCATTTTGTTTCATTAGATATTCACCAATGAAAGTTTACACGCTGACAAGATTGCTGCACTGAGCCATCAGACATTCAATGCAGTGGTGGCCAACATCCCAGAATGCATTTCAGGACGGAAAATCCTGGCTGCACTGGTCATGTTCAGAGACTGTGAAGATCAAGGCACCGTTATCAGTCTGGGTACTGGTGAGTAGATGATATCGCAAACTTCACACAAACGCAGGGCCTGTGTCAGTATTCTGTTCCTTACGCAAATGCAGAACATCAAGTGCAAAATTATGCAAAACACTTCATGAAAATAACTCCCAGTTTGCTTTAGGCAGGAGATATTTTACACCTTTCGATCAAAATTTCTAATATATTAATATATTAAAGAGGACAAGTAAGGGATTTGGGTTTTTTAGTGAGATTTCATAAACCCGAAGATTCATGAAGATGTCGTTCAAAAAATAGCAATGACATCTGATAACATGTTGATTATCAATAAAAAATTCTGTCATTTGAGAATTTGTTTGGTTGTTGTTCATGTGCTTAATGCCTGTTCTATGCCATGGTGTATTTTGGGTCATTGCCATAATGTATTTTGGCTTTTGCTTGACTAGGTAACCGTTGCGTGACAGGAGACATGTTGAGTCTGGAAGGAAACACAGTCAATGATTCACACGCTGAAATCATCACAAGGAGATCATTTCTGAGGTAAATACGCTGAATAATTTTACAAATTACTCTGACAAATAATCCCAAGGCAGGCATAAAAATATATGTGTTCAAAGATCTCTAGTTTGTCATCTGTATGCAAGTACTCATCACTGAAGATAAGCTTCCATTGCAAGGGATTGTGATAATTTTTTCTAATTTAAATATTGTCAATCTAATCAAGCAAATTTACCAAAGCAGTGCTGTCATGAACACTATGTAAAATTTGTCGTTAAATGACACCAATCTCACCTTCTCAAGACATACCGGTACGATTACTTTACCTGTGACAAAATATGTACTAATATTGCTTATATATTGAGGGCGCAAATACAGTGATCGTATTGGTTAAGACAGAAAAAATACTTCAGAGAAAAATAATTTTCGTATAAGGTTTATGCCAGAAAATCAATGGACTGTTATGATATCCAAGCAATAAACCATGTCAGCAGTGGGTATACCACTCCATTTTGACCAGTTTACAACATATATGCTTTCACTATTGTTCATACATACATGTCACGAACTGGTCAAAATCATGTGGTATATCTGTTGCTGGGTATTGTTCAATGATTAAATCTAAATTATACATCTTTGTCTGTGCACATTTTAACAAACAAAGTCGTCGTCATATTTTGATCTACTGAACTAAGAGTTTCTCATTTCCGTGATTTACATGATGTATTTACCAGATATTTTGAGCTTTCTTTGATTGTATAATAATTCTAGGAGACTCTATTATTGTACAGAGCCTTAAATGTACTTTATATGAAATCATTCATGACAGGTATTTGTATCAGCAATTGAACGTGTATTTGGACAATCCAGGAGAGAGTATCTTTGAGAGCAAGCCTTGCGGCAAGCTAGGAGTGCAGCAAGGAATAACGTTCCATCTCTACATCAGTACTGCCCCTTGTGGTGATGGTGCCCAGTTTTCTAGAGGTGACAGCAGTGGAGAGACATTGACCGGTGTCGGCTCCGATGATTTCACCGGAAATGCCACTCATCAGCCAACCTTTACTAAGAGTATACAAGGTTTGCTGCGAACAAAAATGGAGGGCGGTAAGTCAGTCTTATAGAGATAACTTTGGACTCTGTGAAATTTGTATTTTATGTTCCATGGAATTTTAGACTCAATACAACTACATGTCCTAATTATGGCCAATATACTTGACACCTGATAAATAAGAGGGAAATAAACACGAAAAAATAACTATTTCCTCTAGTTTTAAAATAGATTTTAGATACACTGGGTGTATTGTATTTTCTTATATCATCAGCACTTTCAATCAATGTACTATGTTCATGGATGTCAAGGATGAATTTTCAGATGTGTTTTTAACAACGCCACAGCCATTTTTTTTCATTTGTCACATGTTCTATTGATAAAACGCATCTGATAATTCAGGGAATTACTGACCATGAATTATTCATTGACTTTGTCCAAAGATTTTGCAAATTGATCAGATCTCAGTGAATCTAATCACTTCAGTTTTCCTGAACTGCATTCTCACACTCTGTATTCATGGACTGTAAGTCCAGCCTTGGAAGGTGACTCATTTGATCATGATGTTATCTCTAACACGTCACCCACATTACAATTCATTGACAGGTGAAGGTACAATTCCCATTGATCGTGACAGCTCAGTTCAGACATGGGACGGTATAATTCGAGGTGAAAGGTTACGTACAATGTCTTGTAGTGATAAGATAGCTAGATGGAATCTACTGGGTCTACAGGGGGCATTACTGACACACTTCATCAAACCCATTTACTTGGCTTCCATTACACTTGGTAAGTTCATATTCTTTATTTCTCTATTATGTATATTTGTACATAGCATGTTTTATCCAACAGAATTCAAGTAAGACGTATTCTATATTTTTAGAAGTTTCAAAATTAAAGTCATATGTACAGTAGATGTTTAGAGATCCAACCTGTTGACTCTGTTAGAAAAGCATTTTTGAGCCAGCTTTTTAAAAAGTTTACCCCTTTGAACATGCATAGAAAGTTTCAAAGCAATTTTGAGCCAGCTTTTTTGAAACACTGTACTTCGAGTATTTGAATTTCTTTGATACCATGACAACAGAAGGTGAGCAATCTAGTTTGCAAATTGCGGCTGATTTAGTATGCGGAGGGTGTATACATAGTGATTAACATCTTACTGATGTCATGATTTTGAAAGTGATGAAAATACAGATTTCAAACATTTCAAACATTTTCTCAAAACATTTTAGACTTACCCAAGTTTTATACAATTGGTTCAATTTGCTTAGTTAAAATTTACATGGTAATTACTTGCCTTCATTGAATTGATGTACCGATATTTATGCTTGTCGTTTGAGAATTCATGATTTGAGAGATATACAGATGATATTCATCTGATTTCAAAGTCCCCCAGACCTGTTTAGCTTGTGTGGATCGTGTCATCATGCGTTATTAATTAGGGCAAGTCACAGACACTTGCAGGCTTTGGACATAAATTATTCAGTTAGCTTAGAGATTATCACACTTTACTCCCTTGCCCTGCATTTTCTATCTCACTGAGCAAATGGGAAAAATCTGTATCAATGATTATCCAAAGTGTTCGATACCTCTCTTGAATATGCATAATTATTTAATTTCCTCATCCAATAGAATTGACAGGATAGTCTGTTTAGGAATGCCCTGCTGTGTATTGCTTAGATTGCATGTAACTCATTGTCAATGAGAAAATTAGTCAACTGATATTTCTGTTCCATGCAAGTTGAATACAAAATTCATGGTACAATCATTAATTTTTCTCCTCATTGGCCATTTTAGGTGATTAAGATGGCTCATTAACATTCCTCTTTCTCATTGGCCATTATTAGTTTATAGATAGGCCTCAGTAACATTCCTCTTTCTCATTGGCCATTATTAGTTTTACAGATGGGCCTCATTAACATTCCTCTTTCTCATTGGCCATTATTAGTTTACAGATAGGCCTCATTCACATTCCTCTTTCTCATTGGCCATTATTAGTTTATAGATAGGCCTCATTAACATTCCTCTTTCTCATTGGCCATTATTAGTTTATAGATAGGCCTCAGTAACATTCCTCTTTCTCATTGGCCACTATTAGTTTATAGATGGGCCTCATTCGCATTCCTCTTTCTCATTGGCCACTATTAGTTTACAGATGGGCCTCATTCACATTCCTCTTTCTCATTGGCCACTATTAGTTTACAGATGGGCCTCATTAACATTTCTCTTTCTCATTGGCCACTATTAGTTTATAGATAGGCCTCATTAATAAAGAGGGCTTATTAATATTCTTTGTTCCTAACTAGCCATTATTCGTTCACAAAAAGGGCAAATAAACATTTGAATCTGTTTCTTATTGACCAAATTGTTTTTATAAATGGGACTCAAAAACATCTATTTGGCCATTGTTAGTTTATAAGTGTGTCATTGTTGTTTCTTATCAGCAAAAAGTAGTCAAGCAATAATTCATACTTCTTTATGGCATTTGGGAGAGAAGTCTTGTAAATTTTTCATTCTGGTCTATCTGTGGTATTGTTTATACCAAGTTCAAAGGAAATACATTTAATGTGATAGGTGTTTATACGTGTAGTATGGGGCAACTATTAAAATTTTGTTTGAACTTTCATGATTATCAGGATCTTTGTATCACCATGGACACCTGTCAAGAGCATTGTGTTGTCGTTTGAGTCATGGCAACCAAGATAAGGACTACAGCGTGTCGCTACCACCAACGTATCAACTACATCACCCACAGCTGGGATGTGTTACAGCGTTTGACCCGCCCAGAGAAACCGAAAAAACCAAAGCGCTCAGTATCAATTGGTGTGTCAATGATCCCAAACCAGAGGTGACTGATGGTACCAAAGGGAAATGCTTAGAAAGGTAATATATTGACAAGTATTTGAAAGCACATAGTCTGAATGATATACCAAAGATGATGTATGAATATAAGTTTCACATGCACACTGAATGTGTATTGGATGTGCATGTATGCCATGTTTTACAGAAATTCAAATGCCATGCTCACATGTAAATGGAATTTTCATTTGCAATTAACCTTTCTCATCCAATACACATCCAGTGTGCGTGACTATTTAATGAATAAAAGTGGTGTACATGTAATTAGTCAGTCGGCTGCAGACACAATGGCTGCTCACAAGTTTACTATGTTCAAGAATAGTGTTTCAGTGGTAACATTGGTGAAAGCTGACAAAGGGTTTGTCAAACAGAGAGTTGTAAACACCCTCCTTTTTCAGAAGTGTGTCATAGGCTCTTCTCTCTGTTTGATATCTGTATGTTTGGCAAATAATCAGCATGCAGCTGTTTCTCACTGTCATTGTCCAAATGTACATTTTGTTTGCAGTATAAGATAATCACGGATGTCTTGAAAGAATAGTGTCTCCTGCCGGTTAGATGCAAATTCAGTAGATTTTTGATTGAATTCCAACTCACAACGTACGGCACCAAGTCACCAAGCAAAGACATCACAGTCAAAACTGTTCGGCCAAAACCCCACTCTTAGAAAAGAGTGGTTCAATTAGCGGGCTAACTTTTTACAATTATTCTTGCACTCACATACTCAGAAATATTCGTTTTTGTGTCTCATTACAGATCTGGTCAATCGAATGTATCAGTGGTGGCTAAGGCTCCACTCTATGCTGAGTTCCAGAATATTTGCAAGAGGTTGAACCGTGAAGATCTACTACAGGCAAACACCTATCACAGAGCCAAGAAGATGGCCAAGGAATACCAGCAAGCCAAGAGTTACATGATGGAGTATTTTGAAAAGAATGACTTTGGTAAATGGATGGAGAAACCCCCTGAAGAGGAGATGTTTTCAGTGTAGATATGGCAAAATAGTGCTTTGCCCAGTGTTGGCCTAGTAAACTATAGGCATTAGTGTGTGCTGGAATTCCAGTCAACGTACACTGATTATTCCACTAGTCAGTGTTTAGTTTAAAAAATACAAATATGATTTGTGGGATCATGAAAATATGAGTGTGTCTTGATAATTTCAATCAGATGTATTGAAATTGCTGGCTGCCAGAAATTCAGATTCGTTTATTGACTGGTATGTTACTTCAGCTTCATTGTCTTGTATCATAATTGTTACTGTTTGATCTTACAGTGCAAAAGTTGTGAGCAAAACCGCTTTATTGAAGCTGTGAGATTAGTAATGTCCTTGTAATTCCCATCATGCCTTGAGGTCAGCACTTCTTCCATACCTTTCTGTGGACAGACATTATATAAACTTACAACAGGTCTGTGGTATGTTATACAAGTCCTTAAACACCCTTGAATTTGTGCCAGAGATCAACCACGGAAACAAGTTAATCCCTTTTCATCAACACCAACTTGGTGCCGTCCTACATCTCATTAAGTTGTTCAGAATGACAAACTCAATGCAACCCTGTCTCTTGAATAGATTGACCTCTTGACCCTTGACACAAAGCACCTTGCCTGTGTGATATTTACAATATTTAGTGTGTTGAAAAAAACAGTGAAAGAGGAACAAAGCTAATTCCATATCCTATTGTAAAAAATCTCATTGATGTCAAAAAAACCATCATGCACCTGATGAAACACAGCTCCCTCATTGCCAGTCTGTCATTTTGATCAAGTTCACAGTTGATTCCTATCATCCTCCATGTCCCCATCAGTAGCCAATGTTGTTGCTATTGACAACAATGAAGTCATTCCAATACATGGAAAAACATTGAAATTTTTGTGGAAATCTAGCAGAATTTGATATATTTATCGTACATAGATGTAAAATGTATGTTTTGTGAAGATGTCAGAGTGTATTCTTAGTCTAGTGGTCTTCATATCTATTTTGTAGTCAGTGTATTTTTGTGTTGTCTTGTAACAAAATTGAAGTTAAAAAAAACCAAAAAAGATAAAAAGAAAACTGACCGGGTGCTTACAAAGTGTGTCAGTCTATACGTGACCTGAGTCCATTGGTTACGGCTTTAAACATTTGTTAAAAATGACAAGTTTAAGTAAGATAGTGGCGATACAGTTTTGTGGGTTAAAAATGTGTTTGATGCGTCATTGGTTGAAATCATGTGTTGTTCCACGGGTCTACCTTGGGTTCATGTAAAGCTAAAGATAGATACAAGATCTTTCATTTGTGAAGTGTCATTCTGTTCCATTTCACTCACATCAGTGTCATCATTTCATTATGTCACTGCACTCCTTTAAACCAATCATAATGAACAGATTTCATCATGTGATTCAACTTCAACCAATCATGACTGGCAATCTCCCACAATTGTGATTGGCTGCACCTGTGGAATTTCCGGGCAAAATGTTCATTCGCTTGTCAGTGAGGGTCCAAGCTTTTATACAGTGAACACATTAGGTATGTGGATATTTGTTACTGTCCTCTTCTAAAAAGTGAAAAAGTGTTTCTGATATTGTGTATTGTAGTGTTTATGCAACCAAGAAAAAGTGGTGATTGGTTTTTAGGTTTTGCAGAATTACTCAGTGAATTTTGTTAATGTTTTTAGCTTGTATAATATACAGTTTTATTTGGCAATCATGTTGAGTGAAATATAATGTATTTACTCACAGATTTATCCTTATTTACTGCCATTTCCTGTTAGGTTGCAAAGCAATAAAAAGTTTTTTATAAATGTACACTAAGAGAGATCTTGTTCGCTTCAAAAGTTACTGTTCATATAAACTGCTTCAATACACATGTCATGTTTTGGTACAGTATAGTTCTCATGTCAACAATATTGCAACCAAGATATGAATAACTGGATATGTTGATCAGTACTGTTCCCTATGCTGATGGTCACATCTGATGATCTGTGTTCCACTTTGAGAAAATCCATGTAGTTAGACCGTTTTGAAGCAAAAGTGTGTCACATTCATACTGCCTTGCTTGCAGTATTTTCCTGATCTATCCCCCCTGATTTGGGCAGATACCAAGACTGCCTACACACAATGAAAAGCAATATCAAAGCCTCCATCGTGTGTCCTTGAACTTTCCCTTACAAAAAAGTCCTACAGGATCCCTGTAGGACCCAAGGATCCTGCAGGAGTCCTATAGGGCTACCTCCATCCTATAGCACTCATCCTATAGGACAACGCCTGTGCTGTAGGATTTATGTGTCATGTCTTATGGGTTCGTACTAGTCCTATAGGCTCATATTTGTGCCCTATAGGACACCCTACAAGATGATTCTGCCTGACTTTTAGGACTGTAAAACTGAACAAGTAATGTTTGAGTAATGTTTATAATTATAATTATTCCCTTACGAAAATAGTCTGTAGAATTTCACACATTCTCATATACCCTTTCTCAAAAGCTACTTCTATTTACACACACATGCCAGGAACATACCATATTCCTTTTGCCGTTTGTACATGTCATGGCTGTACACAGATAAAGACTCTCTTTGTTAGATCCAAGGTCAAGTGAGCTGACCTGTGCCTTTGCTTTGTTATGTAAATAGTTTCCTGCATTTACAATGGGCTGATTACATAATAGTACAGCCACGCATTATTCATTTGCACTTGAGGCAGTGCACCAGTGAACATGCATGGCTCTTAAGTACTAAGTTCAACTCCAAATTGCATGGAACATTAGGATCCAAGGTCCATTACCAAGATTCTAACAGTGTTATGGAGAAGGGAGCTCACTAATATGTCACAACTGTAAGAATCGACATTGCAGCATCAACTGAACTGACCTGACTTTGGTACATAACTGAAATTACGTGAGTTAAGATACACATCTATTCAGTTAATAATGCACTTGGCTGAGGTGACAAGTCAAAGGTAGGCCTTGCATTCATTGTGTAGGTTGCTTTATATTTTGTAGTCCCTGTATGTTGCATTGATTTCTGTTTTGATTGATTGTTAATCTTCATTCCTTTAGAAATAAACTACATGTTTATAATTACTTGTTTTGTAAGTTGACTGACTTTTTGTGAGTTTTGCAGTTATTCATTGCATTTGGTACCAATAGCAAAATCAGGAGTTATTCCTTACTTAACAAAATTTCTGCACTCATTTACAGAAGTTTGTTTGCCTTGTGCGAGTTCAATCTCTTAGAAAGTATGATAACAATATGTAAAGCATATTCTGTACCCTATAGGGCTCCCTACAAGACCCCCTATAGGGTTCCCTATAAGACCCCCTATAGGGCTGCCTACAAGACCCCCTATAGGGCTCCCTGTAAGACCACTATAGGGTTCCCTATAAGACCCCCTATAGGGCCCCTATAAGACCCCCTATAGGGCTCCCTATAGGGTTCCCTGTAAGACTGCGTTCCAAAATCCTGTAAGACTACTACTGCCTGATGTCCTATAAGACCCTACATGCCTCTACCCTATAGGACTGGTATAGGATATTTTTGTAAGGGTTTAAACTTGATTCAACTTGATTTGCAATGTTGATCACTAGGAGGAAGGGGTAGGGCGCCATTGTAAACTTACAGCACACTTTGCAGTCCATATCTTAGAGTTGAGCACTATTTCTGTACAGCAAGGTGATGTATCAATGTTTATTGTTCCCGGTTCAGGTATTGTTTACCTTGTATGGTTTATCATACAATATAGTCTGCCGTGTCCAAGACCTTAGCACTCACACTGACTTTCAACTTCCAAGCAAAACTGGTAACTGGTCAAAAAAATGGATTCCAATGGAACAGCACTCATACCCATACTGTGTGCAGTCTGTTATATATGCCCAGTCTTTCACTCTTCTGGTGTGTGATATGTATTGGTAATTTATGTTTTGATGGTATTGCAACAATTCCAGCAACAGCATTGAAACATCTTGTCACTGCATTTTGTAATTTGTACTTTATTAAAGCTCACTTGGTTGGTATTAAAGCACATTTCTGTGAAAAGAATTTACAGAGTATAATGTCTATTAGACCAGTTACATACTTATTCATACCCTTTTCATGGAAGTTTTTATGTCCAATTAACATGAAAGGTTTGTTTATTTTTGCCTAAGTGAGATGAGCGAGGAATAGTAAAAAAACAAATACTGAGATAGAAAGATGCTATTGAAAACACAATCTGATTAAAATCAGATGTAGAGTACGGCGTCGTCTATACTTATGTGGTATTCTCTTGCTGTCACCTCTCACAAGAGAATACCGCGTAAGTGTAGACGTCGCCGTATTCTACATCTGATGTTAATCAGATTGTGGTAAACACTGTGTATCTGCATCTCTACGTGTTTGTTTAGTGAAGTATTAATAATGAAACCTTCAAAGTAGTCTTCACTGTCTGAGGAGTTTTGTAATATTTGTAGCTTTTATTTATTTGATGAAACTTTTTTGAAAAGTTGACGTCCTGAAGAACATGGAACTCAATCTTTATTGCGTAAACAATGACTGTTTTTTTGAGGGGTCCTCCATAGCTTTATGAAGCAACTTGATCCCCTAGAATTTGGAATTATTTGTAAACTTGTACAGTGTGGTGATGAGCATTATTAAAACACGCACAGTCAATACAAAAGTTAGAGAGTGCAAATTGTTCACTAAGGGGTCCTTCCTAGCTTTGTGAAGCAACTTGACCCCCTAGTATTTTGGTGATTCATAAAATTGTGCTATGAGGTCCTAGTATTCTCCAGTTTTGAAATGAACATGCTCAGTCAACAGAACAGTTATTAGAAATGCAAATGGATTGTCAAACAAAGAATGATGCATTTAATTTGTCACTGGCTATGTGAACTATTACAATGCCTGCAACTCAAGCACTGGAAACTGTTGATAAGAACTCCAAAAGAAATTGTCCAACGACAACAAAGATAGCAAGAACTGATAGGCATCTAGTTTCATTTTAAATGACCCTTTAAACACACTGACAGGGATAGGAATATCAATGACTTGCTCAATGTACTCATGTTATTGAAGTAGGACGCCCCCTGTGTGCGTTTTGATACGAAGCAACTCATCAGTTCTACAATCCTTCCAAATGTAACTAGATGCCGTCTTGTCTCTTGCCATCTTTTCTATCTATGGCCACTTTTGTTGTAATTCACAGTGCTTGAGCTGCATGTGTTGTATTCAGCTGTTGGCTTTTCTACATAGATATTCATACTTTTTCTTAAACTTTCATTTCTTATATCTTTGCAGCCTGTTAAGGGGCAAATCTCCCTGTGATTTTATAGGTCATCAGAGGGGTCAAGGTCAAAAAGGTTCATGATGTATTGTATCCTGGGATACATGTTGGATTGACTGCCATGTATATTAACGTAAGGCATGACATTTGGTTTACAAGTTCTCTGTTGAATTTTTATTAGCTCTTTTGAAATCATGGTTTGAAAATCATTGCGACCTCAATCATGTTTTCTTGTATAAATTGTTTTACAATACAATGTTAAGATGGAAAGAAAGAAAGATGAGTCTGTGACGTTTGTCTTTTTTTGCAAATGAGATGGATTTGGTTTCTCCTGTATAGACAATGATGTAGTTTTTCATCTATATGCTCATTGGAAAGCAATTTATACAAGGTACAGTAGCATTGGTCCATTTGTACTGTTGAAGAAAGTTAAACGTTTATTTTATTGTTGGTTTTATACTGAAATTTTTAATGACTGAAATGTACATGAAAGCTGCCATGTAATATATTTTGCTATGCAATTACACTGATAGCTGTATGAGATACAAGATATTTAAATCTATAGTAGCAAGATAATGGGTGATGGGTTGCTGGGCTCAAAAAAGTCATTAGTGTTCAGGTACCAGGTATTCAATGTCAGAATCAAAGTCACTATAAATAATGGCCCTAGGACAATCACCCCCCTTGGATATTTATCCATCACACACTATACCGTGATTATATCCTCAACAGATTGGTGAGAAATATCCAGGGGGTGACTATCCTACTTCTAAATATATTTAACTTAGCAACTTACCCTAACCCTACATCATGTCCAGCCAAAACAGGTGAATTATGAAATGTCTGGGTAAGGAGATAACTGGTTGTGTGGAGCTAACTGTCCTTGTACCAAATATCTGCAACTTTAGAACTTCTTGTTCTAAATAACAAGATTGTACTGTCTGACTTCGCTCTATCAAAACCTGAGAGCTGTCACCTGCCTTGAAAATAGTGTACTCCACCCATATCTGTCAATCTGTCTCAGTATTAGTAACCCATCAACATTGCACAGTAGCAAAGCTCATCTAGCTGTTAATCTATCTCTTTCCTGAGCCACATGAAGCTCAAACTCCCTGCTTGTTTTAGGGAAACCATGTTATTGATGTTGTTGTCTGTTATTTTGTCAATAAAACTAAATGAAAAATGTTGCTATACCTGTACAGTTTTGTTTATGATGATATGTACAGACAGACACAAACATGTAATATACCTGGCTTCTGGTTGGTTTGAAATTCTTGCTTCCTATCCTACAACATACTGGTAGTGGTAGCATTCTGGTTGTAAGTTGCCCCATGTTCTTTTGCAGTGCTCTTACACACACTAACAATATTCAACACACCCAATACATAATGCCATACCTCATGAGGCTGTAAGTCCTGAGATACTCAGCAAAGATGGAAAGTGAGAATATTTGGAAAGATTGTGTTTTCTTTTAGTAAAACAAAAAGTTTCAGAGGTCTGGAGTCATGTTATTAAGCATCTTTAATTTAAAAAAAATTGTTGCCAAGATGCCGAAAATGATTATTTGATATTAGAATTTCTCACATGAACAGGAAAAAATTGCCAGTTTAAGTGAATTTGTTTATTGAATGGCCCTCACGTCAGTACAGCCAGGTTTTACAAAGGTACCGGTAGTATGGCTGATGTTTTTGCATATTAATTGACAGCTACTTTTATTCTTTAAGAAAGGCTTAGATAAGCAATACTGTTACTTTAAAATGTTTTAATTTGTTGGGAGTTGGTTTGGTTGGCTAATGCATGCAGTGCCTTCTGTTTTAAATAGACACAGAGCAAAATAACTCTTTTCTTGGCTCCCTGATCTGTTAACCTCTTTGAGATGCCATTTACAATCATAAATTCTTTTAAAAATCTCCAGTTTGGCATTCTTTATATCATTTTACACAAGCAAGGCGTCTGCATGCAACTATCACTAAAACCTTTTCCACTGCACTGACTTTTGCATGCTTTTGCCATTTTGAGCTTGCAATTTAAAGGATGCTATACTGTAGTCAAGGATATGTTATGTTACATTGGTTTGTTTGTTTAAGTCTATTTTTCCTCACTGAAAGTGTTCGATAATTGTACTCTTTGGTGAAGGTAACATCACCAATGTTTTCAATAAAGTAACATACTCACTATCGTTGTGCAAACATCATCCAGTCTACTCTCACTTTTCATGTGGTGTGTTTGTACCTATTACCAGTGCTATAATGGGGACCCATCCACTAGTGTAGAAGGTTAATACCAGAGCAGAAGGCATTTTGGATAATATTTTTCAATTTTATGATTTTTTTTTCCATTATTAAAAAGGACGCAAAACAACCATAAAAGAAAGTGAATGAAAATGGTGACAGGAAATACAACATAAAAAAAGAGGGTAGTGGTCAATTTAGCTCTATGGCTAAACCATATATCATCTAAAAGAACTACGAAAATCAAACATGCCATACAGATCACATACGAGTCGAACACCCATGGTGCAATTATTATTTTGTTAGCGTTTTCAGCCTTCCACTTTTTCCACATAGTAAATTTTGTATAAGTTTAAGTAATCTATTCAAATTGAAAAACTCTTGCTCAAACTTTCCGTTAAAGGAAACTTCAAATTATTCTCTTCCAAAATAAAAAATGAAAATCAGGAGTCACAGTGTAAAATTTGGTGCTAGAGAAACAAACTACCCAATATTTATCAACTCTTGAAATTCAAAATGGTCCCTGTTGATGTACTATCCTACAAGTTCTTTGTTCCAAATTACCGAGGGAAAGGCTATGCTCCCAGCAAATTCATCTGACTCTGCATGAATTCATAGAAGTATTGCGTTCACAGAATGGTGTGCAATGAAGCGACCAACTGGTTTTGTTAACAAGTAGTCATAATAAGACAAATTTCTCAGAAGATCGCAAAAATTGGCGGTCTTCTTCCTAGCAGCTAAAAATGGTAAAAAGTTCAAAGTGATAAATATGACGTACTGTACCTTCACAAATGGCGAGAAAGTTGACAGTATTTACTTTGGACAGCGCCCTCTCTGATAGATTGATAGTGTTTTTTTGTTTTGAACACTGCCCTTCAACACCTACTGTAAAATTAGCTTGTTCTATGGCTTCTTAAAATGTTTCCATGCTCCTGAGGCATGACTTGTCATAAATCATACAGGGAATTCTAAAATATATGGCACTGCCTAAGTAAATTGACATGCTATTTTTGCTCTTTCTGGTATATCCACTGATCAATATTCTTAAAGTCGCACTTGATTTCCATGCCATCACAGCTGAGTTTTGTGTGACATTTTGTTTTTATTGTTCTAGAAAACAAACACAGTCTTTTTCTGCTCCTAAAATATTGAATGACAAAGTTTTAGCTTTGCTTACAGGATATTGAGTGAACTATGTGCAGTATTATTGTTGACACAGGAATTCTAATCTAGACTAAAATTCCATTGTTAAACAACCACATTGGGTCTCTCACACATAAAGGCTATGTTGACAAGTTTATTTGAACACTAGGTGATTTTGTGAGTCCATCAAGAAACTGTATACACAAACAAATGGGAAACAGATTTGGAAATAAAACATAAGGCACAGCTACTGGAGCTTTTACACAGCACTGCTATTCGCACATCACCTTCTTCAGCAAATCATAAAAACGCTATGGAGACCAATTTGAGAAACTGTAAACCTTTCTGTGTAAAAAGTTTACTTTATTATGTCCTTGAGTTCATACACTGTGATTTGAAGGAGAAAACAAAACCGACCATGAACTAACATAAATAACATGGAAGTGAAGCATACTCTGGTCTCACACAGAGACCAACTGAAAGATTTGTAAATTTTTAGAAAGGTGAGTACAATAGGTACATGAATTGAATTTGAAATCATAAGAAAGTATTGCACACAGTGATTGACAAATTTAGAAAGAAGACAACATTGGCATTGTCTGTGTCTGTGATTGGGAGCGTGTGAACACACAAATATGAGGACTATGATGGTAATAATGATATTGATAATATAACAATATTAAATAAAATACGATGGAATTTTCAAATCACACCATGAAATAAAATAGTAAACAAAAATAAACACCCTAAATTTTATTGGTACACAGAAGATTTGAGTCTGAGTAAACACTCTATGCAAAGTCCCCATATCCTTACACAAGTTTCATACTTACTTAACAGACAAAGGTTTTACACTTAACTAATGAGTTAACTGTGTGATGTGATACATTATAGTCCATATTTACATGCAGGAAATGTTTGCTTTGTAGTCAGACTGATGACTGCTTTACATTTGAATACTGACCACCAATATTTGGTATATTACTCTAGTAAGTAAAATTCTATGAAACCATTTTGACTGATATTTTGCATAATAATCTCATTGACAGTGTGTGCTTACAAGATTTCTCAAGATATGAACATTGATAGCAAGTTTACAAACAATGATAAAATCTCTGATCTGCCATCTCACACCTCAAAGGCGGAGCCTCCCTTTAAAAGGACACCAAGGTATGGCGGCGTTTATTGTGTAAGTGGACACCAAACAGGCAACACGCGGGCACTCGATCGCTCCAGAAAAAGCCACTTTTTAGTTTTCCCCGGCCGCACAGGCAAAAACACAGACTGCCAAGCGGTCAGCGCGAAGTTGCTGCCGATCGAACTCTGTGGTTATATTCAAAGTCTAACGCGACTGGAAGACAATTTTTGATGAAATTCGAGTGTCTGTGGTGAGGAATCAATGACCATTGGCGATTTGAACCGATCATCAATCAAAAGCTTGCATAAACTCTGTTTGCAGGATTAGCAAAGTGTGACAAAAGGTTGAGATCAGTTTGTGTAATCAATGTTATAGAAATCAAACTTCGTACTGGCCAAGCGTTTGACTGGGAGGAGAACTCCTATAAATGCGAGAACCTGGGATTGAAAAGTGCAGCTTTAAGGACACTCTGTGCAAATTTGTAAAATATTTGATATGATATTTTCACAGACAATTGCTTAATTGATGTAAATACCTAGGCATTAGTAAATTGCAAAATGCTTCACAGTGAAATCAGCTTTTGACTACTGTCATCATGCAGGTACACAAAATTATGAACATTTTCTAAAATTTTACAAATAACCCTTTCTGCAAATCACCCCAAACCTACCAAACGCTAGATGTCTAGAACCATTCCGTACCATGCCTTGTCAAACAGCATGATATTTGACCCTGGGCTAGCTCTATAACTCAAGATAAAAACATTGGCTTTTTGAAAACCTTAACAGACATGAAATACACATCTTTTGTGACACAAAACGTGCAAAAACTTTACATTAAAAAAAGATTGATGTGTGAAACACAAATGAGATATATATGTACCGGTAATATACTTAAGAGGTAATACATGAAAACGAGGCAATCATTTCGTCAGATTTAATCAAGTTTGAATGACAAGATTCTGTGGTGTACTTTTGGTGAACACTTCCACATAAGGCCATCAATAACACAGGACTTGATCAGCCAATGGATTTTAACATCACATGACATGGGCTTTGATACAACTTACAGTCTATTGACTTAAATCAAAACCAATGGCATTTCTCCTAGTTTGATTACTTTCACCGACAGCGATACAGTAACTAACCAAGGCAATTTTTTTCGAATAATATAATTTACGTTCAGTCATGGGAAGGACTAAGTGCCCCTGGCTGCCAATGCCATGAAATCCCACTGTCTTGTGTGGAAGATGGTGATGTATAAACAGTTACTGATTCTGTCCATTTTCAAAAGCAGGTGACATGGCTCTGGCCATGGAATAAAACTCATTTACCGGCCATCTTTTAAAAGTCCTCTGCAATCTGACGATGGTAAATAATAGCGAGATATCAAATGTAAATGGCAATGACTTGAAAACAAATGCCCAAAAAAGGAAGAGATGTATGGTTATTGATTCTGAAACTTCTATAAACTTGTTTTGACTGGCAAGCTTAAATGTTAATGTGAATAAAATAATATGTTTGTGCTATTAAAATACCACAAATGTTTAAGTTAAATCTGTTCAAATTTTAAAGAAAGCTTTCATGGTAAATGACATTTGGCATTTGAGAGTCAACAATTTGTACATTTTGTGTTAGCAACTAAGTTACCCGATATAACATTTTGGTGTTCTGATTTGAGATTGCTGATATTTTCAAATATAATAATTAGACATGATCTCCAGCTCAAAATGGCATTGATTTAGTGTGGCTACGAACACTTTTTCTGATGTAGAGGTATCAAACTACCTCACAATGGAGTCTTTTCTCTCTGAGATTAGGAACAACTTCCCTCATCACTGGCTGTTGAAGGCATTGTATAAATGCTTCAGAAAGCAAAGACCCTTCAGTACAGCATTTATGGTGATCAAGTAAAACTTGACCTTCCACTTTTCAGTTATTAAAAAAATGAATAACGTAATCTTGCTCTGTAGTTGTTAGAATTACATTAAAATGTACCCTTAATGGTAGTATTCTGACTGTCAAGAAGATAACCATATGTGTAGGTCAACTTGATAAACATTCACACGTTGGGAGTGAAAAAAACCTGTAAAGCTGCTGTTGCTCAGTATGTAAACAGTGGATTAGTGAAATGTTTGAAGTGTTCTGGAAAACAAATGCGGGATCAAAAATCAAAATATCTCAAAAGAGAATGAAATACATTGCATTACACGCACTGCCTATTGGCAATCAAATACTGTACATTGTACATAACTGGCATAAGGTTTACAATGTTAATCCGAATGTTCATTCAAGTTTTTTAGGATGTCATTGGACTTGCTGGTATTCTGCTGAGAAAATCATATTCATCACATAATGTAAATGCTTAATTCCTAAAGCCCAATCTTTATAATTATTTATCCAACTCTTTGATTCAACAGAGAAGTCTGTCTACTATAATTATGTCATCTTATACATGTATATACAGAAAACATTTGTCCTTCTGGTAAATTAATAGAAGGGTATCAAATATATTTTGTAGTTGTGTAACCCTGACCGTACCAATACTTAAAAAAACACCGTATAAGTCATTGTTTAATGAAGATATTGCAGAAAACAAAGATGTCCTCAAAACATTGACTGACATGCCTTGTTGATTTTGGTTCCGAAGGTGTTTATTCTAAAATTAGCTTTCTGAAAGAGTTTTCGCAATATATTGACAATGCAAGGGTTTTGCACTAATTTTAATTCTGTCAAATGCCCTGATCTGTGTGTGGTCTTTGATTCCTTTCATAATACAACAGCTGCACAGACTGGTAGCATATTTTCAAACTGAGCCTATTATGGACAATAAGAGGTATTCTAAACAGTAGTCAGCATTCCCATTGCAAAGAGGACAAAATTATGTTTTGACAGTCACTTGAGACTTCTGTTCAGAAAAAGCTGATTTTTTCCACACTTATTTCACTATTTTCAGAGAAACTTCCCAAAAATTTACATTATGGCTATCATGAAACTCACTCTGCTTTAAAACAACTTTCTTTGTTAAGGGTCTATGTATACACTGATTTCAGACAAGATGCTGTTTCTACATGTTTGAGATGCATGTACAAGGACTGTGAATGAGGCTAAATGAGTTTGGTGTGGAAAGTAAATTACAATATGTAGAAGCCAAAAAGACTTCAAATTTACTCAAAATAGGTTTTCAAAAGAACTAGGAACATGTGATTAAGTGTAATAAATAATTTTGTGCAAAATTATGAATGAGGAACGACAGAGAACGGGCACTCAAGTACCGCTATATCAAAAGAAGAGACTCGTAAATATGTAAATTATATCATACCGGTAATTGGACTTTCAGTTCACTTTCCTAATATATATTAAAATATTAAACTTTCATAAAAACATCTCATAATCAAATTAACATACTGTGAACCTGGCTTTCTTGTCAAATTTCTAGAGTAAATGATGCAAAGATAAGCGGATGCAATGAATATCTTCAGATTCTATAGGACGATTGAGTCCTATGCATTTGAGCCCTTGCAATCTACCTGATGCCCTGTCTTCACATGGACAAAATATGAACATTATAAAAATAATACGAAAAAATACTGGACATATGAAAAATATAAATGCCCTGGATTCTGAACACTAAAATGTACAACTTCCATTATGAAACTCAGTTTCTTCGTACAAACAGTAAAAATATAGGCATATTGTGAACAAAATGACGGCATACATATTCATATAAAAATAGGTTGTGTCATTCAATCGGTAAATTTTCATGAAAAAACATTTGATGAGTTGAAAGAGTTTATCAACTTTTCACAAAAATACTAAAATCGCCGATAAATTCCTCTTAATATGTAAAAAAAATGAGATGGATCAAAAAGCATCGTGGAGCTGAGTTGACTTTTAAATGTATCTGTACAACAGCTGATAAGACTCTGGAATATGTGGTTAAAGTATCATGGATAGCATTGTGTTACAGTGCATTTCACCTAGGTACCGCAACTCAGCGTATGAGACGAACAAATTTCACGTACAAAACACACGATTAGCTTGGGTATCACAACACATTTCAAAGCCACCAACTCATCGGTTAATTACAGTAAACCAGCATGGGGCAGTCGCTGTCTGGACTGAGAGATAAACAGTTGGCTAGACTTGATCTACAATGTAACTGGTCTTTTTTATAATTTCAGCTAAGAGTTCAGGAGGTGAAGGTATTCTCAACAGAAACTAACTAAAAAGCCACACATTGTAGATAAAGTGTATCTCTCAGTCTAGACAGAGCGGCTGCCCCATGCTGGTTTACTGTAATTAATCAATGAGTCGGTGACTTTCAAATGTGTCGTGATACCCAAGCTAATTGTGTGTTTTGTACGTGGATTGTGTCCGTCTCATACGCTGAGTTGCGGTACCTAGGTGAAACGCATTGTATTTTGAAATGTTATGAATTTCTTCATATACATGATTGTGTAGTAAACAAAACTGCAGTCTGTCATTTGATCATGCGCAACACAAATACAAAAATGTTGGTAAGTACGGCAATATCAAACAGTATTCTGATGTTTTTGTCCAGTGATTGACTTTTATTATCTACATTTTTGAAAATTTATTGACTTTGGTATGGCTGTGATATCCTGTTGGCATACATTTTGTAGTTGCTTGACTTAATTTTGTGGCTACCAGAAATATGATCATACACTTGATCAAATACAAATATATTATTAAAATTCAAGGTGTAGATGGTAAAACAGGTTGTACTAAATACACATATGCCTTGTCATATCCCTTTGTAAGATACAAAAAAAAAATTTAAAGTTGGGTCAGTTACTGTAAATGTTGGTATTTACTCAAAGTAAAAATTGTAATGAAAAATGTGAGCTGTACAAAACATGAGTGAAAATTGATTACTGGTAAATTGTGAATGGTAATAAAGTAGTGTTTTTGTTCTATTTAAAACAAATTCATTAAAGGGAAACAGTCATTGGAACTACGCCCGTGCAAGTTTCTTTTTTTATAAAACAATGTATTTTGTGCACGATATCTAGATGCACCTCATCATCATAGCTCCAACATTTAAATTATAGGATGTAGATTTTGACAGACATGTTTTAACTTTCATCAATCACCATCGTACCTTGAATACAGTGTTTGTATGGGTCCCATACGACCTTTGAGCACAGTTCCCACGACTGTATCACCTTCAAGATACACATGTGCAATATGCATTCCTGAGCTTTTCAGTTTGAACTTACACATGCATGATTCTGTCATATTGGCACATCTATCAGCTTGTCTGATCATTTGTCTCCGGTCAACAAATGCACCGTCTGATGGTGAGTATATTTGCCTTCATTCATACAGAACATGGCATGCAATTACTAACTGTCACATCTGGGGAAAGTGGCAACTGGCATTTTTGGCAAAATCAGCTCTTCCGATAAAAATTACTTCAGAGATTCAGAAGAATTCAGAAATATAAATATTTTTTAGATCATAATCAATTATTTACAGTATGTATTTTCATATCTATATGAAATGATGGCTACTTTTTCAACATAAAGTTATACTATCACTTTTTAAGAAATACAGAAATTTGCAGGTATAAACTTTTCCATCTCCATATCAAGTTGAATGTGATCCTCAGCAAGTAGTTATATTGTGTGCTTGTCACAGAAATCCCTGAATCTTTGAGAATATTTTTTAGGAGAAACTGTAGAAAAAGAAGTACAGGGGAATCTAAATACTTTGTACACATGTTCTAATTTCTTCTTTGCTTTGTATTGAGTAAAAATATCAATTATTCCAACAAAATATCGCTCACTTTCCCCGTCAATGACATGCAAGGCATTGGGAATGAGAGGTAACAGCCTTTGGTTTTTGTTTTTCACTTCATCAAAATCTATTTTGCTTAAACCTGAGTCGTTGTTGGTGCTTTCTCTGTTGGGTGCAGCTGCATTTTGTGGTGTGCCTGGGATCATTCCGGGCAGGACTGTGTATTTGAGTTCGTCTCCCTGAGTTTGAGTCTTGTTTGCCAGATTGATTGTTCAATCCATCAGCTCCATGTGGAGCACTCCCAATTGCTTCCACTCCATCCTCAACATCAACATGTTCACCATGTTGTGATCCACCGGCTGACCTTTGACCTTGCGCAGAATTTGTCAGACTTTTCTTCCTGCGTAGTCTGGCAGGCTTCACAGAAAACCTGAGAGACAGCTGTCTGAAATTTCTTCAGTGGTACAGACCTTGAAAAACACAGATGAATAAATAATTTAAGACAGAATATACCCCAGGATAAGCTTTTCAAATTCTCAGAATTATATAATTCTTTGCTGGTCTTCAGCAAATATGGACTCAGTCTGCAAATGGTACAGCAAGTGGAGTGTTCATTGTCTTGTTTGGGTGAAAATTGAATATTTTATTTTCTCCCCAGCATGCATTGAGTTAAAACAGAGTGTGGCTGCAATCTGTGCTTGTAATTGAAAAGATTTTTAGAGCAACGCTTGCTTTCAGAGAGACAGTAGCTGTCACTTTTGATGATGATTTTTACTAGTTTTGTTTTAAAGTATTGACTTAAAGTTTCTTGTTCTACTTTTCAAAGCGTGTACATGTATAGACTGCTTAATTATTGTTTTCGGTCTGGGCTGGACTAATGGTACACATTTCAAGTATACACGCTGTCTTGACCACCTGAATGGTAGGTGCTTTAATTTGCCTTGGGGAGTAGAACAAGAATTTGCAGTTGACATACAAAATAAAAATAGTGAAAAAATCATCAGAAGTGACAGGAACTGTCCCCGTAATCATGATAATGAAAGAGAATACAATGACAGTTTCTCAGTCAACAGATACTGGCAAAATTGCTATTATTTCTCAAAGTTTATATCATCTGGTGTGAATACTGCCTGACAATCCATCACATCTTTTTCACAGACATTGGATGACAAAATGCCTGAAAATACGTGCATGTTTTGTGGCAAAACACTTACTTTGTGACTCTGATGACGACATCTGCAAACTTATCTTCCTGGCAGCGCTCATCAGAATGTATGATATGTCTCCCTAGCAACAGACTGTAGTCCATAACACCGATGTCTTCCAGAAAGATGGTGTCATGGCGCACTTGATCAACAAACCACTGCCTTTGTGTACCTGAAAACCGACAAAATATTACCCGGTCATGAGCAACCAAATTTATGTGAAAAATGTGAAAATGAGTGACACACTACCATGCTCAGGTAGATGTGAGTGATAATGTTGCTATTGATATAGTCTACTATGTGGCCAGCTTGTCTGATATATTTGTGTTCACTGGGCCAATGTGACAGTTTTCAGATATGCAGGGTAAACATCAAGTACTTTACGAGGTTTGCACAGTCATGTATATCAAACAAAGAATATGTGAGGAGACACTAAAAGTAAAACATTGAGTTTGTAACACAAGAAAAACACCCTGACACTTTCATGGGATAAAGTATGTCTTACCAAGGTTTATTCTCTTGTTCTTAAAGTTGTTATCTTTGAGAATTGCTATGATCTGACTTCCGTCTGGTTCAGGCTCTGTGTACCTTGCAGCATGGCATCCCTTCAGATCATACCTGTTGAGATGTTTTGAACACATAAGTCATCAATCTGTGAACTTTTTTATGTAATGTAGGTACAATGGTAACTTGGTAACAAAGTACCTACTAGGTATTTCAATCATACTGTATGACTCAAAAAGTATCATATACATAGACACTGTGTGTGATGCAATAGGGCTGAGAAAATCCACAGTGTTACTAGTATGTTCTGCTTTGGAGCTGTAAATTGGTTCTAGGACAGTCACCCCCTGGATAACAACCCACCATATATATACTTACCCTAGGCTATCCCAGTTTGTGGATTGAACATATCCAGGGGGTATAACTGTCTTGATACCAATGAAAGGCCATCTGTCTGGTCCGATACATCATTTGATGAACACACTATTATAATTCAAGTAATTACATCATAATGATAGAAATCAATAGGCAATCAGACCACTAGTTGACACTAGTATTTGTTCAAGGGCCCATTTCATACAAAGTGGATTTGCATCAAGACAAATGAACACAAATTGAAGTTGTTGCAGTAATATTGACAGTACAGGAACTTGTATGTCAGCTCATCCTAACCACGTCTCAACTGACACCATCTCCTGGAGGCTGACAAAGTATCTGATTGCAAAGATAAACTCACGATCACAAATAACATCAAGCAACCCACCTTTCAACAATCCTGTCATCTGGATAGAACACACTTAGCATAATTGTGAAAAATCTCTGGAAACAATGTAGAGAGGATATACATTTAATCTTGATAATAATGCCCAGCTTTCACAA
Source organism: Ptychodera flava (assembly GCF_041260155.1). Classification (NCBI taxonomy): domain Eukaryota; kingdom Metazoa; phylum Hemichordata; class Enteropneusta; family Ptychoderidae; genus Ptychodera; species Ptychodera flava. The sequence goes on along the minus strand of NC_091943.1, from coordinate 34,801,825 downwards.
TCTCCAAACTAATCAATAACATGTATACAGGGTCCGTCATTCTTTTGGAAACATGTACATGCATTTCAAATACATGTTGCCCATATTCTTACTGTACGTCTAATCAGAGATGATTCAGTTTTGGGGCTTAATGAATTTACATACATGTATGGCATACTCTAAGATAGAGGACACAAATATACAAATATTCATTCTGTATATATGTATACCAATGCCCATGCAATGGGCCCATACAATGGCATGCTACAAGACTTTCAAACTGTAGAGGTAAGGAGACTGACGATGAAGTCTGCTTAAAGGGACAAAGTTGGCCATTTTCCATGAATTTGTTTGATACGAGATACTACTTATATTATTTGACATGTTGAAAGATAATGAATGCATGGGTTACCATGTATATATTCGACCCTGATTTTAGACAAATTAAGAGAACATCGCAAACATGAATTAATGGTCATGACCATTAATTTATTTTCGTGATGTTTCATTTATCGTGTCTAAAATTGGGGTTGCATATATGAATGATCAGCCATTCATTCAGTATCTTTCAACATGTCAAATAATATAAGTAGTATCTCATATCAAACAAAATTTATGAAAAATGGCTGACTTTATCCCTTTAAGGTAGAACGCACCTCGGGGACAGAAATTCAGGCCTTCAAATTTTATCACTTTTCTTCTTACCTACCACTTGTTGGGGCTCATTGTGAAGCTCTTGGCGAAAGAAAAGTTTTCACCGTCTTAGTTTTTCGAAAATCAAAAATTTTATTTTTTCTCATAGAGTTAACACAGGGATGGCGGCCATTTTGGATTTCAAATATCGAGAAATCACAAGTTATTTGTCTCTCTAGTACCAAAGTTTGCACGGTGACCCCTGATTTTTATTCTTGCTTTGGTAAGCGAAAGGTTGAAAGTTTCACTGAGGAAAGTTAGAGCAAAAGTTTAAGTCTTTCACTTTCGAGGTGCATATTACCTTAAGGTAGTATGTGCCTCAAAAATGAGAGACTTAAACTTTCCCTTAAACTTTCCTCAATGAAACTTTCAACTATTGTGTAACCAAATCAGGAATAAAAATCATGGGTCACTACGCAAAGTTCGGTACCAGAGAAACAAATTACTGATATTGAAATCCAAAATGGCTGCCATCCCTGTGTTAACTCTATGGGAAAAAATGAATTTCTCGATTTTGAAAAACTAAGATGGGAACATTCTTTCTTACTTCAAGAGCTTTAAAATAGGCCCCACAAGTGATAGACCAGTAAAGAACTGTAAAAAGTTGAGAGTTCTAATATCAGTCCGTAGGCGCATGGAAGTAGTTTAACAGTACTGAAGTGAACTCAGACTAACTCTAACTTCTTCATTACTGTTGTACTTCACCGCTAAAAAATCATGCTATCGAATCAGGGTAACATTAAGGCAAAATTGTTTTTCAACAAGAAGTAATACAAGAACCAGGGTTTGAAGACTGAAACATGGATGTCATTTGGTGATGGAAAACCAGCATAATGTGGAAACGCAATCAACTTTGCAAATTCCCATCCCTCCTACTTCCCCCTCCTAGTCAAACTTGCCAATCCCTATAAAACCTACAAAATAAAACAAAAAGACTGAAAATAAACTCACAGCTTTGTGTCCAGGGATGTGAATGTAATGAAGACCAAGAATCTTGACAAGCAGTGTGTGAGGGTACTTCTCAAAATGGTTCAGGTAAGTCTTCAGTATTGAGCGAAAAAATTTCACATCTTTTGGCTTTTCTGTCTTGATCATCATCATCTTATTGTTGCTATTGGAGATAAAGGGATACAAATAAACATAAGTTAACTGGACTCATGTAAGAAGTCATTTGTTTATATTAAGTTTGTTTTTTTTTCTTTCTAGTGTCATTTGTGTCAGTTATGCTGAGTGAAGTTGACATGGCCATCAGCCAGCACATCTCTTTCCTCCTCAATATTACAATGCATTATAATATGCTTAGCTTGAATCCGGCAATCTGATTGGCTGATTGGTTTATATTCTCAACTAGAAGACCTGAGCCCTTCGAATATGTTTGAGCTTGCGCAGATTTCAAACTCCAGCTTGAGCTCAACGCGCCATAATGTCGAACAAGTGTATGGCTTGAGACTAATTTTGATTGTTAAATTTTAGTGTAGTGCAGCTTGACGAACCAACCAATGAAGAGTTTGTGTAAGCAGTGACGGCAACTCACAACAACATAATTTTTAAACGTGTTTTTGAGTGTTTTTTCAAGTAAAATTCTTCACGTTTAGTGTGTAATCACCATATCGATGCGTTGCGTTACCATATTTTTGTATGGAATCAAACATGCACGCGCGGGCGCTCTGAAACGTACTTTTTAGCGTTTATGTTCAGGACGCCTGAACCCTCGTTCCAACTTCAGCCTCAAATAACGACATTGTCCACTTGTATTTAACTTTAGCATATTTGGGTGAAATAATCACCTCGCTTTGCTAGGTGATTATTTCCTGCCAAATATGCTAATTTTCAGCCCAGAGGTCTTATATCCACAACCAAATACCCTCACTTGCCGTTTATAACCTCTAATTAACACCTCGTAGAAGCAATTTCTGGTGTATTCTGCTCTGTATCAAAAGTACATTCTTCGAAGTATAGCTACTATATCATGAAAGAGGGCCTGATTGGCCATCTGACTTAGATAGTCAGAATAACATAACGTCTGCCCTTGAAGCTTCTGGCATAAAATAACAAAAAATTGAAACAATATCAAAAGTTGATAACTTTAAAGTTTTAATTTTGTTCACTTTTTGTAGAATCAATCACTTTGCAGAAAACATGATTTTGCCACAATTGCTGCAAATCATGAAAACAAAAGAACACAGGTTACTGTAAAGAAAGCTTCAGTGAGAACTATGAAGGGCACAATATCATGGCATTTGATTGGCTGAAAATGGTCACCTGATATACACTGTATGCTGATGTACTGGTACAGTAGGTCAGTATATTTGCTTAAGTTTAGAAACATGGGTTAATAGCTGAACACTTTAGTTACATTGTTACTGTCCTCTCATTTGACTGCTTTGGTAATCAGGGGGCAATACCACAACAACATGTGGAATCCTGGAAACAAACAAACAAGACAATTGGCTTTAATACCTGTAGACAAAGACAAGGTATGTATGGTCGATACCATATATGGCTTTCTTTTATCCATGGATGCTAGCTTTAAGCTGTTTGGTAAGTAAGGTATCTGTGTCTGCTTACCAAAGAAAGAAACTCATTCCGCTTTTGGAGTTGCTGATGAATTCTAAGTATGGAAGACTTTTAGAAGGCACTAAGGAAGACTGGTATTCCTTCTCAGAAAGACCAATTACTTGACGGAGTCTTGAAAAAATCTTGGGTGCATAGGTTCGAAACTCAAATTTCTGTGAAAATAAAGTATAAAATTTGGATACAAGTTAGTGAGGATACCAGAGAATGAATGAACATAATTTTTTTCAAAAATGTCCTCTTATATACCGGTATAATGCTATATTGAAGTCATACCGCTTGCAATATTAATATGAACATTTCCAGTAAAAAAGCAGGAAATTTTCCCAAATGTGATATCAACATCATATCTTACCAAATTCTACAATATACATAAAAGGAAAACAGTGAACATTTCGACTCTGAACCTGTATGCAAATTTCATGTTGATTTTCATTTTTGAAAAACATGATTAAAATTTTCGCAATATCTTACTCCATACACTAATACAGTACATGTAATCAATAAATTGTAAGTAGTGTGCCTGAATTAAAGACATTTCTGAATAATATCCAGAGAAGAGAACTATCTGACATAAACCTTTCTGACATGAATCTATCAAACGGAAGGAGCAGTTGTTACGATCATTAAGATGTATTAATGCTGCAAAACAATAGCTCATACTTTTCTGAAAATATAATCTACAAAAATATGTCAACTTGACTATAAGGATTGCCACCATGTGAATTGAGTTATAAATTGTATGTTTAGCACAAAACTCTATCTACATACAAAGCTTCAATCATTGTAACGTGACTCCATGTATATCTTAGCACATCTACATGTATGCGTACATGTAGGCTCATACGAGCGCTATGTTGTTCAGAAAAAGGAATTTTGAATGATCTTGTTACTGTTAGACATACTGTGATTGAATAATTTTGAAAATGATGGAAACTATACCTTTTTATTTTCAGCTGTGAGTTGAAAGACATCGACAGTTGCAAAATCTTCTTCTGTCAGCCCAGTCTATTATCAAAACAAAAACAGTAATTATTATACCAGTGCACTTCTGTAACCAACTCAGTAACATGTACACGCTCCTTTGGTACACATGGAAAGTATACCATTGTTTCCTGTGTCTGTTAGCTCTACCATGCAGGTGAATGTACATTTGTGTCTTAACGGTAACCATCAGTACCAGTACGTGTATACCATACAAAATGGACAAAACTGAGTGAAGACAGTGATGTTGTCTTTATAACATTTACTTACATGATATTTCAGCTGAAGTACTTAAAATCCTTACTGATAATTTCTGTGAATACTGACAGTTCTCTACAATCCTTTCCATCTCAAAAATTCATACATGTATGCCCCTCGGCAGGTACTCCCCCACTTGATAATGGTTGGAGCCACATTGCAGAAAACTGCAGCCTCACTTTTCTCCATTCATATCAAACTCAATTTGCGTTAATAAGTAATCACACCATGCACATAGCACACAAAAACTCATGAACTTGACACAAGACACGTCCCATGAACAAAACTTTGAACACAATAATTATGCTGCATGATTTGAATTTCCTCCAAAGTACAGAGTATGTACATTGGCAGGTTTAACTGTAGACAAGATTTTGAACAATGATGATTTCAAAACAAAATCTGAAAGCTGATTGGTAACTGAGCACGTACAGTTTGTACATGGTTTCCATGGTGTATAGTACCTGTAGCATTCCATCATTTGTGTGAATTTGAATAAAATAATCAAAATACCGGTAGAACTAAATGCCCTCCCTGTAAAGACAATATTTTATGTCATACATGTACCCGGTATTTTAATTATCCATGTCACCTTACCTGCAAAGAAGCATCTTCCTTTACTTCACAATTCTTAAAAGATTCTTGAAGACCTTGTTGTATACATCTTGTAAGAGCATATCTGGAATGAGACTTGTCAATCTCGACTATTCCTCGTCGACCCCATTTACGACGAAGCTCTGATATAGCATCGGCGAAACTCTTCCGTTGTTGCCCTCTCTTGCCATAATTTGCTTGCCTTGATGCTTCTCGGGAACTGTCTACATCATTGAGTTGCTGTATGAATAAGAAATTCCAAATTAAAGTCAAGTTGTAGTGTATGCCGTAAATTTGCTTTGGTTACAATGAAAGACATACATGTATACATGTAGTTCACTCATTGTAAATGCTCTTTTCATGTTGGGTGAATTTGAATTTGTTGAACTCATGAACCCTGGGATGTTTTCATCATTTACATAAATTCAAAAATATGAAGTAACTGTTCCATTATTCATGACCTTTATGTCAAAAAGAAAAACCCATTTGTATACATGTACATGTAAGAGTTCATGCTGTTTCTGTTTGAGGAAGTTTGCTGAGAGTATACTCTGTAAAAAACAGCCTATGAAAAAATATATGATGTAAAATATTTTCAATCTTCAAATTTAAAAGTTTTGGAATTCAAGGGATCATATGAATCACTCAAGCATTGGTAAATACTGAAGATAAACAACATGAGGTTTCCTTGCCATCAAATCATTCCAAAACTCCTAAATAGAGATTCCTAAATTTCTTTTCTGAGTGAACATGATATTTTATGAACAGAACAAGAAAGCAATTAATACTGAATTCATGGCTGCGTTTTAATAATTAGTGACTGAATTACTCCTTATTAATCTCCTGTTTTGAGTAAAATTTCAAAAGAAAATGTGTCACTTCCTCAAACAGAAAACAAGAAATAGAAACTTTGTATTGAAACCATAGTTCATGCAGTTTTCTGACTATTTATATTTTTGTTGTTATGAGGTGTAACATCCCATACAGATAGTACTACTGTCATTGCCATTGCCAATACATGTACATGTAGTGTATGTACATGATGTCATATACTAGTACTATATGTACACATAACCATTTCAGGCTGGACTTTCTGGTAATGTACATTAATTGCCCCTATATGATATATTGGAGTTTAGGACTGAAAGGTTCAACATGAAGATAGTCCTTAAACAGCCGTTTAAATTGAATTCTGAGGAAGCTTTTCAATGAGAATAAAGACTTCCATACAAGAGGCTCATTGTCCTGAATGAATCCACAAAATATGAAAATCATCAACAACTCTAACTGATCGTACCAAATAATTTAGAATGAATCTACACACGGCCTTCACAAATCTGTATGATGATTTTACATTGCAAATACCATCCCCTTTTCCAATTTAATATGACACAATTCCCTACATGCATATACATGTACATGTACCCGTATTATACTTGTACCGGCGCTTTACACATGCATATACCGGAACACACAGATACATGTACTCAGACTAAAAATACATGTAATACCGGTACCAGCACTCTAGGGTGTTTGATAAAGCACTTGACAGCACATTGAAGGAGGATCAATGAGCAATTCATATAAAGTTGCATAAAAGGTGCAGAACTTAGCCTTTTGACATCAAAATTACATTTCACCTATCCTTGACACAAAACAAATAATTTTACTGAGCTGTGTTTTACGTTACCGGGCATTGTACAAACTGAGATGGTATGTTTAGCGTTATATTTCCCTAAGCTCTTGAATAGTAGACATAAATCATGCTCCTTGTCTCTACAGTTACAGATTACGAGAAATTACAGAGTGTCGAGGTGATTTCTTGTCGCATTTCCACGACATTTCCACCTAAGGAAAGGAATTTGATGAGACAATTCTACTTGAAATCTGTCTGGCCTGTTAAAAGTAAACACAGTACAATAGGTGGGGTGCATTTAAATTTGTTGTTACAAATACTGCAGGCACTTTAATGACAAGAGAACAGAATTTCTGTGTTCTTGTTGGTAGGTACATGTACATGTACCTGAAGCTTAATACGTGTGTCATATGTAATAGTGTAAGCATGCATGTATGACAGTGTCAGCATGCATGTGTGACAGTGCAAGCTTGGATGTGTGACTGTCAGCATGCATGTGTGACTGCCAGCATGCATGTGTGACAGTGCAAGCTTGGATGTGTGACTGTCAGCATGCATGTGTGACAGAGTCAGCATGCATGTGTGACAGTGTAAGCTTGGATGTGTGACTGTCAGCATGCATTTGTGACAGTGTCAGCATGCATGTGTGACAGTGCAAGCTTGGATGTGTGACTGTCAGCATGCATGTGTGACTGTCAGCATGCATGTGTGACAGTGTAAGCTTGGATGTGTGAGTGTCAGCATGCATGTGTGACAGTGTCAGCATATACATGTGTGACAGTGCAAGCTTGGATGTGCGACTGTCAGCATGCATGTGTGACAGTGTCAGCATATACATGTGTGACAGTGCAAGCTTGGATGTGTGACTGTCAGCATGCATGTGTGACAGTGTCAGCATATACATGTGTGACAGTGCAAGCTTGGATGTGCGACTGTCAGCATGCATGTGTGACAGTGTCAGCATATACATGTGTGACAGTGTAAGCTTGGATGTGTGAGTGTCAGCATGCATGTGTGACAGTGTCAGCATATACATGTGTGACAGTGCAAGCTTGGATGTGCGACTGTCAGCATGCATGTGTGACAGTGTCAGCATATACATGTGTGACAGTGCAAGCTTGGATGTGTGACTGTCAGCATGCATGTGTGACAGTGTCAGCATATACATGTGTGACAGTGCAAGCTTGGATGTGCGACTGTCAGCATGCATGTGTGACAGTGTCAGCATGCATGTGTGACAGTGTAAGCTTGGATGTGTGACAGTGTCAGCATGCATGTGTGACAGTGTCAGCATGCATGTGTGACAGTGCAAGCTTGGATGTGTGAGTGTCAGCATGCATGTGTGACAGAGTCAGCATGCATGTGTGACAGTGTCAGCATGCATGTGTGACAGTGTAAGCTTGCATGGGTGACAATGTAAGCATGTATGTATGATGGTATAGGTTAAAGTAGGGTAAAATGCTAAATGAGTGCCAGTAAATTTATTTTTACAGAAACCATTATAATTAATTATTTCACTGTATGTTTATGAATGTAAACTGTTAGCACTGTATTTTGTGTGTGTCTCCCTTTTCATTTTGTTGTTCATGCATGGCCAGTTCATGATGACAACAGACAAATAATTTTATTATAGAAAAAACGGGCGACGCGCTGACCATTAACATTTATTTGTGGGCAAGGGCGAGAGGAAAGCCAAAAATTAACAGGCGAGGCTGGCCGAACCTGTTAATTTGGCTTTCCTCGAGCCCGTGCCCATAAATAAACGTTAATGGTCAGAGCAGAGTCTGTTATTTCATTATATTATCAGCGAACCCAAGAAAACCATCAAAATTTCCGAAAATTTATTTCGGGAGGCGAACAACAACTGGGCTCCAGAATTTGAGCAATACGCAACGCACTGTTACGCGCGCTGTAAAAAATTGGCAAATCCGGGGATGTTTTCAGAAAAAAGTATCTCAACTTGACCTACAAGTGCTCTATTTTATTTTGTGATTGATTATGATTTACGTTTCAGCTGTAAAGTTACTCTTATTATTCATATTCACGGGCATGTAAACAGACCATTAGTGTGTATTAGTGGTCTGTCAAGTGGTTCAGCTCGACCAATCAAAATGCGACAGGCAGGGCATGGTAATATAATGACATACTTCATTACTGTTTACCGGTACATTGCTAGGTTCATATTCAGGTTCAGATACGCCTCTTGGCCTGTTTCAAGATTTTGATAGGACAAAATAATGCACTGTAAATCTTTCAGTCACTTTACCAACCTCACTCTTGGACAACTGTTGGGGCTTCAACTTGGCTCATGTCAGGCATAAACTGTTCACATACACACAATGTGTAACCATTGCAAGTTTGATTGCCATACCTGAACCAGTCTCTCAACATAAATTGGATAAACCCAAGACTGACATGGTGTGATACTTATACAATGAGAAACAGCTGTTGTAGCAATTAAGTTGATGCAAAAGAACTGTAACAGCTGCATTTGTATTTCAGTCTTTGTTTTATAACCCAAACTGCACCTCAAATTCAGCTCTGCTACGTCGCTCAGGGAGATTAATTCTCTTAATGTGAATTTTGTTCATTATTTTCACTGGTTAGCTGATCAAACATCATAATGATTCTGATTTTGTCTACATACATGTACATTCTAGGCGCAATTCAAGTCTGTGATTTCAGTAAATTCTCTTCTGTTTGTGATCTACGGTATCATGTGAAAAAATATATTACTTGAGTGGGATTAACCTGATATGAGATGGTAAATGGTTGGATTGCATCCAGCCTTTCTTCTGTACCGATTCCACTCCAATGTATCTGTCATGATGAACTGCTGGTACTATCAACTAACTTGTACTCACCAAAGTCATATTGCTTTGGAAGACATATTACAACAAAACATGTTAGACCAGCCGACTTATTTTTTATTCACTGGCTTGAACCAAATCTAGTGACATTTCTGAATCTCCCTCAATTATCGGATGATATACCGGTATGTCATTCTGACCTGTTCAGTCCCTTAAAGACTAAAATGTACTTAAAAGAGAGACACTCTGATTCTTCAAAACCTCATGATTGTCACGTAATCTCAAGCTTGTGTGGTGTCACTCTGGAATCTATTAATTTTTACTGTTTTGTTTTTGCAAATCAAAAATTTTACTGTTCTCATGGAGTTAACACAAAATGTACGCCATCTTGATATTGAAACATCAGTTAATCTGATAACACTACATGTACTTTATGATTTTTGAGACCCACAATAACTTACAGGAACAGTTTAATGTTTGCTTGAGCAAGGTCAGGTTAAAAAATAAAATTTTCAAATTTGAGAAGTGAAGCATACTCCTGATTAGATTTCCAAAATACAAAGTCAATTGTTTCAATAATTTTAAAGACAACTCCACCTGCAAAATGTGAATGAGATTATGCAGTCACTTTAAAGCATGACACCAAAGAGTACATCGACAAGAAATGAGGAATCCCTTTAAGGTAGAACGTGCCTCGGGGAAAGATATTTGGCCTCTAAAACTTTTACAATTCTTTTCTGATCTACCACTTGTTGGGGGCTCATTTTAAAGCTCTTGGTGTAAGAAAACTTTTTACTACCCTAGTTTTTTGAAATTCGAAAATTTTATTTTTTTCCATAGAGTTAACACAGGGATGGCAGCCATTTTGAATTCGTAAATCTTGGGTTATTTGTTTCTCTAGTACCAAAATTTGTACGGTGACCCCGATTTTTATTCTTGATTTTGAAAGAGAATGGTTGAAAAATTCCTAAAGTTTGAGCAAAAGTTAAGTCTTTCACTTTCAAGGCAGTTGCTAGTTGTTAAGGTACTACAAAAAGTTTAAAAACTATGGTATAAATGTATCAGGAAATGACTTCAATCAAACAATGTTGACGTGTCTAGTGAGATCATAAGATAAAACATGGTGTTCAAGAATACATCTATCGAGGAGAAAAATTTGGTCTTTTTCTACCCAAGTATATTTCAACATTACAAACATTAAATTGACACTTTGTGACACATGTCTTTGATCTGATATTAATCTTGTTCACATTGACAACCCAACTGAAATTTGGGCCGACGCAAAATAATTGTCCTTTTGGGATTAAATTTGGTCCGTGTCCACACTTACCGGTACCAGAATTAGGGCCGACGTAACTTTACCTTCCTTTGTGACCTCTGACCTGTCAAAGTTCAAAATGGCACATTTGAATAATGGCACGTTGTTTCTACTGTTCATGATTTTCCTGCGTTTTTACGCACAAGAAGGGCAAATATGACTACCACTCACCCTTTTAATCATCGGAGAGATCTTCACTATTTATTGGATGAGCATATGGTATATATAAGACCGCGGTGGAGAAATAACCAGTGCGCGGCATTTTTGACATGCCTCTCTAGTCTATTACGTGCACTGTGGAATCGAATGACATGGTCTCGTTTGCGGAACAAAGGTTGGTGGGAAGTTCTGCGTACATGGGATGATATTAAAATGTAAAGACTGGATTGAAAACTTTCGATAGGTGTAAACTTTAGTTTCAAACGTCGTTTGTTTTGTGCGAATAGGGTGACTAGTTCAACTTCGATCCATGGCGGAGGCCTGGTCAACTGGGACCAGGGCCGACCTAACGTGTCCACACTGGCGATTTGCGTCGGACCAAATTTTGCGTCGGCCCTGAACCCCCCCTTCTCACCGGGACCAAACTGAGTCGGCCCAGGGCCGACTCAGCGTGTCCACATTGGTTTTTTACGTCGGCCTTGGCTCAGGTCCGGACCTAGGCTGACGCAAAGTCGTCAATCTGAACAGGCCAATAGAATAATCCTCTGGCATGCTGACACTCACTGGTACAGAGCTTTGGCAGTTCACTTTTTTCACATATTACATATTTGATATATATCACAGTAACATACTGTTACAGCTGTCAAAAGAACTATGGGCTTTAATAGAGAGCTGACACAGCTTTATTTGTAAACTAATCTTCTTTTGTAGTATACTGGTAGATTAGACAGGCAAATCTCCAGGTATTAAGCAAATCTCCAAATATATGGTATTAGAGCAATCTCAAAATATATGGTATCGTTAGAATTTGGATTGTGTAATTAAAATGATACAAAATAACATAGGAACTGATATTACTGTGATGTGTCTGAGAAAACTGAGAAAAAAACCATGAGCATTGGTTGATTCTTCAGTAATTGAAACACTGTGTTGACCATTTGCAGCTAGGAATATTTAACAAAAACTATGAATTAGCAAAAGACAGCATCAGTGTCTATAACATTAAAGTCAAATGTACAGAGAATTGAAACAAGAGTCCTGTAGAGTTTTAGCACAAGTGATTAGACTGAGTTTTTTTAAACATGAGAAAATGAAATCACCTTCAAGTTAACAAACACAAATATCTTAATCATTGCAACATCTAGGGCGTAAGAACGTGCATTCCAGCTCTGAATGCAATATGCATTCAGAATCAGGGACAGTGATGTTTTGACCCAAAGTGAACTCACTGGACTAAAACATTTAAATGTGCAAATTTTTAGAACATTTAAATATCCATAAATGAGCTCATTTCTAGGATCACATACATCAAGTTAATCAGATATTTGACGATCATTTTCAGAGAAAATGACGTTTTGATAAAAAACTGAGAATACTGATCAAAATATTTACCTATCCCAAGTTTGTCACCATTTAATTTTAAACATCTACATAAAGCCATCCTATAAACTTACAAGTTACCAAGTTTGAAAGCTACATGTATATGATGAGGAGGTCTGCATAAAATGATTTTTTGTTCAAAAATGACACAATTGGCCCTAAGAATTTACACAATGCAAATTTTATCACCATTTGAACAAGTCTAAATAAAGTCACCTGTTTGAACCTGTGGATTAAGTCCTCAAGCTAACCGATGATTGTCTATAAAGGGACAAAGATATTTGGACCTAAAAACTACAGACATGGAAATTTCATAACCCTTTTGACCAAAACACAATAAGTTCATCCTTGAGAACCTGAAAGCCAGAAGAAGTTCTGCACACCAAAAAGTTGATGGACACAGAATTATGATGTTGCAGTTACCCCTGTGATTGGCTTGTCTTTGTCGACAATGTCGCTTACCAGTACTTTGCATGTGCAGAGTTTTTTTGCTAACATTAACAGGCCAGTATCTGTAACTTGTGTTTTCAATATCAAATACAGTTTCTTGTTCTACTCCCCAAAGCATGTTGATATATACAGTATAATATTCAGCTTGTCACCTTAGTCTGTACATATGAAAACTGCATTGGTGGGGACTAGAATTCAAACCTAAACCACAACAGTGCATTTTACACATATAGATGCTGTGTTGGTGAGCTGAACAGTCAGTGTTTCAACATGCTTTGGGAAGTACATGTAGGAAAAGAACTGGCCCTTGGGAAGATAGGGAGAAAAGTACTGCATATAGTATCATGTAGTAAAACTTCTGGAGAATTATGCTTTATGGGAGCTATATATCCTGTCATCCCATTTTAGAATGAAGCTATCGGCGTGACTGAAATGGTGTCCATTCTAGATGTAAAATTTCCCTGCAAGAGCTAGCAAGAATGTACATAAATTTGAGCTCTTAGAGGGCTCTGATGAAATTTACATTTCATTTTGTAAATCAGACTACCCTCTTTAAATAAAGTCAATAAAACTAATAATATCTTGTAGGCCACGTATTTTGACACTAATCATTTGCTTGTTAAAATTCTTAAACCTGTTGAATGCTTTGCTCAGCAGTACAATGGTGCGTACACAAGAGTATAATGGCTGAGGAGCGAAAAGCCTTGAATGAAATTTTGCTCAGATAATTTCTTTGATGTGTGGAAGACAATTTCATATTCTTCAGGTGCTGTACAGCAAAATGCCTGATCTCCAAAAAGCTCAAGAAGTACATCTCTAGGAACAAGAAACTGGTATTGATTTCAAGATCCAAGATTTTAGATATTACGCATGAAGATTTAGCAGTAAAATTTTCCTGGTTTTTATGATAAGATGAATTTGCTGCCTACAACTCTGAGCAGTCTTCCTTTTTCTTTGTGGAGTTTGCAATGTTTCACCGCATCGCCTGCACACTTGCCATGCTGAGGAACTGTGGCCCTGGCAGTCAATGGATGATGTTAAAGGCCAGTGTTGCTAACTTTTGATGATATTTTCATTATTTTTATTTCATATGTCAATTGCAAGTTCTTGTTCTAATCCCAAAAGAATGTTGAAACACTCACTATTTAGCTTGTCAACGTAGCGTCTGTAAGTGTAAAATGCATCGTTTTTGTTAAATTTGAATTCTAGTCCAGACCAGAATTCTCTTGCCAACAACAACAACAACAACAACAAAGCAGTTTACACATGTACAGGCTGAGTAAACAACTGACTGTGTATAGCAACATGCATTGCAGAGTAGAACAAGAAATTATGGGTGACACTAAAAACATAAATAGTGAAAAAAAAATCATCAAAAGGTAGTAGTACTGGCCCTTAAATCTGGACATCTGCGCCCAATTCTAAAGCTTTCCTTGTCTCGAATCTGCACCATGCAGTATCTTGTCTTCTTCCCGTCATGGCAATGACGGGCTGCGGTGCAACTTCATATGCACGATGCTTTTATCAGTAACACATGGTACCGCCAGTGCCAGCAGCAGTCGCGGTTTGAGACATTTGTGATATGACGTTGAACTTCAATAGTGTATCGATTCCTCAGTTTTTCTGAAGAGCAGAAAGCTTGTGTTGTTAATTATCGATCTGACAGCTGACGCGTGAAAGGGAAAGCGACCCAAGGTTTTGAGCCGCTCTCAGCTGTGGCAAGATGTTTTGACGATCAATTAAAGTACAATTAATATTATGCAGTCAATGAAGGTCATTAACAAATCAGTTGATACGGTCTGATTCCCAATAGCAAATAACGTGCTATCAGCGAATGGTATTACTGATAATACACACATGTATCACTGCAATAGCCCGCGGTTTAACATACCAAGGTGACTACGTTTTTGGGAATTATCAGCCATGTTATACAAACTGGTTATTCACTCACCGGTGAATCAGTCGCTTGTCCGCCTGCGGAATCAGTTTCCGATTCCGTGGCACTGACAGCTGGGTTTCCCGCCTGCGATCCGATGAGTTCCCCACAGATCGCACACTTTATGGCTTCTGAATCATCAGCCATCGTTGAGACGTTGAATAAATTAGAAGCAAAACATTCGACCCAAGGTTGATAATCAATCACAGTATGCCACAGTTACACGTTAAAGAGACTCGGAATCGTAAGGTGGCAGAACCGCCAGCTCTGTTGCTGTTGGTGTCTTGTTGCCACTCAAACATTTCTCAAGACGCTAGATGGCAAAGGTCACACGTCACTTCCGGGAAGTGTGAAGGCCCCCGAAAACGCCCCCGAGACATACCTTTCGTTAAATCGGGGTAATTGAAATCGAATCGGCAAATCGATAGGCTTATCAGGGCGTTCAGCGAAACAATTTATTGACGGGAGGAGGGGATGGGGCGGAGGAATTTGAGGGGGTCACTCAAAAAATTGAAAGCGACAAGGGCGTTCAGGGGTTGCTCAAAATGTGGAGGGGGGCTACTCAATTTGATATATATGTAGGCTATACCGAATATAGTGACTATCATTACTATAAAATGAGTAATTTTCAGTATTTCCTGATAAAAAATTTGTATACTTACTTACCTGATCAAGCATGAGGAACATCTACTGTCCATTCCATAGGATACTGATTATATGTGAAATGAATACAAAACAGTGGATTGCCTCAATCTATCTTTTACTGCAAGAAAATGATTTGTGGTAGTTCAAAAATTCCTGAGATTTCTTGTATCGTCAACAAAATGTAAATTTAATCTCTGCATTATTTTTTTGTTTTCTCTGTCTTGTTTGTTTTCTCTGTCCTCTTTGACACAAGTTTTGGCAATCTCTTGATATTGCAGAACAAAGTTTGACACCCTACTTTAATAAAATGCATGAAATGAATTCTATGTACATAATTATTTGATAAAGTATATTTTACTCTTATAAATGTTAAATATAAAGAAAATAAATACTTTAACAATATATCAACTTCATGAAACCAGACAAAAAACTGCAAGTAGGTGCCACTACCAGCAATACTAATCATGAAACAGAAGATAGTGATGATGATGATGTCATGCAGTTGTTTTAAACAGTTGTGACCAGAGTTTGAAGGAGAGCTGAGTCATGTAATGGAGAAATGCTCTTTAGCAGATACCGTTATTAGTGCACAGGATCTAGTCAACAAAACTGAAGTGTCGTGAATCTATCCTTTATTATCACAGAAACATATATTTTAATTTACCGTTTAGTTCAACGAACCATACCGTATGATACCCATCAAAGTTAAACAATACTATATGGTTGGATACTGGTTATAGGATGAGCTTTTCTATATTTTGTTGTGACTTTGAATTTCATTTTGTTGGTTTCACCTTTTTCAACCGTCATGAGGCAACTGATGATAATCCCTTTACTATTGCTGTATTTTGTAACTTTTACAAATTCATGTACAGCCTATTAGGCCTAGGCCTAATATTTAACTTTTCTATGCCGGGGGGTCAGTCAAAATTTCTTTGTAAGAAAGAGGGGTTACTCAAATTCATCACGGTTGGATGGGGGGGGGGGTATCGAAATGTCGAAGTTTCTATTGTAATTCATCCATCCCCCAGGCCTTAAATAATGACGGCTCCCTAATATGGCTTTGCCTGGTACTCTTGAGCACAGGCACTTGACCCGTTGCTTCGCGATCGGCACAGATTCACAAAAGTCTACTGTGAATCAGTAAGTACCGATCGCGAAGCGACGGTTCAAGTGCCTGTGACACGATCGCCTGTGCAGCAGATATGAAGGGAAAAAACAATGCACAGCAGGTTACTTAGGTTTGTACTTAAAACTTTAAGCGCCCTCAGGATGCCCTATTTTATAACATCGTAAATTTTTGGCGTTCCCAGGCACATCATTTTCATAATATCTTTCGATGTCTACTCGGCCTTCAGATGCCTTATTTTCATAAGATCTTTCATTTTAGGCGCACTCTTTGTTCACGATATTTACATAACATCTGAATTTATTATATCTCATTTCATTAATGCTCTAATTTGATTATCTTTTATTCACACTTTTGCTGTTGTTTTACATGTATCCCGTGTTTCATTTGTTGTGTTTCTGCAACAGTTGCTCGTCCTGACACCGGAAAATATCTTGAATACTCAATTCAGTTTGTCCACATAGCCAACAAAATATATCCTTTGTCCATTGTTATTCTTCACAATGATGCAGTAGGCTTATCATGATTTGTCATCAAAAGTATTTGTTATGTAGGTCATTTCCCCCACACTCATCATGACCTGAGTTCAATTAGTCTAGAACATTCTCAAGGTCACTGCCCTTGATGACCTCACAACCTTGAATTCAATTAGTCATTTTGGAATGTTCTGGAAAGTTGATTAGTTGTGTAAGGGAGATAATTTTAGAACAGTAATTAGCATGTCAATAAAGTTCTAGATTGTTCTTATATGCCTTTATAAAAGGGACGTGCTCAGCTTCCAGTCAGACTTTTGGGATCGTGTCTCTTGTGTGTTACTAAACTCCAGCAGTAGTCATTCTCAAGACTTTTCAAGACCTTCACTGTCAACGCTGGATTTATACTGTGGACTTTGTGCAGCTTCAAGCCTGCAAGCCAAAGGACTGTTCATTCATCCAACTGACTGTTACAACTCTGAGACTGGAGCTTTGCCGTCCCAGCTGAGATAAGTAGTCTGTACACTTTTAAAGCTTGTACTCTGTCCCTAACTTAGCAATTAGTTTTGTTTTCGTAATAAATTTTGTTTAAACGGAAACTGCTGAGTTCACCCTTTTGTTCGTTTTCTCTGCACGTAACAAATTGGGGGCTCGTCCGGGAGACGAATATTTTGAGCCGTTTGACAACATTTTGCCTGCCTTTTTTAAAACTACAGTATTCTGTGAACTCAGCGAAATTCAATCATGGCGGAATTTAAACCAGAGGAAATGGATGACCTTGATCAGGACACATTTGATTCCCTAAGAAAAGATGACCTCATAACACTGGCAATTTCCTTAAAGTAGAAGTCAAAAGATCTATGCGCAAGAGGGAAATACAGTACCGTATTGCCAAACATCTAGTTGATTTAGGCCAATTTGAGGAATCCACCCTGAAAGATTATGAGCCCGAGTCTACCTCTGAACTCAGAAAATTAGAATTAGAATTGCAGACAAATTTGGAGATCAAGAAACTAGAATTACAAATGGAAAAAGAGAGACAGGCATTAGAAAAAGAAAAAATACAAATGCAATTAGAAATGGAAGAAAGACAGAGAGAGAAAGACAGGCAGGAAAGATTAGAAATGAAACGTTTAGAGCTTGGACAGTCAGGAAAATTCTTCCCTTCAGACAAGTTTGACATCACTAAGCATTTCAGGTTAGTTCCCCCTTTCCAAGAAAAGGATGTTGATAAATATTTCCTTCATTTTGAGAAAATTGCTCAGAGTCTGAACTGGCCTAAGGAGTCCTGGTCTATGCTTTTGCATAGTGCTTTGGTAGGTAAAGCAAGAGAAGTTTACATTCAGTTGTCAGTAGAGCAGGCTTCAGATTATGATTCTGTGAAGGAATTAATTCTCAAGGGCTATGAGTTGGTGCCTGAAGCTTACCGTCAGAAATTTAGGGATTGTGAGAAGGTGAAGGATCAAACTTATGTTGAATTTGCTCGAACAAAAGAACAACTGTTTGATCGTTGGTGCTCTTCTGAGAAGGTCAGTCAGAATTATGAAAAATTACGACAACTTGTTTTGATTGAGGAATTTAAAAGGTGCATCCGGAGTGACATCAAGACGTTTATCAATGAACAAAAGGCAGATACATTAGAGGTTGCTGCACGTTTGGCCGATGATTATTCATTGACCCACAAATCTTCATTTCTCAGCAAACCATCCCAGTCCTTTTCATACAGAAACAATGCAGGTAAATTTAACTCCTCCTTTCATCCAAGAATTTCTCAAAGGACAGTAGAAAATCAAATGACAACAGTTCACAAAATTCAAGTAACACTTCCACATCATCAGATCCCAAGTCTCAATCTCCTTCTGACAAACAGTTCGGTACACTTTCTTGTAATTATTGCAAGAAAGACGGCCATTTAATGTCAGAGTGTTTCAAATTGAAAAGAAAACGTGAAGGTCAAAGTGGTCAAAGTGGATCTAAGCCCACCGGCTTATTTCTTCATCAACTCAATTAGAGTCTAATAATGTGTGCAACACATTTTCTGAGGTTAAACCCCTCTTATCCCCAATTAATGAGGTCAAGGTCAATTCTTCTCAAGATAGCATTATGGGTATTTTCGAACCATTTATTCATGATGGTTTTATATCACTTTCTAGTGATTTTTCTTCCGCTACCCCTGTCAAAATTTTAAGAGATACCGGGGCTTCCCAGTCTCTTTTGTTGGCAGATACCCTGCCGTTTTCTGAAAAGTCATTTTCAGGTTCTAAAGTTCTTATTAAGGGGGTAGATTGTAATGACTTCATTCCTGTTCCTCTCCATAATGTCTATTTGTCTTCGGACTTTGTTTCTGGACCTGTGACTTTAGGTATTAGGCCTTTTTTGCCTTTTGAAGGGATTCATCTTCTTCTCGGAAACGACCTTGCTGGGGACAAGGTCATTACTAATCCACTTGTGACTGATAATCCTAGTTTAGATCAGGATCCAGAGCCAATTGAACAAGAGATACCCGATTTATTTCCTTCATGTGCCATTACTCGAGCCATGTCAAAGAAAACTTCCGAGAATCAAAATACTCTCAAAAATAATGTCACAGATGTTGACTTAAATGACACCTTTCTCAGTCGGTGTTTGACACGGATCATTCCGTTATCCCTCGTGGATTTGAAACTTCCAGTAAAACTTCTGCTGACCAAAGTCAGACATTTTCTAGATCAAATCTCATTGCAGAACAACACAAAGACCCAGATATTTTGTCTTTGTTTGACAGGGTAGATGATGAAGGTAAAACTTCAGATAGCTCTGTTTCCTATTATACAAAATCTGGTATTCTCATGCGTAAATGGAGACCTCCAGATGTCTTGGTTGATGACGATTGGGCTATAAAACATCAAATTGTGGTTCCAAAGCCCTATCGTGCTGAAATATTGCGCCTGGCCCATGAAACGCCCTGGGCTGGTCACTTAGGAGTCAGGAAAACTTATCATAAATTCTCAGTCACTTTTATTGGCCTAATCTCAGGCAGGATGTAACACATTTCTGTAAAACTTGTCACACATGTCAAATGGTAGGAAAGCCAAATCAGACCATTCCAAAGGCCCCTTTACAGCCAATTCCTGCATTTCAAGAACCATTTAGTAGGATTCTAATAGACTGTGTTGGGCCCCTACCAAAAACAAGATCAGGAAATGAGTATATGTTGACAATTATGTGTACATCAACCCGGTTCCCAGAAGCCATACCACTGAGAAACATAAAGACAAAGACTATAGTGAGAGCTTTAGTCAAATTTTTCACTTTATTTGGCCTCCCTAAATGTGTCCAGTCCGATCAAGGCTCCAACTTTATGTCTGGAATTTTTCAACAAGTAATGGATCAGCTAGGCATTAAACAGTACAGGTCATCCGCCTATCATCCAGAAAGTCAGGGTGCTCTTGAGCGATTTCATCAAACTTTGAAAAACATGATTAGGACCTACTGTTTTGACACAGAGAAGCAGTGGGATGAAGGAATTCATTTTCTGCTCTTTGCTGTTAGAGAGTCAATTCAAGAGTCTCTTGGTTTTAGCCCATTTGAGCTTGTATTTGGACATACAGTCCGTGGCCCACTTAAGCTCGTTAAAGAGAAATTCCTGTCTGACGACGATGATTGTCTGAATATTTTGCAATATGTGTCAGATTTTCGTACAAAACTCTCTAAAGCATGTGAATTAGCCAGAGAAAATCTTGAGTCATCTCAGCAGTCAATGAAATCAAATACGATAAAACACCTCAAAACGGAAGTTTGAACCAGGTCAAAAAGTTCTTGTTCTACTTCCAATTCCTGGCAAACCACTCCATGCTCGTTACTTTGGGCCATATCTAATCGATAAGAAATTGAGTGATTTAAATTACATCATTATAACACCTGACAGGCGAAAACAAAAACAGCTATGTCACATAATATGCTTAAGCCATATTTGGATAGGGATAATCCTACTATAACTCAGCCTGTCAGTGCAGTCAGTTCAAACCATTATGAAGATAGTGATACTGAAACTGACTTGAGTGAAAATACTCTAAACTCAAAGCTGGGCTCGGTCAAGCTTCAGAACTCAGAAATCCTGGAGAAGCTGGAGTCTACAAAGTTGGCACACCTCCAGCCAGAACAACAACAACAGGTGAAAGAACTGCTCCACGAATATAAACACCTGTTTCAAGATGTTCCAACGAGGACAAACGTCATCTATCACGACGTTGATGTTGGGGACAGTAAGCCTGTAAAACAACATCCATACAGACTGAATCCAACAAAAGCGAAATATCTCCAGGAAGAAGTCAAATACCTGCTGGACAATGACTTTATTGAACCCAGTAAAAGTAACTGGAGTTCGCCGTGTATACTTGTTCCCAAATCAGATCACAGTTATCGTATGTGCACGGACTTTAGGAAGGTCAACACTTTAACAAAGACAGACACTTTCCCAATCCCGAGGATTGATGACTGCATCGACCGAGTGGGAAAAGCCAAGTATGTGACGAAATTTGACCTACTGAAGGGATTTTGGCAAGTCCCTCTGACGGATCGTGCTCGTGAAATATCCGCCTTTGTTACACCAGACGGATTGTTCCAGTACAAGGTGATGCCATTCGGAATGAAGAACTCTCCGGCAACGTTCCAACGGATGATCAACGACGTCATATCCGGGCTAGACGGATGTGCAGCTTACGTTGACGACGTCGTCCTGTATAGTGACACCTGGGAGGAACACATCAAGCTCATGCGGAAGTTCTTTGAGAGACTGAGTAAAGCAATGTTGACTGTCAACCTTGCCAAATCTGAGTTTGGTTGGGCTAGGGTAACTTACCTCGGACATACTGTAGGACAGGGTGAGGTAAAACCTGTTGATGCCAAAATCAGTGCCATTTCAAGTTTTCCCATACCAAACTGCAAACGACAACTGATGCGCTTTCTCGGTATGGCTGGTTACTACAGAAAATTCTGTCCAAATTTCTCCACAATTACTGAGCCTTTGACTAACTTACTTAAAAAGAAAGTAAAGTTTGTTTGGTCAGAGCAATGCCAACAGGCATTTGATACACTTAAAGCCATACTGCAAAGTGCCCCAGTGTTGTCTGCACCAGATTTCACTTTGCCATTCAATTAGCTGTGGATGCTAGTGATACGGCTGCTGGTGCTGTTTATTGCAAGAGGATAGTCATGGTGTAGATCATCCTGTTTGCTATTTTTCACGCAAATTTAACAAATCCCAGAGAAACTACTCTACAATTGAAAAAGAGTGTTTATCTTTGATATTAGCTTTACAGCATTTTGAAGTTTATGTTACTTCTTCAAATCAGCCAATAGTGGTTTATATTGATCACAACCCTCTTGTTTTTCTGCAGAAATTTAAAGGCAAAAATCAGAGATTGCTAAGATGGAGTTTAATGTTACAGGAGTTTAATCTTGACATTAGACATATCAAAGGCAGAGACAATTTAATTGCAGACTGTCTCTCTCGTATTTAGAGTTTTATTGTTGTTCACTTTCAATAAGTTTTACTTTAGAGTAAAACAAAATTTGAGTACTTAAATCTTTTTCAAGATTACATTTGCAAAAGAAAGATTTTTCTTTGAAAAATTTTCTTTTTTTGAAGAGGGGGTGTGTTATGTAGGTCATTTCCCCCACACTCATCATGACCTGAGTTCAATTAGTCTAGAACATTCTCAAGGTCACTGCCCTTGATGACCTCACAACCTTGAATTCAATTAGTCATGTTTGGAATGTTCTGGAAAGTTGATTAGTTGTGTAAGGGAGATAATTTTAGAACAGTAATTAGCATGTCAATAAAAGTTCTAGATTGTTCTTATATGCCTTTATAAAAGGGACGTGCTCAGCTTCCAGTCAGACTTTTGGGATCGTGTCTCTTGTGTGTTACTAAACTCCAGCAGTAGTCATTCTCAGACTTTTCAAGACCTTCACTGTCAACGCTGGATTTATACTGTGGACTTTGTGCAGCTTCAAGCCTGCAAGCCAAAGGACTGTTCATTCATCCAACTGACTGTTACAACTCTGAGACTGGAGCTTTGCCGTCCCAGCTGAGATAAGTAGTCTGTACACTTTTAAAGCTTGTACTCTGTCCCTAACTTAGCAATTAGTTTTGTTTTCGTAATAAATTTTGTTTAAACGGAAACTGCTGAGTTCACCCTTTTGTTCGTTTTCTCTGCACGTAACATCATCAAAAGTATTTGTTGCAAATAAAGTGTTTCCCACGCTCATCCTAATATTGGATGTTTCTAGAACTACCTTTTTGCAATTTCTGATAACTTTTTAAGCACAATGGCAAATGCAAATCAATGCGACGAGGGTGGGACAAGAGTTCAAGAATTTGTCTAATATAGACCCACAAATGTCTTAATAATATCCTTAATTTATGATTTATTTTGTCTTTCAGAGCATGTTATGCCTGTTAATATCCAAATAGTGGCTGCATTCGCAAATGAATAGCCGTACACTGAAGTTTAACCAATGTATCACACAAACTTTTGAAACATTAAAAATTCCATGCACTTCTCTAGCATGTACATATGCAGAAGCCGTATTTTTTTTCTTTGCATTTGCCTTTCATGATCAGTGCATTAAATAGTCACAAAAATAGAAAGTTTTCCTCTCGTGATATTTACTTATCTCTGTTGACCAGATAATGATGGGTGTTAGAAACACTCAAAATGGCCATCAACCCATTTTAATATGTACAACTCAAACTTTTCTGTATCGGGAGGGGGATACCCCCTCCTTACCACCCCAAAGGAACTGGATTAATTGTGTCATTTCAGTATTCACCGACCTCTATGCATTTGCGGTCTTTCAAATATTTAGTCGGTTTGTGCCACATGCTTTGAATCTTCTACCCAGAATAAACTTAATAACTGACAGTGGCAGTGGTTTTCATACAGTTTGAGACCCCGATGAGTTCTTATTTGACTCTATCGATAATTTTGCTGCAGTAAAGGATGTTTTTATTTTCCTCCCAACTTTACACTTACAGCTTCCTGAAGATTCCTCTGAGAGGGAAGTGAAAAAAAGATGCCAGAATTCACACAGTTGAAAAATAATTCCAGGTGAAGCAGGGGTAAAAAAATAATACTCAAGAGTCAACCTTCCAAACCCCCATATATCAAATGGTCCACCCCTAATACTCGTGCAATCTACATTGGTGTGGCTTTCCAAATCAGTTTTAAAGTATTGCGTTCTCATAAGATAATTTACCCCCTTGAAAAACTGGTGTTAACATATAAAATGCAGTATTTGCAGTTTTTGCATGAAACAGCATTTAATCACTTAGTATTATTGCAAAGTCACCCGCCGACAGGCACGTAGTATATACCCTGAACTACCTGTGTGACGGCTGTGGTGTTGATCCGCTGATACGGACAGCGGATTAGCAAGTTGGCGATGTTTGCGAAGCAATTACAGTGGTGTACACACACATTGGAGAGGAGATATGGACTTGTTGTAATGAAGAAAACAGTCAAACTGTTTTGAGTCGAAATCTTTATTTGAAATACCACAGTCAAAATTAATAAACTTACTCGTAGTAATAGAGCAAGCAGTCAGACGGTTTGGAGTCAAAATTAATAAAATCAAATAAAGTAAACCGTTGCACAAAAAACGTCCCTCCCCACCCCTCCCCCACCCCAGGGGACTTACTGCTGTACCCTGTGAGTAGAGCTTACTCATTCTTGTTACCTATTTGCTTTGGGAGCTCTCCCTCTTGCTATTGCGGCTTTACAGTTGATGGAAAAGGAATGGGGATTTGTTGGATCCTGAAATCTACTGAATATACTTTACAATATATATTGTCTGAACAAGTGGTTATATTTTAACAATAATATTATATAGGGCTCAGCCCTTGGTGTCGCGCCAGGGTTAAAGATTGGCAATGTTATTTGTATTGATTCATGATAAACTGTAATTGTTACTTCATAAACGTTTATATGACAACTATGCCCAGTTTCCCTCTGATGAAAGCAGTTCACGTACTTACACGACGTCAAACCCTGCAGCAGGGCAGGTATAGATTTTCTGTAGCGTGTAAACATTTTGGACAAAATTGGCAATTTTTACAATGATAACAGCCTATGGCGTTAAACAAGGGACGTATTATGCAATAATTATCATTGCAATGGTAACCGCACTGCCCACCTTCCACTTCAAGCTGAAAACTATAGCGTTCCGTCTAAAAACTTGCAATTTTTGAATCTAATTATTGACACAGGGGGCGCTCTTCTATAATTCAATCCCAGCATTCTTTGCGTATGCCCCCGTTCATATGCACGACAGTTTTCTCCGTTTATCTATATCAACGATACTTTGTATCAGCGACAAGGTGTATAATAATATTTACTGGCTAAAAAAAGAGGTATATTTTATAAGAGGCATGTTATATCATAGTAATTTGTTTCGTATTTGTTTATTTACGAGTACTCAAAAAAAAAAACATGGCGGCGCCCGTGAAAGAAGGGTACACTTCCGGTTACTCGCATAGTATATTATGAATAAGCGCATGCGTAGTCAGTAAGCCGCTGGCGCGACTATTAGTTATATACGTTGTTTCATTTGACCATGTTCAACCATCTCTCAGCACTGTATGTTCTTTAGCATCTTTAAAAATTGTGTTAAATAAACCTCTATTGTCAATAATAGGAATGCACCTATGAATATTTAGACAGAGTTGTAAAGCTGAATTCTGCATTTGTATTTCAATCTGCTATGGGGAGCTGACCAGGAAAGTAATGCTTATACACAGATCAAATAATATGTAACAGGTCTGACCTGAGAGCGAGCGCAGCGTAGGGTTATGTTTTCAGGCGATAGCATGCTAATTTCTGTGTTTGATGCATGGACATTGAGGTTGAATTGCTGTCAATTGTTTTCTAGAATAACATTTATAGCAATTAACTCGGAAATGTCAAGTTCACAAACGAAAATTATTTAAAACTGGTAAATTACATGATTTCGATCAGTTTATTGTAACAGGTGTGGGAACAGAGGCAGTCTAATGTAAAACACGTACTTGATCGTTGTTGATATTCCGTCGGTAGCTCTCAGCACAAGATTTTTAATTCTCGCGTGAGTTGACCGCTCGTTCTCGCGAGAATAGGCTTGTTTCAAAATGGCGGCGCCTAGTGATGACCGAAGCGGCCTTCAAAAGTGATCGAAAATAGTCATTTTGAACCAAATTTCACACTTTCTTTGAAACAGAGAGATTCTTTGTCGTAAAACACATTGTCGAGTAGAATTTGTGGTAGATGATATCTTTAATTTCACGCAATCCGTGTAAAAGTATTCAAAATGGCCGCCTCCATGGATTAGTGCTCTCTTTTCAAACTCGTAGGTATATAGAGATTCCATTCTAATTTTCTTGTACACGCGTTAGTCTTAATGCTCGCTTCGCGAGCGGCCTTCGGCCGCTCTCGCTGCGCTCGCTATTTATAAAGTTTTTACATTTTCAGTTATTTTAGCTTTAATTTGTTACCCGAGAAACACTATGATCAGTACTAATTTGCTAGTCTATAACAACTGAATGAAAATTATTCGTTTTAGACAAATGACCGCAACACCGGCCACAGATTGCGAGGATGACGAAATGAAGAGGTTACACAACGCCACCAGCGCTCTGCTCGCGGATATCTTAATTATTTTGAAAGGAGGGGAGGGAGGGTTTTACTACCAAGCCCACAGATAAATATCAGGAGCGTGTTTATCAGGTTTTTAACTGTACTGCTCACAGCGATGCGTTATACATTTAAATTGATTATTGTCGGCATATTAGCCTGCTTTTATATGCTGAGGCACTCGAGCTTTCTCCCCAAATTACATGTAAGTACTACACCGAGTACCAAGAAGAAGCCAAATATCGTTTTTATCCTCGCTGACGATCTTGGTAAGTTCAAAATAGTATAATATCTTAGTCACTACAGATGTCCGGTGCCTGCAGATCACTGAAACTCACAAAAATAACTGAGATGTTGATCTTTACCAAATGTAATCTTCTTGCAAAGAGTAAAGTCAAAGGCGGCTTATTTTACAGTCGGAACTCAAAACTAGTGTGTTCAGGAGAGGCGAGCATCAGTGCCACTGCCAGGAAAAAGACATAGGACAGCAAAGGACAGAGAAGACCCAATAGAAAATCTAATTAAATGGCGAAACATGTTATTTTCTGTACCTAATTAAGCGAAGGACAACATTTTCAGCGCAGGATGAGATGTAGAGCAGTGTTATCACTCTATTCTGTTAAGAAAATGTTGTCCTTCACGACTTTCTGCACTGATAAGATTGTTCTTAGTTCT
This sequence comes from Ptychodera flava, assembly GCF_041260155.1. NCBI lineage: Eukaryota > Metazoa > Hemichordata > Enteropneusta > Ptychoderidae > Ptychodera > Ptychodera flava. The sequence continues at coordinate 34,774,482 of NC_091943.1, read as the reverse complement.
ATCATGCACACAGTGAAAATGCCGTCCTTCATGATATTCTGCACTGATAGCGTAGTCCATCTCCCAGTTATGCAGTGAAAATGCTGTCCTTCGCCCTATGTTATTACGAAAATAGTGCCCTCTACATATTCTAGAGCTGCGCTATGACATTGACCTCGCCCTACTTTGCAGTGAAAATACTGCTTTTCATCATATTCCGTCATAAAAACAGCCCTTCACCCTATCCTGTAGAAAATATGGTTCTCAAACCTAAGCTTATACACTGTAACGAAACTATTTTCCGTCACCATATTCTGCACTTAGTACATTCTCCGAATATAATCTACAAAGTACATCGTCCTTCGCCCTATTTCAAAGCGAATATATGTCTTCAACCCATTGTGTAGTGAAAATACTGGCCTTACCCATTTTGTACCAACAACAAAGTCCATCACCCTACTCTTGAGAGCTTACGCTCGAAGGCGAGTGACGATACAACTATAATTTACATCATGAGTATTTTTCTTCTCTGAATGACGAAATACTTTGGAAGTTGAGAGCCCTTTTCAAGCCAAAGAAATGCTAACGAGAAATTGTTGGGTAGGCTTTGTTATATTTAAACACATTTTTTCGTGATATCGAACAAATAGTTTTCTCAACCGAATTTAACACTTATTTCAAATTTTCTGTGGGTTCACATTTTTATGGTTGTCTTTAAAACATAGCCACAGACGACTGCTTGCATGCCCACTGAACAGCGTGACTGATTCAAAAGTCTTCAATGTCTGTCAAAACGATTCAGACAATTTGGACAGACTTCTTCCGATTACCCGGCAAATGTTTATACAGAATGCAGTAAAACACACTTTGTCAGTATTAATACATGCAAGTGCACTTCAACATGTATTTATTTACTTATTTATCTATTATAACAATATACCACATTGTTCCTATCCCAAATTCCGATATAACGCCTTTTCTAGTAGCCTGTATTGAAAAATTGAGTAAATATGCAAAGCGATTTCAGTTTAAATTCTCGATCAGATTCAAGCCTACAACGTATAATTTTTTTGAATTTTCTGACCGCAACTCATTCAAAAGTTGAAATATATTTTATTGCCTCAATACATGGGTGTATGTGCCCGAGAGCAGGTGAAATCATATTCAGTACCAGAACTACCGCGTAAAGTAGAAAATTCAGTGCATTCGGATTCTAATTCACAACGTATGGTACCTATTGACCTATATAGCTATGACAACCGCTGTCAAAACCCCTCGGCTAAATCCCAACGTAAAATCTGGTTCGTAGGCTAGCATCGTCCATTAATACTTAAAATGTTTTCCTTGTACACTACTTCTCAATGACAACTTGGGTAAAAATCAAGTGATCAAAACACGGTAATACAACCTTTCAAAATCAAAGTTTTCTTGACGTATACACCCTTGAGAAGACTGACAAATCCCTTAATAACTTTTATTGCAAAAAGTCAATGTTAAATTCACCAGAAATCTTGGAGAACGATATTCATTTGCCAAATAAAGTGTAACATCTATGTGCGAGTTGTATCGATTCCTTTTGCAAACACATTAAAATCACACGTTTTGACGTTACAACACAGACAGATCCCAACATTCAAGATACACAGACAGGCATCGGAGAACCTATAGGATTTTTGTATGACTTTTGTAGGCTTCGCCTCTTCGAAATAAAGTATTCAAAGCTGACTTGTGTATTAATGAGCCTCTTCATGAGCCTCCGTTACCAGCCTAATAATTCAAAGTATTTAAAACTGAACACTAAAATACAGAACTGTTTCTGTTTTCCGTAGGATGGCCCGACGTTGGCTTCAACAACCCCTACGTCATTACACCTAACATTGATAAACTTGCGAGAACAGGCATAATTCTAAATCAAACCTATGCAGCACAATCATGTGGTCCGTAAGTACATGAAATTAATATTCATTTAATTATGAATTATTTAGTTAAATTTAGTCAGAGAAATAAAATTTACGATTTCGATAATCTTTTTAATTAATTAATTAATTTTTTAATTCTTTTCCCCATTAATTGATTGATCGGCTTGTAATCAACTATACAAATTGAATAAGTGTAAATCCAAGTCTTTGACATACCTATATACCCCGTGTGACTAACGCCTTGATAAGGCGTCGATCAGGAAACACCCAAAAATTGTAACTTTCCCCATCAACCCTGTCTCTAAGCGAGTTTGACAACCGAGCTGCTGACATCGGTGAAAGTGATCTGAAAGATGATGAAAGTGGACGTAAGGAATGTCTAAAATATTGGAAAGACACAACAGATTGTCTTTTTTATGTCAGATAGGCATGCATATTCCATTTGTAAGCAAAGTACGATTTATACATTGTCGTTGAAGCCAGTTTATCCTTTGCATTTCAGATCAAGAGCGGCATTAATGAGTGGATATTATCCCTATCGCCTTCACTATTCGGTAAAAGTTTATTTCTTTCTAGGTATCCATAAAGATTTGATAGAAAACATTCTCATTCTGTTCCTAGCTGTGTATAAGTGGTATACATTAGGTTCATCGTTCTTGCGTTGTAAAATAATTATTTAGGGGTCTTGTGAGAATCATTAGTTCAAACTAATTTTTATTTACTGTATTGTTCATAGGTACAGGTATGGGCTCACTATCCACATGGCCTTCAGTTAAATTTGACTCTGTTGCCAAGAAAAATGAAGCAACTTGGTTATTCCACCTATATGGTCGGAAAGTAAGTTTGTATGTGTATGTGTGTGTGTGACGGTGTGTGTGTGTGTGTGTGTGTATGTGTGTGTGTGTGTGTGTGTGTGTTTGTGTGTGTGGTGGTGGTGGTGGTGGTGTGTGTGTGTTTTGTCCCACACCGAAATACGGTTCCATTTGCCTGTTACAATTTAGGAGCGTTTTATTTGCAGAATGCTGACAGCAGTACCTAACGACCGACAACAGCTATAATTGAGTCTAGCAACAATGAAAATTTTATTTTGAAATAAATCATTTGACCAATAATAACTTTTCCACTAAAAAGCCATATTCTGCAACATATGTGTCTGTTTGGATCAGTTATTTTGCGGTTCATCGTATATTTTTATCATAGACCAACCCTGAAAGCTTAGATTTTACTTGCTTTTTGTGTTTGCCTACGCCCTTCCTGACCTCTGATACCGTTACGATGGCAACGTGTGTGAAAGTATTCCAAACTACATTGAGCTGACTTATCTTTTGAACGGAATATTCCTCGCGGTATATGTCCAACCGTATGTCTACTTCACGAAAAATCTCGCCATTTTCGTCAACAGGTGGGATTTAGGATTTTGCAAAGAGGAATATACGCCAACCAGACGAGGCTTTGATAAGTTTTACGGTTACTACCTTGCTTCTGGAGATCACTATAAACATTCGTTTGGTATGAGTCGTTCACAATACACATATTTCCTGCAATCAGTATTAAATTATATGGAGGGTTGATAAATTTTTAAGCTTCAGCATACGATATTTTAAGTTTTATTAGAATTTAATGAGCATTTTGGTGAAGTATAATGCATGTCAAAACGGAGTACATGGAACAATTTTTCGCACGTGTGCGGGAACATTTAGGCATTTGCGCATAAATTTGGAAGTCTTTTCCACTCATAAGGAACCAAAAGATACGCCAGAAAATATAATGACAATGTATATGATCGATCGAAATTCACCTATTGAATTTGAACTGAATATGAATCAAAGCAAGATAGGGCAATCTTCGTGCATGTGAAACAGCGTAGATGTTATTAAACTGTGCTATGTACGGAGTTTTGTTTTGAGGGCGAGATGTGGGAACTGAAATTACGTACGTGTACATCAGTGTGTTCCAGGGATAACAAATAAGTGTGTCACTGTATCTTGATATGTTGTATTAGTATGAAGGTTGCAGAAAAGACCTATATATGCATGGTCCTTATCCGGTCAAAGTCATTTGTGATTGATAGGGTCTGCGACAAATTTTAAAGCTCCGCACTGATTCCACCTATTAATTTGTCAAAAGTAAGTCCAGGTGTCATAATATTCTGTCTGCTCTTTATAAACCCCATGTTTTCAGCGCTTCTAGCATGCATGGACCAACAATTTAAAGTTGTATAAAAGTATAAAGTCTACACGATAATTAGGGGTGTTTGGTTGTGGATATTTTGTGACTGCTCTGTAAACAAACCTTGAAATGGTTCGTATTCGTCATTCAAGAAATTCTGTCGGATATATTGTTTTACAAGCAATCCTCAACGAGCAGTGGATTGTTTCATAAACTCATTTGTATGTCTTGTTTCTTTTAGCGGAAAGCCTGGATCTTCATGACAACATGAAACCCGACTGGCATCAAAATGGAACCTATTCTACGGTAAGTAAAGTGGTTCCCAGGGAAACAAGTTAAACAAAATCTCTCTCTCATATATATATATATATATATATATATATATATATATATATATATATATATATATATATATATATATATATATATATATATAATTATTCTCGGTGAAATCAATTCTATGTTTATAATTTAGATAAGCTCTTAACGAAGTGGGTTGGATATAAGAAGGAGCAAGATATGGCGACGATCATTAAACAAGATGTGTTGACCGAGAAATGCAGGGAGGGACTGGAAATAGCTCTAGATAGTGTAGGTTATTGAGTAGCTTTCGATTAAAAAGCCTGAAATACTACCGTACCTCTTGTCGTTACTGTAACTGCATCGATGATTGATTCTATCGCCTATTTTTGCATTCGGACATGCTGTAGAGTTACTTTTCGAAGATTACGTTCTGAATTAATAAAATCGTTGTCAATAAAAATAGTTGAATCTTCAGGTGTGAATATAATCCAATCCATTCTAACAAACCGGGACATACTTCGACACTCGACAATTATGCCGCTGTTCCCCCCCCCCTTAGAAATTTACGACAGTGCCAACCCACTACCAATTACTTTGGCATCGCTTCCGCTAAAACATCGTTTCCCTAAAGGAGAAAATTGTAAATCGTGGAACGTCTCTGAAACAACTTGATTGGATGTTTATCATGGTACAACTTGATTGGATGTTTATCATGGTAAAGAACTGAAAACTCTTACGCAAAGCATGAATGTTTGTATACTATATAAGGTTATTTCGCTTCTCTGTGACTTGAGGAAAAAATTCATATGAAAGTAAAAACGGTTTCCCGTATGATGATACTTGCTTTTGAATATTTGCAGTGTTCATCTGTTGCTCTGGCAACCTATCAAGGGACAGTTGCGATCGTTCTTATTTCTGTGCAGCGACCCTATGTATACTTGAATCACTGTGTTTGAGAAAGATATAAGGGAGCCTTCAGTTATTGTGAGGTGGTGGGCCGGAGGAAACTGAGGGTGGTCCATCATGTAAAATGTAACCCCCCCCCTGATGCCCCTTCTTAAAATTTGACCCTCCCTCTCCAAACTCAAAAGTTTGAAATGTGTGTATAACCTTGATAGAACTGCTGACTTTGTTATATTACAAATAAAGATATTAAAGGGGCATTTGCTGTATCTTTGGATCATACTTTTAGTTTTCTTGTTCTGTGTATCAAATGGTGTTTTCTGTCTAACTCCCTATAACATGTTAGTATGCCAAGTATTCTGCTTGTCAACAAAGCCAATACACGTATAATGACTATTATTATTGTTGATAAATGAATTGTTTTCAGGACTTGAATTCAACGTCAACAATAACAATACTGACTGTTCTAATGTAGGATGTGTTAATGAACTAAAATACTGGGCATTTCACCATATCTCAAGGATTTAATTAGGCAGTGCATTTGATACAAGGAACCAAAAATACTATAAAAATAGCCAAAAGTCACAACTAATGGAGCTTTAAGACTAGTTAATAAAACAATCATACGTTTGTGGGATGCTAAATGGGTGTGAAACTGTGAAAATCACACAATTCAAACTTACTTTCATTAATACTGATACCGTGGTTTCCAAGTTGTGCACACTCTACCATATCGTGGCACTTGTAAAATATCTGTTATATCATTGCCTGTATCACTATCATTGTCGCTGTTTGTAGATTCATTACAGTCTGAAACACTGCCACTCTTCAAAACATTTAAAATATCATCATCATCATCATCATCATCATCATCATCATCATCATCATCATCATCATTATCATCATCATCATGATCGACATCATCATCATCATCATCTCTTGTAACGTATTACTACTGTTATTCTGTACATTCAAAAGATTCACTCTCAGTAGTTCTCTCTCTCTCTCTCTCTCTCTCTCTCTCTCTCTCTCTCTCTCTCTCTCTCTCTCTCTCTCTCCACTTTGCTGTGGTAAAATATATAGTATTTTTTTTGCAAAACATGTTAAATATATATATTTAACAGCTTTACTATTAGACATTGCATATAGAACACGTCGTTTTTGTAAAACGTGAAGCTGATGCTCACAAGAGAGAGAATTTGTTATTCCAGTATTAAAAATGGTTTCAACTGCATAGGTATAGGTGCTTCGTGTGTACTTTGTTTGCATACAATTGTGCATTTAATTTATGCAGTTTATTGATACTATGCGAATTACACAGTGACTGCGAATGCAAATCTTATGGTATTGTTGTGACGTTGTGAAGGGCAGAGGGAATTTTAATTTTCCTTGGGCAGGGGACATATTTTTAGCTGGCAGGGAGGCGATTTTAGTATTTTTTGTCGGGAAGGACAGATATCGGTTGATTGGCCTGGGGACTTGGATGGGGAAAGCGAGGAAAGGGGAAGTTACTAGTACTTGTGAAATGTGGACGGGAAAATCGACAGGTCATTTCATCACTGGGCAGGGGAGCCTCTATATGTCTGCAGGGGAATGATAAAATTTTAAGGGGAAACCTTTTCTAGGGCAGGGGAAATCGATGTTTTTTCCCCACAGGGCAGAGAGCTTCAAAAATTCACAATGGGGGGGGGGGGGAGACAGGCAAAAACATTTAGGGAGTGTGTAAAAATAAAAATGGAGTTTGAGTATGGGAGGGTAAGTCGAAACATTTTCAGTTGGAGGACAAATTATGAACAGCTAATTAATTACCCCCTGAACTTAAATCAGTCAGTTCACATTACTTGTCCTGCACAATATATTCATAATAAGGACCCCTTTAAAGGTGCATTGTTCGTTGGCTGAACCTGAAAAAAACTATCAGATACAAACCGAGAATTCACGCTAGAATTTGCCCAACTATTTGATTGACAGCGAGTTTCAGTTCACAAATAGTCGCTTCTCGTCTAACTTTTTGTACAAAAGTCTCAAAAACACAGTCCCTCCACTAAATTTAGTGCCAAGATTGTGCCAAAAGTAAATGTAAGTGTTTCACATTCCAAAAGTAAGCGCTATTATCGATCGTCCATATATTTATATTTACGATTACGACAATGGTAGTGTTTGTAACTGTTCAATCGAAACCATCTTAAAACGCTAAAACGATAAATAAAGTAAAGTTTTTTTTTTCTTTCTGGAGCTCTGCCTTTGTTGTTTGGTGGGAGTTTGTTAACTTTAATGATATTTTTGCTTATTTTCCTCACCATGACGCAGGTTAGTTTTGACTTAAACACTTATTTTTGAGTTAATTGTCGATACCCTCTCAGATTGGTTGAATATGTCTATCCTTTATCACTTTTGGTTGAAGAAAGATTGTAATCATGTACACTGTCAAAAACCGTTTTTATTTTGCAGTACCTGTATACTGGCAAAGCTGTCGAATTTATAGATAATCATGACAAGACGAAACCCATGTTTCTGTACGTGGCATATCAAAATGTACACAGTCCTCTGCAGGTACGTGACTTTATGATTTCATCCTGACGACAAACGCATTATGTATAGTTTATGTTTTCTTTTATTCGGCTATGACACGACTCTGAGACGCATTAGACAGCGCCCACAAAATGACCCCGTCCTCAATACACGATAAAGCAATAAAAAAATATATGAAATCTATGGAAAGGACCAATGACAAACCAAATACTAAGCGACAATCATGAACACAAGAGATAAAAACCAAAAACATTCTAATAAGATCTAAACAGCTCAGATACAGATAAAGTACACTAAACTTGAAACAAATCTACGGCCAGCGAATTGCCTCTTCCCGACCCACGTAAACGTTTTTAGGACAAAATAATTATTTAGATGATTCATCATTTAGATGATTTGTGTAGTTTTTGAAGAGTCTGGACTCGCAAGATGCTACACATGCAAGCAAGTGCTTTCACTGTAAATGGCATTACATTAAACAGGTAAAAATTATGTTAAACAAGTCATAGTCGATGACATAGTCCCCGCCAAAAATACATTTGTCAATGTGCAACAGTAAAAGTGTACAAATGTCATTGTAAATGCAGATTGTACATGCAGTTTCCAAGTCGAGAAGTGCAAAATAGGCAAAAGACTATTTCCTTATCTCTTTAAATAGAAGTGGTGACATATCCTGAAAGTTTCTTGTATTCATTTAAACATTTGGGATCAAAACATGGAAAATACACAAATGAATGTGCCTGTGCCATGCTGGCAAGATAAGCGTTTTGGCAGGGTCAGGTTTAGTAGAGAATGACAATGGCGGTAGCGAAATGGTCAAAGGATAGAAACTGAGGCAAGTATCTTGCAAGAAGTCGTAGGAATTTTCAAGTAAACTGGTCGTACAGGGCGCTATCACATGTAATCTTGCAATAGTAGCTGGTAGTGTGTTCAAAGTGAACTGGATAAGGTTCACTTGAATGTGGCTGTACAATGCTCAAAAGTGAATAATGTTGACAGGTTCCCTAGGTTTTGTAAAAGATGATGGAATTGAAGTAAAATAATTCCTGGACCGAAATCACGATAAAAATACCCACTGTAGTAATGGAGAGCATGTAAAGGTACAAACATGAATTTCACTATACTGCATAAATGTATAACGATATATTGAAAAATGCTACATGTCATTTTATACATGATATAATCAGAGTACCCACATGGCTGCCTGGAGGCCATATTTGATCGTATTATAACAAATTTGATGTGCAGATGTAAGACATGGTGTGTAGTTCTTGTGCCAAGTTTAAAAGAAATTTGTCAAGGCATGTCTTAGTAATGGCTCTGTACATGAAACAAATCGCAAGAAAATGGCCACCTGGCGGCCATATTGGATTGCGTCACAAAACAAATCTCAATAAGCATATGTATAGTATAGTGTATTATCTTGGTGCCAAGTTTGAAAGAAATAAAGAAATTTGGCCAGACATGTTTGAGATACTGCTTTGACGGACGAACTGAAGGACGGACGGACTGACGGACGGACGGAGCCCAATGGTATCTATAAAGTCCCCCGTCCCCCGGACGACTAAAAATGAAGAACAAACTTATAACGCTTTCAGTTTTAAAATGAGGCATCTTCATAGAATTATCGTTGGAAAATTTGAACTGAAGACATTAATTAGTATTCCAATCAAACATACACTATTTAAACAATTTTCAAAGAAAAGTCGTTTATTTACTTCAGTCTCCTTTTTAACTGAATGAGAGCAGATTTAGTTTAACCATGTATACTTTTTAGTTGGGTTTCTGAGTATATCCCAAGCTACATTTGACTCCTCCTTTTTGAAACCTCCATATGAAGCAATGAATGTGTTGTTGTGACAGCCCCTGACTAAAAAGAGTAATCAAAAAGACTTCAAACAAGTACAAAACGTACGTTTTCTTTTGGAAGGAGAAATGTGACCGCAAATGCGTTGAATTGGTCCTACCAAGTGACTGGCTCTTTTGACAGATGCGTTTATGTGATTGTGTCATGCCAGATTCAAATATATTTCAACATCGAGATGATGGATACTGTCAACTTTCTAGAAAATAATGCATCCTGTGTATGAATAATAGCAGGGGTTTGGAAACGATTTCTATCTATATTCACAAGTTGCTCAAGCTCGATCGTGTGTTATGATACAATTTGCAGTGTAATGTATAATTATGAACGTTTCCAAGTACTTGTCGCCAATATTTTGCATGAAATTTTTTGTCTTTTCATGTTTCTAACACATAGGTTCCACAAATTTATGTCGATATGTATCGATCGGTACAGAATAAAAACCGGAGAAAACTGCTAGGTGAGACAAACATAATTAAAATGTACAATCTTCTTGATTCTAAAAAGATGTTATACCTATCACTAGGTTTGCTTTAAAATGTGTATAGTTGGACAGTTGGACGCTCGACTACAAAACAGCTGAACCGACTGGAAGTACTTGTCAGTACATAGAATGTAATATGACAATGTGATCGTGTTACGTACACCGTATACCATTTATCGTGCATCTGGGATTTCGTTGTGTACTACAGCAAAAAATCCGCTTAGTTTAATCACAGTGAGGGACAGGGTTGTATGTAAGATAAAGACAGGACTTCATAATCATTTTAAAACTTCTCATCTCCTAGGTATGGTGTCAGCTTTGGACGACGGAGTTGGTAAAGTCGTCCAGGCACTCAAACGAAACGGGATGTTGGAAAATACTCTAATAGTATTTTCATCCGATGTAAGTTAAGTCGCTAATCACATGAGAAATGTCCATTTCCCTGTACCATGTATAGGCAAAAAGTGCTCTTCTTGTGGCTTATAGTGACACTGTATGTGTCTATGACAGGGCATGATTGGTGTATAAACATAACACTGCTCCAAGAACAGAAAAATGACTGTTTCTCTGACTTCTGTCGATTGCAGAAATGCATGCAATTGGAGTTACTTACCGACCAATTATCATTTTCAAAATTGCCATCTGTACTGTCGTCGTTGCTATTGTCAGATGTTGGGGTTACGTCGTTCCTGTTTTGATTTACAGAATGGAGGACCGCAACATGACAGATTTGAAGGTAACAACTGGCCTCTGCTCGGCAAGAAACATCAGCTCTTTGAAGGTGGCACTCGGGTTGTCGGATTTGTCCACGGCGATATGCTTCACAAGTCGGGATATCGATATCATGGGTCAGTATGTTAAAAGGCTTTACATATGATTCATAGACATAGTGGCATGAAAACAAGTTTATCGCATATAACTCACTCTCGCTCCTCCGGGAAATACCTGCTATGAGATACACAACTATCTCACCAACTAAAAGAAGTCACACGTCCGATTTATTCTAAAGAGACGAAGCTTCTGGTCGACTCTCCAGTGCTTCTCCGATAGTGTCGTGTTTCTTATCCCTCGTGCTGTTTTCCTCGCTCTAAACGAGGTTTTATTAAAGATTTTTGCTACAGACATAGCTTAACTCTTACAGTACATTTGATTAAGGTAGATTGTGCTCAGGGGACAGATATTCGGACTCTCAAACTGTTCAAATTTATTGCATGAACTGGCCCGGATCGCCACCTTTGTGACGTAGACCAGGACAGATCAAATATCCATATTACCCCTGCTCTACCGGAACTTTTTTCCTGCACGCGAGTGTGTACAGATCGATCTGTCTTGATCGAGACCTTATTTGCTCACTATATGTCTGTAATGATGTTAGTGTGACGATAGCAACAAAAAGTTCTGTCCTCGATTTGTGACTATGTAAATATCTGTTAGATTCAACTGCTAAAGAATGGGTAGAGATTCTAAATAGGTGCAATGCGTTGTTACGGTATTTGGGTACATAAATGACAAATGAACATGTTTCCTGTGTAAACGGACATTTTAATTATTTGACAAGTAGTGAGAGTATTAAAAGCCTGGGAAACTAGCTAACCAATCTTTTATGTAAATGCCTTTGCAGTTTTTTTTAATAAAATTGTAATCTAGCCTTGATAAAACTTGTTTTTCCCGTTACCACAGAAAACTAGTGGCTTTTTAATCCAATAAAAACAACACAGTTTGTCCTTTTCAGCTTTGTATTACTGAAAATGGAAACATGAGTGCAAGGCAAATTTGAGGTACTGATAATAATCTGAACCTGTTATTTTCAACTCGAGTTAATATCAAGGCACGAACGAGGAACCGGCCAAGTTCACCTTCAGAAGCAAGGTAGACGCATTATGGTACAGGTTCAGGACAAAAACGATAAAACTACTTGTGGACAATTTATAATTTCTCCCCTATCAACAGAGCCCCTAATTTTTGAATTGGGATGATCTTGTCTTCTAACAGCTGTAGGTATGGTTTGAGTGGCAATTCACAAGAGGAAGAACTCAGCAAAATGTTGGTACCTACTGAACAAAACATGATTTTAGCTGAGTAATTTCCCTGTGATGTTGTTCGAAGATAGTGCTTTGTGAACTTAAATACTTACACGTCTCCTCTACCCTGCACTGTTGTTTCTATCTTAATCGTTTTTATCTTTGTTCCTCATCAATCATCCTAATCAAAATGAGCTAACCGTTCTTTAAATATTGTCCGAAAAATGCTGGTTTTCATGTTGGATGCTACTTGAACTAGTTTTTATCTTTCATTCAATGGTTGTTGTATTGCTTCAACTGACATCGATGTCACAGTCTTCAAGAAAACACGAATTCAGTGATATTCCTGTTACAACTTTTTGTTCTCCTATCACAGGATGATGCATTTTGTTGACTGGTATCCGACTCTCGTGGGTCTTGCAGGTGGACAGCTCACAGGTATTTATATCCGTTATCCAAAGGATGCAAAACTACTTTCTTCATGCAAATCAAGACCAGCCACGCAAAATGCGACTTGCTGCAGATATTGACCGAAATGATAATACACAGGTTTGCGTGTCATTCTTTTGATGCCATCTACTATGGATCTTACATGTGACCATTTTGCCGTATGTTTAGCTCCACTAGTGTCAACAGATGCGCATGGTCAGAAAAGTGGTTGTCCGCCGTCGCACATCAACTTTTCGCATTCAAAGCTTTTTCTCCCAGACAGCAAGTTCGATTGCTTTGAAATTTCATAGGCAGGTTCCTTAGGGTAACCTTAATTCGATTTGTTTAAATTTTGTGAAAGTATGCATATTTGTATCCTTAGGGTAATTTTTCCAGTTTTTTTGTAAAAAAATCTTCTTCACAGAAACCACTTGTCCGATTACCTTGAAATTGGCATGCAAGATGGTCTTAATGAGATTTGTTCAAATTGCGTGAGAAGTTGCCGCATATTTGTATTCTTTGGGCAATTCCCCAATTTTTAGTCAAAAAGTATTTTTCTATGAAATTGTTAGTCTGTTTGCCTTGAAATGGAATATGCATGATGCTAGAAGTGACCTTAGTCAGATTTCTTCAAACTGTGGTGATTTTTACATATTTTTGACTCGGGCAATTTTTCTCTTCTTGGTTACAAATTAAAGTTTCCTCCTCTGAATGCGATTGTTCGATTGCTTCGAAACTTAGTATAGCGGTTTCTTAGATTGACCTCAGTCAGTGTTCTTCAAATCGTGGTGAAATTTGCACTATTTTCTATTTTGGATTTTTTTCTTTCGTAAAAATGTTCTCTTCTCTAAAACCGCATATCAGCTTGCTTTGGACTTTGATATGAAGGTTCCTGTGGATAATCTATATAAGTTTTGTACAAATCGTGACGAAACCTGCAAAACTCTATTTTTAGGGCAATATTTGCTGTTTTTGGTCAAACAAAATGTCTGGGTGTACAGAATAGCTATGGTTAAAAGTTAGTAATCAAGCAAAGTACGCCACCAACAATGAAGGCCGCCAGCAGTCGCGGCACTGATGTATGCAAATGGTCACCGGCTGCACTCGTTCCCATCCCAAACAATCACCTACAGCACATCCAGAGATTTTCTTCCGATGTTCCGATATTTCCCATGTTCATTAGTATTCCCGTTATTGACAAAACATCCCACTCCTATCTAAATTATCCCAAACATCACGGCAAAGCCATATCGGCCGCTAGATTGCTTATTTAATGTAAAAAAGCATTGCAAAGATATTCAATGACAAAACATTTCTTCTTAAAGGGCCATTATTGTAACTTTTGATCATTTTTTACCCCGGAAAATTCCATGTTGGAGGCTCATATTTGTTGCAAAATTTTGTTTTACGAAGAAACAAACATGATTAGTGATGTTATAGCCACATAAAACTGCTAATTTTTGTTCAAACGTGTTGCCCTTCCGAGCTCGTTTGTTGACGTCTGGCATGCTCAGCGTGCTGGGAAGAACGCAAATATGGTGACGCCGCGATCACGCGAGATGTACAAGTTCACGTTTATTGCGGGATCAAAACAACATTGCGTCGTGGATTGCCAGACATCTGGCTACGCAACGTGCTCGGACAATAGACTACGACGTAAGTACCGGGCATAAGTAATGAATATTTATTTTGAAATTGCTGTAAATGGCTCGCGCAGGTGCAGAAGAATGCCTACGTTGCAATCCGCGTGTCAACAGAGTTTGTATTTCTGTCCGGACAAAAATTGAAATTTTCGTTGTAAAATCACATGTTATTTAGTTGTAGGGCACGTAATGTTTCCGAATAATATGCGATTCTCTGTTATTTGACAGGCTATTCAACATGAGACAGTAATCATTTCAATCAAAACTACCAACGGAAAAATCGCTAGAACATACAGCTATGGAACTTTAAGCTAACAGTTGGACAATACACCATGACACACATTATACATATCAATTTGTTTGTGGTATGATGGCTGCGGATAGGCCACTCTGCGAGTTTGATGTCCAGACATGGCTGAATTAGTACGCAGACAATACATCATAAAATGCAGTCATATAATGTTTATGGATCATATGTGACTGCAGTGTGGCCAGTGAGCAATTTTATTAAAATGAGACCTAATTATCATGTACGAAGGTATACGTTAGCTTATTATTTTGTTTCTCAAAACTGTCATGACTTAAATTGGAGGGTTGTTTATCATTTCCGTAATGCCACAACTACATTGTTTACAGTGCGATGTAACCTAAATTCCTGTATCTCTAGGTATATTATGATACTCTCCAATAAAACTTGCATCTTCAGAATATTCCCATCAAAATTTACTACTACTGTATCAAATCAAGCTATAATTCGTTGAAATTCTATGAAACTTTCTCAACCATATGACCTGGAGTTTGTCCACAACTACGTATGCCTCATTTTTGCGGGCTAGGTCTATCACTTGCTAGAAAGCAACTGAACCAATTTAATTGTAATAATATTCTTGGTTTAATTTTGAGTCGTTTAAGCAATTCAACACCATTTGTGAAGACCGCTTGTACTCTGCTTCTTTATCAAACTGTAGATCAAGAAATTGATGGTATTGATATGTGGAAAGCACTATCTATGAACAGACCATCACCAAGAAAGGAATTCGTCTACAATGTTATAGACCAGCCACATCTCTGTGAAGCAATACGGTAATGTCCTTCTCTATCAGAGTTACAGTGTTCCCTATAGTCACAAATTGACCTTTTTGTGAAGCATCTGTTTCAACGTCCACTCACCTTTCCATCCAGCCATTCATCTATGTAACAAATTCATATAGCTTAATATCCAAAGTTAAACAATGCTCAGTGGTGCTTTGAGTGATAATTAAAATGATCTCCGAAAGATGTACATTTTAAGCGTCCTTAGAAAGTGTCGAGATTGGGAGAGGTCTTTATGTCCAAGGGTAAAGAGATAAGGACAAGAGCTGACGACGAGAATGGGCGGCAACCTTAGGAAGTCAGATTCTACCTGGGTGTGTGAAGAAGGTGGTTATCCGGTGAGCGAGGAGTCTTTGAAGCAAAAAGTGATGTTATTAAGTTCCTGGAATATTGTGGAAAGAGTCCATTGAGGGTCTTGCAAGTGATGAGCAGAAGTTTGAACACATGCAATGACGTAGAGGAAGCTAGTGATGTTGCTTGAGAACATGAGTAATGTGGTCCAATGTCTTCGTTTTGGTGACAATTCTTGCTGCTGTGTTCTGAGCACGGTGTAAGCGCTGTAATTGCCCATCGAGCAAGCCATACATATTATAGCATTGCTACAGGTAATCCTTGCTGATTTTACAGCAAGGGAAACCGTTTTTTCATTTCTTTCTTGGAATTTTGGAAACAAACAAAAGTCCTTTCAATGGGATTTTGAAAAACGGATATATCTAGGCAACAAATAGCTGTCATGGAAACATGTGACATGAAAACATAAATTTTGTTCATTTTCACAAAAAAACAACAACAATAAAATGATTTTTTAGCAATAAAATCTATCATTCAATGGGATAGGGAAAATTGTACGTCAATTTTTTCGATAACGGATGGTCAGATCTCTCTCTCTCTCTCTCTCTCTCTCTCTCTCTCTCTCTCTCTCTGACACACACACACACATACATACAATACACAAACAAACATACACGTGAATATGTTAGTTTTTAATCTCAGGAACATTTCTTGTACTTTAAAGAAGTAAATATACGTTACGTTTGCGGTCAGAACTTGTATCATCACCTTGCAATCTACTAGTCACTCAATTTTAGTTACTCAACTGCGATGATTTTAATAAAATTCTTTTCAATAGAGTACATTTAAGCTTACACTCATGGAAAAGTATGACATTTTAACTATGCATTCTGTCCATCAGGGTTGGCGATTACAAGTTAACGAAAGGGTCTTGTGGAGACTATGGTAAGACATTTTTACTCAAATTTATTCACAAAATTATTGGCATTAATTCAAAGGCGAATTAAAACGACAAAACATATGTGCTCAGGTAACGTGCCTTTGAAGACAGTTTGTGGGACACTAGTAAGAAAGCTGATTTACAGAAGTTTAGAAGTACTTTTTTCCGCGGCCGATTACAGAAAGTGAGAAGACAACCTCGAATTCTTCTTATACAATTTAACAACTACGCTTTGCTGATTTCCAGCATGCTGGCTACCTCCACCAGAAACCGAAGGCAAGTTAGGAGAATCGCAGTGCTTTAGCGTGAGTCGTCTTGACGGCCTTTACTTGTACAATATAAAAGGTCAGTTTACAAACAAACAAACAAACAAACAAACAAACAAACAAAAAAACAAACAAAGACATTCCATATTTTGAGATGGGTTTCCACTTTGGACCTTTTTTCGACATATTCATACACATTTTGCGTAGAAAAGTGGTCTTCACATCACTGCTATAATTCAATGCTGCTATTATATCGATGGTTTCGTCTCAATAAGTTTTACAATCAGTAGTCTGGATCGAATGCGATACTGAAACGTTTAATTCACATCTGATTTTGTCCATATGATGTCATTGTCTGTACCGTTTATCAAAACAGAAATTCAATATATTTTCCTCTGTAGATGACCCAACAGAGCATCATAATCTAGCCGAAGAAATGCCGGACAAGGTCAGAATATTAACGGCGAGGTTGCAGGAATACAAAAAGAAATATGTATCTTCATTTAACAATAGCAAGACAGGGACCGAGGATTGGCATCCTCGTAATTTCGGGGGAGTATGGTCTCCCGGTTGGTGTTGAGGGCATAATATATTGAAAGTTCGAATGTTTCTTCATTGACCTTTAGTTTGAAACGTACACACTATTTGACTCTGCACCAGCATGAATACCCAGAAACAATTTTATATCTCAAATTGGCGGCCTTCAGTCTGAATATTGGGTCAAACTTTTTTGTTTCATATTCCTGTTCCTGTTGCCGTTTCATTTGATGCAAAAGGACATGGAAAACGCAGCATTGCTGTGAAATGAGTGTCATGTAATAAACTTGAATTATTCCAACTTTTGTGATATGATGTCCTCTTTTTTGTCGTTTTACATGAAATATCATGATTTACTTTCCAATTTTTAAAAGAAGTATTTCGGACTATTGGCTGCGGCGGCGCTGGTAACCTCGGACAATGTGCGATTGAAGGCTCCAGTGACCGGTAACCATAGACGAGGGGCGAATAAGAGTTCACTCAGTCCACAAATGCCCCAAGTGTCCCAATGCACTTCTATCCATTGACTGAACCTTCACATAATATACATATATATATATATATATATATATATATATATATATATATATATATATATATATATATATATATATATATATATATATATATATATATATATATATATATATATATATATAACACGATATATAAAATGGGAGTGCATGAGAGATGAATGGGAGTTATTGAGATATTGTTTCTCCGTTTTCTGTTAGTACTGTTTCTGGTTTTGCTACATATTTGATGTGGGCGACCATAAGTCTCATAAAAACAAATTAAAGGCAATTCTTCCTGCTGTTGCATTTAATAATCCTCTCCTGCTGTTGCATTATATCACGAGATATTGTCACTAAGCGCTTTGAAAGGCTCAGTCGCTTAAACCTTTGGTATTTCGATTTTTTGACATCTAGAAATTGAAATATGATCGATCAACTCCCTTAATGCATGTCGAAACATCAGCTTGTTGAGACAGCTTGTAAACACAGCTTGCACATGTGTGGACGCTATGGTATTGCATACTTAAAACTTCAGTTGTAATGAAAATGCACATTACGCATGTTGTGCTGCTGATAAACGGAATGCTGGCAATTCAGTCAAACTTGACAGGGTTTAAAATATACCAATGTTATTAATATATAGTTACACCATGCTGTCTTACAATTTTTTTGCTATCACCAATATTCCGTAGGAGGAAAATTTATACTACGTTGTGGCATTTTGATCGCTGTTTGATATTCTGCTTAATGAAATGACGTGTGTAACAGTCGCACGTCATCAAATATACATTTGATACACTGGCTAGAAAGGCCACCAGCCTGAATCACTCCTATCACAGAGAAACATTATTGGGTATTGGGTACGGGTATTGTTTAAGGCGTGAAGCGGTTACGTAACCCATCCATGTTCGCCTCGCCTCAGGTTGCTCTCACCTCTTTTTTCCGAAGAGTGCCGACCATGCATCCTTCGGTAATTTTCGGATTATCGCCGACTGTTAAGCGAAAGTATGTTCGGCAAAGTTTGTATTGTTGTTGTCGTGTGGTGCTGAGCGGAATTGACGTGCTGGCGAAAACGGGAGTGTTTTGAGCTTCAGGAAAGTGAGGTTACCGTTGCAAAAATTCCTCTCATATTTTTATGAATATATAATGAGTGTGTTTGAACCAAATTTGAAAGTCTTTTATCGATATTGTCTGGTTTTACTCATTGGTTTACGGTCAGTCATACCGTCTTTTACACGTGCGTCAAGGAAGGACATCTTTATGAAACTGCTGGTGTGTTATGTTTTGATTGGCGTGAAGCAGTGTTTCTGGCCTGAGAGCTCACCAAGTAACTATGGTTGCTACGCGACTGGAAAAGTATGATGCCATCTCGTCGTATTTTTCGCATAATCTCGTGCAATTATCAACCACAAACAAAACCTCCAAAAAGTTTAATAACACCTTTGAAGCTCGTTTTAATATGAAAAGTCAATAGTCTACCAAGACGACCATGGAACAAAAGGCATGCCGCGTTTCCAGTCTGTCTATACTATTTGTCTGTGCTCCTATGAAATAACAGTTGTGCAGTCCGTGTAGATGTAGTGTTGTATCTCGCTCAGAAGTCACAGATATCTCATCAGTATTTTCATAACGATTGTATCAGCATTCTGAACATGCAAAAACTCGTTTCGGGATTCACGCTTCCATGATGATACAAAAATTGCCCTCTGATAATATACGAGCGTTGGATGTAAATTTTTGAGCCTAACCATTAACACATTCGGAACTAATTTGGGTTAATTGGATCTTCATATTTTTCAACTTTCTAAAACGTGTTGGGTGCCATATAGCTGAATGTTGCAATCTTACAAATTACTCATTGAAACAAGTGTATAAGCTTACATTTCAGATTAAAATTACCATACATCACCATCCAATTATCCCAAATTAGTGCCAATGGTGTTTATTACGTCCTACAGCACTGAACTGAGCAAGCACACTTGGTCACTGAAAGATGCAAAGACAGGATACAGGTTTGACTGGAAAATAATAAAGCATTGCAATCCATACTCTAATATCACAAAAAATGCAATCTGTGTCTCCATGAGAAATTCATACTCATCAGATATCCAGAAATGTGCTCCCTCAACAATAGAAACGAATTAGTATCGACCTGCAGACACAGGAGAAAATTTCTCCTGTGCAGTCACTAATATATGCAACTTTTCGCACCAAACAAACAGGTGCCAACAACAAAAACAAAATAAATTGTTTCCCGCCTAACAACATATGCAATCAGCAGCCTAAACGTTTCAGTCGAACACAGCCACCCGATGAGTGTAGTCGGCTCTGCCAATCGACAAATGACCTAACTAAAGCGACGCTTTAAGGTGGAGCTGCACGTTGCCAACACAGATTTAAGGAATATTCTCATCTAAGATGACAAGGAAACCCGCTCATACTATATATTTTCAAAAAGCAGAGAATCTAAGTTTTAGTTTGGTAGCAATAATTTACTTCAAGGATGAAGGGGGTGTAAATTTTGGGGAGAACCCTCAATTTTGATATTTATGATAAACATTAATTTAAGTCAAAAACTTGACACTATTTTCTAAATGTATGTAATATTTCACTTGAAAGTAGAGTATATGTAGGAAAAAGGACTATTTCATTTTGCATTATCTACCCTTATTCTAAAATGGCATGGGTTGAAAGACTGACCCTCAAAAAGTGATTAAAACATGATTAACAAAATTGAAATGCCTCTTATTCGAAGTGAAGAACTTTCTTGCCAAACAAAATAGTCGTTTTGTTTTACAGTATTTAAGGTAGCTAAATACCTTTTAGCCACTTTAAGATTTTTATTTTTTTCTCAATTGAACACGTCCCAAACCCCAATAAAGTATACATTTTCTGAAAGCCCTGATATAGAGCTATCCGGCCAAGCACAGTACACGGTCATTATTTGCATAAGAGTCACGTGACAAGCGTTTTGCTGAACCTTCCAAAAACCGGTTTTCCCGGCCTTATGCGAACACGCTGCAAGATTTCCGGTTGGAATTTCTTCATTGACAAGCCTTGACAATATCCTTCAAAACCGTGTCTGCGATTTTTTACCGGAGGCTCCATTCAAATTATATAGCGTGATAATTAAAATTCCTTGAAAATCACCTTCATCTAACACCTTTAAGAGCGCATTAAAAAAAACAAAGGCATATAAAGAAAATCCCAGACACAGTTTTGAAGGATATTGTCAAGGCTTGTCAATGAAGAAATTTCAACCGGAAATCTTGCAGCGTATTCGCATAAGGCGGGAAAACCGGTTTTTGGAAGGTTCAGCAAAACGCATGTCACGTGACTCTTATGCAAATAATGACCGTGTACTGTGCACGGTAGGATAGCTCTATATCAGGGCTTTCAGAAAATGTATACTTTATTGGGGTTTGGGACGTGTTCAATTGAGAAAAAAATAAAAATCTGAAAGTGTCTAAAAGGTATGTAGCTACCTTAAATAACACAATGTGGAAATTTAAGAAAATTTGGCCCAGCCAGAGCGGAGTTAAATTCTTTGGAAATTATGAAATTGGGAGAAAAGAGAGGCCATGAATCAGGTGATTGTATACATTTGCATAAATTAACACGTCTTTATCATGCAACTTACGACTCCTTGACAAGCTAAAAGGTGAACCATGCCAATATTTTAATATCTTCGGTAACAAATTATTTAAAATTGAATGAATATTTGCAAAAAAATGATTTGTTTGAGCAAAATACACCGTGTTTGGTGCAGCGCCCCCTTAACAATCCCGTCAACTAACACAGACCAGGACGTGTATGACAGTCTATTGTGATGGAAAGGATGCGTTCAACTCCCAAAAAAATTATCTGCAGCGTGTTTATCTTCGGTTGTATCCTGTGGTATGCGAGTTTTCTTCATGAACATGATACCGTAGTGAGGTCCACGAAGAAACCAAACATCGTTTTCATCCTCGCCGATGATCTTGGTAAGTTGAAAATTTTGTAAAAAAAAGTGAAATGAGTCAAAGCATGTCTAGCGTTAGCAAAATGTATGTGAGACATCATTAACCAAAACACACAGCTACATTGGATGAGACTTTCTCTCTGGGAGTATCAAACCGTGCTTTGCTCTCCTCAAGCTTTGCCATGATAGTAAAGAAATGATTTAGGCTGGGCATAGAGTCATAGTGAAATTTTTGTAGGTATTGTAAACTTACTGTAATGATGTCATCGTCACAGTGGCTTACTCCTCAAAACCACAGAGTAACATCATAGACAGAGTGGCAACAGCTATTGTTTAAGGCGTGAAGCGGTTACGTAAGCAATCTATGTTTGCCTCGCCTCACGAAGCTCTTGGCTCTCTTTTCCGAAGAGTGTCGACCATGCACCCTTCGGTAATTTTCGGATTTTCACCAATTGTTAAGCGAAAGTACGTTCGACAAAGTTTGTGTTGTTGTTGTCGTGTGGTGCTGGTCGGAATTGATGTGCTGGCAAAAACGGGAGTGTTTTGAGCTTCAGGAAAGTGGGTTTTACCGTTTTAAAAATTCCTCTCATATTTTTATGAATATATAATGAGTGTGTTTGAACCAAATTTGAAAGTCTTTTATCGATACTGTCTGGTTTCACTCAATGGTTTACGGTCAGTCATACCGTCTTTTACACGTGCGTCAAGAAAGGACATGTTTATGAAACTGCTGGCGTGTTATGTTTTGATTGGCGTGAAGCAGTGTTTCTGGCTTGAGAGCTCACAAATATGGTTGCTACGCGACTGGCATTACGATGCCATCTCGTCGTATGTTTCGCATAATCTCGTGTAATTATCAACAAACAACAAGCCTCCAAAAAGTTTAACACCTTTGAAGCTCATTTTAATATGAAAAGCCAATAGTCTACCGAGACGACCATGGAACAAAAGGCATGCAAGTGTTGCCACTCTGTCTATGTTACTCTGTGTCAAAACAGAATAACTCTCAAACCGTATAAAATGAGTAGCCAAGCTTTTTATGTTCACTGTATCCGTACACAAAGAAACTTCTTATTTTTTCTGGAGATTTTGTTCAGTTTATATGAGAGAGATTGTAAACACACATACACACATATATATATATATATATATATATATATATATATATATATATATATATATATATATATATATATATATATATATATATATATATATTGTTACAGCACACAGACAACTTTCATTCAGAAGAACATGTTAGAATGAATCGGCCGTCGTTTCATCAAGATCGTCGCTTTCAACGCTAATTTGATGCTTGCGCTATCGGGACTGCTGTGTCAGGTTTTTAATCTCTTATGCTAAGAGTGGATAACACTGCACCTAACTTTTCGCAGTTGGCCCTGTCTTAGACTTGGTTCAAGTCTGTGATTTGTGAATGTTTGAGTGGAGTGAACACAATGATTTGCATTTTGCTTTCAAATGAAACGCGCGCGTGAGTGGAGTGGACGCGATGAGTCGGGTGAACGCTATACAGGGGAGTTTCACCCTGAATCCGGCAAAAACTAACTCACTATACTGCGCAGACTCAAAGGTGACGCATTCAATCGCTCGGAAAACCTGCGCTACCAATTCCGAATAGGTTTGTACGAAATAGGAGAGACACAAGAGAAACTATTATAAATGATTTTAGTTTTAAAAATTCACCGACTTGAACCAAGTCTAGCCCTGTCTATACCGCTCCCTCACTCCTGATAATGAATGAAAACCCACTTTTTCAATGTGGTATCATCTTGTTGACTATTTTATTGAAGCAGTGTGTCCCACTCTAAATATTACTGTATGAAATGACAATTCAAAGTATACTGTATCTCGCACAGCTGCAGAGAGTATTATTTTGGCATCCATATTTCTCAATGAGGGTAATAAAACTGGACGCAAATTTACTTTGCAACTCTTGCCTACATTATTATTGGGCAAAGGTATACTCAATGCTCTTTCGTTGCTTGATTTGAAAAGGGTAACTATAACTTATTCCTACCCGAAGAAGTGATAAATAAACCAAACAACAAACATATCAAGTTTTACATAGTTGCCTATTCCTCCAAATCTAAACTCTGTAAACAATTCTAGAAAATTAAATTTTTCCATGGAAGTAATAATCATGACATCAATCAAAAATATCTTTTTGATATGACAAATACAATTGTAGTATCAGCTTTAATATCTGTATAAAAGAAGTGAAAGTAAAACTGTGCATCAAGCTGTACTTGGTATTAATTCTTTAAAAGGTGCTGCCAAAACTTCAGCAGTAAAATAATTAAAACTACACTATCTAGCAATACAATTTAACACAAATTTCAAAAATATAAAAACAATTTTTACCTGTAAAACCAAGAACTTTTAAAAAATATAATTGGAATGCAAAACACTATTTTGACTGTGTACTGCATTGCACAAGCTAGCCAAGTGGTCTGTACTCACAGCCCGCAAACACAGCATTAAGCTTATTTAGTTTTATTGCGTCAGTGAAAATCACCGATTTCAATGGGCTCGATGCCTTCAATACTTTACGGTTTTTATGAAGGCTGTCACACAACTTGATAGGCGTTCTTATCAATTATGAGTGACAGCAAACAACGAAATTTTACAACCAACAAGATCAAACAGATCTATGCCAATGTACTGAGCTGTTGACGAGAAATTGAACATTTCAGGGAAATACGCCATACGTGCGAAAGGGGTTTGTTCTATTTTACTAACCTAGTCTCAGAGCAAGCTTCAAATTCATATGCATATTATGAATACAAGGAAAAATAACTAGAATAAAAGTATCTTTTAATAGTAAAAAACAATGCTGCAGACTTCTACTTGCTTTTTGCATGCAGTTCGATAAGATCCGCACTTTTTCTTTTGTATAATGCAATTTAAATAGGTTAAAAGAACGCTCTGGTGGCCATGTTGGATCATATCACATAACCAATCAGTGTTACTGAAAACATTACGATGTAGACTGTACCTGAACTCACATTCCCCAAGGTAAAATCCTAGCAAATGACTGAGCTGTCTAGGCGTGACTGGACACTAGCTCAACACTGATAAGAATGGAAACAAATCTGCCACCAAGCGTACACCTTTGATTGCACTACAAAACATGATGATGGGCAAGCGTGTCAAAGTACTCTGTCCGTGTGTCAAGTTTGAAAGAAAAACAGAACTAGTCAAGTCTGTGTAATGGCTCTGGAAGGACAAATATGAAAAATGGCCGCAAGGATGTTGTATATTGAATTCTATTTTGAGATAAATTGAAATGCATCTTAACGTCTAGGTATGGTGTCCCTTTGCCATGTAGGATTGCAATCAGTCCAGTTATGTCAGATTATCGGCACCCTACCAACAAAAATCAAAACAAAATGGCTATCAATCGCCCATACTAGAACGTGTCGCAAAACAACTGAATAGCATTAATAAGTAATGAGGTGCTCTTGTTGTGCCAACTTTGAATTAAATTAGTCAGGGTGTATGTGAAAATATGTGAAAAGGACAAATACAACATTTAAAAAAACAACAAAAAGCCACATTATAATTTTTCCCACAATGTTTTGCATAATAGCTTTATAAAGAGGCAAGTGTCATCGAAGATTTTATTTATATTTTCAGCTTATTCCACTCTAAACCACCTTGTATCAACCATGAATCTTTAGAAACATTTAGATTTGCTCTTTTTACATCCAAATTCTTTTCAGAGCAAAAGATAGTCACACATCTATGACGCTTATTGACAAATTGAAACATTTCCGTCATATGGTGATTCCATACATATCAAGGATTTTAACACTGAACACATATTTTTTTATGTAATTCTATAAGGTAAAGGCATTATATGCAAATATGCAAATATAATACGCAAATATTTAAAATCTCCCTGGTGGAATAGTTGTGATTGGATGTCCTACATAACACGCACAACGCGTTTCCGTTCGAATAACTTTTTAAATTTGCATTTGTTCCCAGAAACGAATTGTGTCGGCATTTTAATCATTTTATCTAAAGCTTAATGGTAAATAACGTTTTATATGTCTGAGTAATGCAATACGTGAATTGACCTTTTTACAGCTTGCATCAGTATTTGACTTCCAGTTCAAGTGTTGATCAACGCAACTCCCTATAGAAGTCTTTCTTCATTTTCGGACTCCATAGTATGCTGACCAATTTCATAATTGAAGTGTGTTTCTTGGTAAACTTTACAATCTCTGGCGTGTGGTTACAAGCATGGTATTTGCTTTTCTCGTATTTATAAACATTATATTTTGTATGTACCAATGTCTGACTGAATCAAGGTTATCATTAAGGGTTTTTTTTCAATTTCACAGAGATTTTTCCCTTTCACCCGTAATTGTGGAAGCATCGGCATACATTCATTGTAAATTATAGCTCTTTGCACAAAATTGCTTCCCAATGGCAATATTGGATTAGATGATTGGATTAAATTGACATATATATGTATGCCGTAGTGTGATATCCTTATACCAAGTTTGAGACAAATCGGTCAGGTTATGTTATGGACAACCTGTGGGTAGTAAGACGATTGGTAACTTGATGATTTTGTATGCATAGCACACACGTGTAAATCGAAACTATCCCATTCTACGGTAGAGAAGCGATGAAAATGAGCATATCTTCCCTGACGCTTTGCTTTGATGGCCAACTTTGTTTTCAACGGGTCTGGACAAGTGTATCAATTGTGGTCAGAGGTCAGAGTGCCAATAGGTTACACGGTTCAGCGATTATCGGCCTTCTGTCAATGATGAAAGCTAACCTAATGGAATAGTAGGTCCACCCCTCACTGACATCATGCAAGTGTGACGCGCTAATTTTGAATATATTTAATCCAAATGCAAATTAGATATGTTGCCGATAAAAAATATGGGCTGTTGAAAAAGACTACCGAGGCAGTACTATGAAAGCGCATCTAGTGTATATGCAATGGTACAGAAGTATCGACATTGACTGTGTTTCTGAAGGTCTGTACTAAAACTGCGTGAATTTGGCATAAATACAGAATGATCATCTTTCAGGATTTCAGTGCAGTTGTGTACTTTTGCAAGTATAATATAATGACAGAAATATTAAATATTTATCAGCAGTATTCCTAATTATAAATTTATTAGTTTTTTACACTCTAGCCGTGACTAATACAGCCTTATGCCACTGTGCTTACACCAAGTTTGCGACAAATTGGTTTAATTGTCTAAGTAACACCTCCGGACGCACGGACAGACGTATGTAATTAAATACATAAGTCCCCTTTCCGGTCTTCGTCCGGCGGGGACTAAAAAGCACACACATGCTGACGCATTAGCATAGTAATCTCCCCAGACCGGGTTGTGGAGCGGGAAAATGGTGGAAATATGGAAGTTGAATAACTTCAATTTAGAGATGGTTGCCATATCACGTCTTTGATGTCCGATCTCAGACTTCTGTGTACGCTCTCCTCTTAAATCGATGTAGGTAGACAAGACTCACTCCGTTGGAAATGTACGAGTACTTCTCGCTCACTATGTCATATGTGTCATTCATTTATTAAATTGTTCAAAATTCCAAGTTAAGGCATGTATGTTTTCCGAGATTCTGACTTTTATCTCTTGTTTTCTGCAAACAAAATTAAACTGCTAGTAGCTGTAACTTTTGGTGGTTCACTATTTTGTTTCGTATGTCAATTACAAGTTCTGGTTCTACCGTCCAAAACATGCTGCAACATCAAAGATTTAGCTTTTCAGCACAGCGTCTAGACGAGTTAAATGCACCATTATTGTTTACATTTGACTTCTAGTCCGGACAAGATTTCTCTTGTCAACAATAATAAAACAGACTGCACATGTACTGACCGAGTTGGCTAACGTAACACTGTGTATCTCGACATACTTTGGGAGTAGAACAAGAAACTGAAACTGGTATTAAGACACAAATGGTGCTACTCACTCTATAAAATCTTTTCATTCTATAAGGTCTCTCACCATAACGACTTCTTTCAAATACTTTGAAAGTCAAAAGTGAGATGAATAGAATCTCACACCCCGAAGGACCGATCAGATTTGTCACACGAGTTGGGGATAGTGTGAGAACTCTGATCCCAGGTCCTTGGGGATGTGAGATTCTTTTTCTCATGTGACAACAACATGCGTTATATTTACACTGGAAACATTGAATGATTATTTCAAGTGTATCAGGGACTACCCTACTTCGTGGTCGTATATCATTCCGCGTCACTAAATATAGTCCAAAATTTACCTCAGGTCACACATTACGCTCAAGGGCGGAATATTTGCTATTTCACTTCTTCTTCTTTCAAGTGAATATTTGACTGCCTTTTGTGAGTCTGTCACCGAAGAAGTTCAACAGTCGTCTGCCTCTGCATTGTGACCTGCCTACTTTGTAGTTCCGGTCCTTGTGCACCATTGGAAAACATTTTGCATGAGGAGCGATAGGCCGCTAATTAATATACATTTCATGATTGTGGTTTTATCAATAGCATCAGATAAAAAACCAAAATGAAGCAATATGATGACCACTCGTGAGTGACAAATGACATTAAATCAAAACGGTGATCTTAGCATAATTGACTGCAAGCACCATAGATATGAAGGTTAATCTTCAGTTCATAGTCTATCGTGTTTGAAATGATGTGCCTTTTATTGTTACTTCAAAAATGTATATTTCTTAATGAAATGCTGGATACAAAGCTTTGAATAAAAAATATGCCACGTCATCAGGAAACAGGAAGACGGTATAATGGCCAGTGAAAAGTTCACAACAGCGAATGGGAATGATAGGACAGGGCAGAGGAACGTATCGTCTGCCATGATCCTACGTATGAAATATTTTGGTCTGTAACACAGCGAGTGGCAAGTTAAGGTTTCACATATGTTAGCCGGTCAAGTGTTGGCTACATTTTCGTAAACTCACTTGACTTAAATAATCCTGGCTTGTTTGAAATTTCGATTTATCTCCTAATCACTTAGTACATATTTTTATGTTATTCCACCAGGTAAAGCACATAATGCTGCGATTTGAAACGTTGCTTGGTAGGATAGTTAGAATGAGTGTCCAACATCAAAAGCACGGCGTGTTTCTTTGATCTAGATATCTAGCTTATATTTGCTCTTCTTTCCGATGCACTACAACAACAGTCTGAATGGGGACGTATATTGACATCATGATATGTTCGGACAGGGCTTAATGGCAAATAACGTTTACATGCTTTCGTAATGCTATATATGAATTGACCTTTTTATATGTATCGAATCAGAATTTGACTTCCAGTTCAAGTGCTGATCAACAACAACTCCCATAAGTCCTTCTTCATTTACAGAATCCAAAGTAAGGCATTTAAAAGGGTTAAGGTCAAACCGGTATAAATGACTATGAACATGTTTCTTAAAGATCTTTGAAAGCATTGGGAGTGCAGAGACGGTACTCAGAATAAGCTCAGTCAAGTACATTTGTAGCAATGTAATATTTGTATTAATGTCCTGTATGAGCAATCTGTAATATTTATTTCTGGCCTGTCCGGGATTTTTCAATGCCGTTGGTTTCTCTCTCATGTGAATAGCACTTAGAATATCGCAAAACAGCCATTATGGTTACATTGCATTTTTGACACATTGCTAACGCAAGGGTGCATTATTTATCTAAAACACAAACAATTCGTACCTACGTTTGTATTTAAAAAACGCTTCATCGGTAAAATTAATTAGGGGTTACAGTGTTTGCCAGAAAGGTGTAACAGTTCTCAATCACCATTTATCGTCGGTAGTATATTAATCAATTTACAACAGAGTTGCAAGTGCTGCAACTTGTTATCTTTTTGCAGAGCACTTTTGTACTCTGCGTAGTAGGTTTGACTCGTAGCAAATTCAGAACAAAAATGGTTTTATATTGCGCATCAACTTTCTAAAAAAATTGAGTCGTAAAATGCTTCCAGAAATGACAATGGGAGTTCATCGGGTTCCCTGAATAAATTGTTTCATGAAAATTTTAAAGCAGAAAGTTTTGCACAGTTATAAAAGCGACACTACTGGTATAAGTTTTGCAATAATGATAGTGACGAAATATAGTTAACAACATTGACGGCGGAGACTGCAGAGAAGGCAAGCACATAAACGGATAATCTTTACTGACTAGTGTTGCCACAGGAACTGCAAATGCGTATATGCAGCAACACAGACTTACATAGACACTGTCATAGATAGACGAATTGAATACATAAAGGTTATTTATGAAGTGATCGATAGCTAGCTAGCTAGCTAGATAGATAGATAGATAGATAGATACATAGATAGACAGATAGATAGATAAATGAATAAATAGATAAAGCCAAGTGAACGTATGTCCACCGGTTTTGCAGTAATTAACGTGTGTTATAGTGCGCTAGTCCACCGTGAGACCTCCTTTATTTCTGTCTCACACCTTAGAATGTTGCAACTGTAAGAAACTTAACTTTTGTTCTATATATTGAAGTAGAGAGATACACCATTTTACAGATCTAAACGGGATTTATCGCTGTCAATCTACCAATGGTCCCTTGGGCTTGGCAAGGCAGAACGTCTTTGTATCTCTCTGATATTATTTTTGTCAAAAGTTTATACTTTTCTCAAACTTGTCCCCATAGATCCAGAAATGGATGGTATTGACATGTGGAAGGCTTTATCTATGAACAGAAAGTCACCTAGGAAGGAATTCATCTACAACATAATAGATAGGCCCTATCCCAGTGAATCAATCCGGTAATGAATGCATTTCTCCTAGATATCATCGGTTGATTATCTATGAAGCATATGTTACAACATTTAAAACCGAAAACAATGTTCGAAATATTTCAAGGTCATCCGTTACATATCTAACACAACATGAACGTTTAATGATTGCCCAAACATCACTGCAAACTTCATTTTGCAATAAAACAATCACATATTTACATTTTAGTCTCTTAGGGAGTTCATATTTCTAGTTGAAGTTCAGTAGAACAAGTGGGGAAATATAGCCTAAACAAAATACAAGTATAACATTTTACTCAATGCATAGACTTTAAAGTCTTTAAATTTTTAAAGTCTATGCTCAATGCGACTGCACAATTCGAGAACATTCTATTTTAAGCTATATGTAGTTCCAACAATAGGGAAACAACGTCTTTTAGTGAATACATGTTTTCTTTCCCTCAGGGTTGGCGATTATAAGTTAATCAATGGAGCATGCGGAGAGTTCGGTAAGACCACTATCCAAATATCTGAGAGCCATTGATGTAAAGTAGTATGAACCTCGAAAGTGAAAGACTTAAACTTTTTCTAAAACTTTCTTTGAGGAATCTTTCAACCATTTTCTTTCAAAATCAAGAATAAAAATCGGGGGTCACAGTGCAAATATTGTTACTAGAGAAACAAATAATCCAAGATTTACCGATATTTGAAATTCAAAATGGCCGCCATCCCTGTGTTAACTCTATGGAGAAAAAGATAAAATTTTCGAATTTCGGAAAACTAAGCCGGTGAAAATTTTTCTTGCACCAAGAGCAGGAAGCTGTTCGAATGCTTATTTAAGTTTTATCATGTCAAGTCAGCTCTGGCTCAAAAGCAGATTTTTTTGTCGCGATTATGAAATGTGTGAAAATGTGTGGAATGTGGGGTATGTTCTGATAGACATAGCATGGAAGATATGATGTGATAATTTCATTGACAACAATTTTGAAAATATTGCTGCGGATCATATAGCGAAGTAGTTAGTATAATAATACTGTCAATAGCAGTGTGCAATTTGTCATATTAGCATTTGTCAGAGGTTGTTGTAATTATGTACATGTAAGTTAGCTACTTATAGCAAAATTAAACGCGGTGGAACGCTTATCTTATATCGTCATAAATAGTGAACTTCAGTGGTTCAAATGCTTTTAGCATGCAGAATTCCCCCGCCGGAAACCGATGGCAAGTTGGGCACCTCGTATTGTTTTCCAGTCTGGCGTCATGATGGTGTTTACCTTTACAATTTAAAGGGTGAGTCTTTAAGCTCAGAACCAAATATGCAAATTTACCTTTCTTACAAAACCATATTGTCCTGATGTCGACATAATGTGGAGGAACACGTTGCTTCAAAGTCAATTGCTAAAAATGTGCTTCTTTGCCCTGCGTAGAAATAATGTGGTCCGCTCATTAATTTATGTCGCTCTGTGGACGTGTTTCATTGCATTAATTTGACATGATAAAATGTCATAATATTTACAGTCTATCTCAGAGTCTGCCTATAAATCAGATCTTTATTTTCTACAGTCTATTAAAATGTCATTTCAATATGCTATCTCTTGCCTATAACAATGCCATAATATTTTTTACTCTGTAGATGATCCGACGGAGCATCATAACCTAGCCGAGAAAATGCCAGACAAGGTCAGAATGTTGACAAGGAGGTTGCAGAAATACAAGTCGAAACAAGTACCTTCATTCAATAAAAGTAGTATAGACGTCAGCAAAGCACACCCAGACAATTTCGGGGGAGTTTGGTCAACTGGTTGGTGTTGAGTGCGTATGTTAACTTACCAACGTAAATCTTCTGAATCCTGATTTTTAGCAATGCATATGAAACTAAGTAACTAACTCAGTAACTCAGTAAACCTTCAACGATGATAGATTTTTTCGGCAACCAAAATAGCAAATAACATTTGAGAAAGTGTTAAAGGATTCGGAAAGAATAAAAACACCACCGGTGTGGCTTAATTGCGTTTAGATTAGTTTTTAGAAAATGACTTTTTAATAGGAGGACTTTCTGAGCAAGCTTTCACTGCTTATTTTACCTATATGCACATACAAATAAAATGGCAACAAAGTGAGTTGAAAATTTGCGTCGAGTATATGCACTGTACACAATGACATAATTTCAACCACAGTTAGCTGTAGTATTCAACATGTCGACTAAGCCTATCCATGTGTGGACCACTTTGCTATTGGTTGTTTTAATATGCCTTGGGAGTCAAACAAGAACTTACTGTTGACATAGAAAACGGAACTACTGAAAGGAAACCATCAAATATTAGTGTTACTGTCCCGTTAATATATATTTTATGAAAGCTATTGCCATACATAAATACTATCATCAATTATTATTTAGTAAAAGAACATTGTCACTTCCACCACCATCATCCACCACCACCATCATCATTATCATCGTCATCATCATCATCATAACAACCATCATCATCATCATCATCATCATCATCAGTGCTATTAACTTTAATACCCTAGTCTTTATGAAATGAGTAAGCTGTCATTGTGCCAAATCATCAAACAGTGATTTTTCTCTGTCATGGATTTAAGGTAAACATTTTCATCAGAAATCATTATGTACGTCGAACGAGGGAGCTATAATATATCCTCTTTTAACCAACATTATACTCTTTCCACTTGTTTGTATCAAGCCTCCTGTTTTGTTTCTCCTTTCAAGTAACACTTACATCAATCAGCGAATGTACGATACACCTTTTTGTTTTCATTTTTGACTTAGTATTCTTTATTTGAGGGATAGAAGCTCAGTGTTTCGATGATTTTCAGTTATTACATTTTAGTTATTTTTGTGTTCTGTTTCAGTTCTAAAAAAGTAACCAAGATACTATGTTGTAACTGGCCGGATTGAGCAAAAGCTCAAAAATTGGTACAGACAAAAAGCAATATATTAAAATCTTTTGGACACTAAGAAAAAATAGAGAAAAACAACTAGATAAACGGTGTGGTCGGTGAAATTTGAAACAATCGCCCGTGTACCAATATGACAGAATTAGGTGTGATATTGTGGATGTAACTTGTGTTCAACAACACTCACATTTACAGCCCAAAAATGCAACAGAACAAAATGTCAAAAAAACAATATAATCAAATGTTTTGTGAACATTGCTGGTGAAATGACTGAAGTATTTAAAAATTATCGGATAAGTGCTGGTTCTAAATTTGGATACACACGGAGGATACGGGCAAATTGAAGATTTTTATCGCAGTTCATCATTCACTGCTACTTGTCATTCTATACAATCTGTTGCAGGAAATGTAAACCCACCGTTAGCATAATAGGGTCATAATCAAACATTAGCATAACAGGGTGATTTTTTTGCTTCGTCTAGAAACAGGAAGGAATCACATTCCAGTGCTATTAAGGGAACCTTCAGTAATTACAAGGGGGATGGGCCGGAATTTTGGGGAAGGTCAAGTTTTAGAAAAACTGTCCAAGGGTCACTTTTTATAAAATTATCTTTGGGGGAGGTTCACTTTTAACAGAGGATGATTTTACGGCCAAATCCTTGAATGTCCATTTGATATTTCCTGAATAGGAAATCACCGACGAAATATATTGATTCTTTTAAATATAAACACATTAATGACAAGCTTCACAAGCAAAGAAGATGCAGTAGTATCCTACAACACCCTGAACAGTAAAAACCGATGCAAGACATGAGACGAAAACATATAGGACAGATGGAAAAGTGTCTATCAATTATCAAATGTCCATAAATGCACAGATATTGTTAGCTTTTATGTTTATGTTGGCAAAAAATTGATTATAGTTCTCTCATAGAGTACCATGTATAGTGAATTCAACATTTCGGTTAAATTCCAAAATCCGTTTTCTTGCACACACATCCATTTGTAACCACCCTAGTCTAATCAAGTACATAAATATTAATAATCAAGCGTACATAAATATACAGATTTACTTAGTTTTGTATTGGAAAAAATATTCATAGATTCCTCATAGACTACCATGTATAGTGAATCAATATTTCGGTGAAATTCCAAAATCTAATTACTTGCACGCGCATCCCTTTGTAACCACTCTAGTCTAATCAAGTAGATTAATA
This sequence comes from Ptychodera flava, assembly GCF_041260155.1. NCBI lineage: Eukaryota > Metazoa > Hemichordata > Enteropneusta > Ptychoderidae > Ptychodera > Ptychodera flava. The sequence goes on along the minus strand of NC_091943.1, from coordinate 34,739,745 downwards.
TCAAGAATCAAGCATACATAAATACACAGATTTACCTATTTTTATTTTGGAAAAAAAATTAGAGTTTCCTCATAGACTACCATGTATAGTAAATCAACAATCATTTTCAATGAAATCCTAAAATCCAATTTCTTGTACATATATGCACGTTTTACTTCCCACTTCAAGCAAAGTACATTTATATATATTATCAATCACATATAAATGTACAAATATAGCTGTATTGTGGGAAAAAATTGTCAATACTTTGCCTGATAGACTCCAAGTATTGTGATTTCTGGTGAAGCCTTATATCAGCCACATCTTGCCGCCGCACTAATTCTACAAGTAATGCTTGCATGATAAATTGCAACCCTCCCTCCCAAAATGCAAGCACCCCCCCGTAATTAACAACTAAACTAATTTTTATGTTAAGTAGCTGATACTGTTTCAGTTATTCCTGGGAAAATATTGCAGTGATTAGGGGAAGGGTCAAGTTTTAGAATGCCGGACAAGGGGGAGGGTCACATTTTACAGTATAGGTGCGCACGGAATTCCCCCGGCCCACCCCCTTTAATTACTGAAGGCTCCCTAAAGCTTTACATGGTGGACTAATCAAATCGTCCATGTCTGCGCTCCATCCTAGTAAATGAGGAATATTTATTTGGTTTTGACTTACATTGAAGTGTGTTTCATTGCAACAACGGTTAAATGACGCCGTAATCAGGTGTGGTTGGCGATATAGGAGTAATTTTCATAGAGGACATGAGATTAGTGGTAGTTTTTAGTGCAATTATCATCCTTCCTACATACATCTCATTGTAATAACATAATCCAAGGGGTGAGAGGTCATGTCGCGTTTGCTAACAAAGGTGAGAGGCGTGTACATCAGATTTTGCCGCTTTAAACGATGAATTCTATAACTAAGCTGGTGCTCTGCGGCGTGTTTACCTGCACTTGTATCCTATGGTATGCGAGTTTTCTTCCCAAATACAATACGACGCCGAGGTCTACAAAGAAGCCTAACATAGTTTTCATCCTCGCCGATGATCTCGGTAAGTTAATACATTGCAAAAAAGTAGATTTAGTCAAAGTACACCGTTTAACGTCACAACAAATACCAAACGTATAAAACATTACTGAGATGTAAACGCTCATAGGTCTTTGTTTCCTGAGTATAAAATAGTGTATTTTCTGTAAATAAACTTTCTAAAGAAAAAGAAGCCCGCGAGTTAGGAACACAAATCATGCAGTACATAGAGACGAAGTATTTTTATAATTTGCTGTGCATATATTCACTGGTATGTTATCATATAATTGCACCTAATGCGGTACAATCAAGAGACACTTATAATTTCTTTGTCGGCTGATACGATATATGCCTCAAGGATCTGCTGCTATTTGATAAAACAGAGAATACATTTCCTTCACCAGCTAGGAATAAGTTTTACAAAGAACTCGATTATTGGATTTCGAGTGTGACCTTGTAGCTCTTAGCGAGTTGTGGTCATCCCATATTTTTGTTGACTATTTCCCCGAACACTGTGAAATGTTTCCGAGAGATGATAACGTTTAAATTGCGTTATATTCTCCGGTCTTGTTGTGTGTGTGCATGGGGACAAATTGCGGAATGGGTACGTAGAAAACGAACACCGTAGATGTCTGGAAAGGCTACCAGAGAGCAACGTTCAGAAATGAGTTTAGTTAAACATATCATTTTTACCTTGTGATATTTGAATCACTATTAAATCTAAATGATGCCAAAGGAGCTGCAAAATTACCCTGCGCCTTTTGGTGGAGAATGAAATAGAATAGCACAAGGGTGAGCATCCAGTGTTTGGTTTGTAGATCAAACACACAACAAAGTGTACACTGCCTGTGAGCCTCACAAGAACGCTTACAATAATTTTATTCTCGGTATATTGGGCTCGGTGCACTTTAACTATAAAGTAAACCGATGTTCCTGGTTTTTAGTAAGGTGAAAAAGGCCAGTTGTTAGGAATCTGGCAGAGTGTTAAGGCTTTTTACAGCAGCACAAAATTTACTGCAGTTTTCTGACGGACATGGTCTGAAATGGTGTAACACCTAATTTGATTAGAGACACCCGGTCAGTGCAGCATAGCAGATATTGATGAATGTATTTGAAAAAGACTGATTTTGCAAACGTCACAGTGTCAGGCCTATTTGGCTCAAACACTGAGGAAAGTAAATAATCCCAGACACGTGTTTTCTGCCAGGCAAAGAATCGTCGACTACTAATGGGCATTTGTTCGTTTGCCCATGTTTTTGATATTTAGGAATTATACAATCGCAGTTTGCGCAATCTTCAGATGTGCAGCTACCAAAATGTAGTGCAAAAATCACGTTCTCTGGGACTATACCTTTCCGAAAATAACAGTTACAGAAAAAATTTGAATTATGTTGACGGTCACACAAAGTGTATGGATCAAAGATATCAATGTTGTTATAATAGTTATCTGACAATGGAGAAGGGCTGCCAATATTTTAATTTTTCCGGAAGCAATTGAAAGAAATCGGGTATTTTTGTTGTGGTGTGACAGATAATTTTTTATGTTAAATACGACTACTTGTCCAACCTTTCGCAGTTTATACGGTTCGGCTTGATTACAAATAGAAAGCTTTGTGCACGGACTGCGAGATTACGGCAATGAGATATAGACTCCCCTGTGTACTTACAGCTTTCAGTGAAGAGGGTCGTTTTCAATTTTTATGGTTATGCCTTTGTAAGTGAACAAGTAACAAAAAAAGATATTTGCCACTATGTTCAATGAGCGATAACATTCAATGTCGAGTGTTATTGATGAAAAAGATAATAAAAAAATAAATCGCTGTAAAATAGTCGTACCTTACAAACTCGCAAAAATATCCGGTCCACATCATCACTGAAATTATTAAAATGCAGCCAAAATTCTGTGTGTCAATAATGAGGTTTACGCATTGACCGCCGACCGTCAATAGCTTCGGTTAAAATATTAAGTTCTAATTAACACTGTAAAGGCTTATTGGAAAGCCTTCCCTTATCGCCAGTCAACAACTCCGACATTTTTTTAGCATTTTCTTTTAACCAGCTTGCAGTACTTTGGCTACATTGTATTTCTATTTCTCTGTACCCTCGCATTCGTCAGTATAGAGCGCCCACTTACTGTGTCATCTGGGTACACGTCGCCTAAGTTTTATCCCTTTTAATATTCTCCACTTTATGAGTTAGCATTATGTCGCCTGATTTCTGTAATCCGCTCATAAATATAAAACATAAGTGCACCGTCCGCTCACAAATTCCAGCAGTGTGTGCACGAGTGATCAAGGATTACATTTCATTGCAGGAGAAGGATAGATGAAACTTTTGGTAGCTAAATGTGTGTTTTATTGGAAATATTCAAAAAAACTAGGAAACATCAGATCCTGTCTGTCTCCTCCAACGCCTTCAACGTTAACGCTACACTGGAAGCTGTGTTAATGCCATTTGAAGGCAAGGGTAGCAAACGCCTGAAGTACTGGGAATACGGATTCAGAATGAGAGAAAATCGAAACAAATCAGTGTTTATTTTTTAATTTTTCTTTAAGGCATTATAAAAATTTCGAAAAATAAAGGCAAATATAAAAGGGGGAATTTGGTAAAGATGAGTTATATTTGTATTCGTGAGCACAAAACCAAATTTTAACAAATTTTGCTGGGGAAAACATTGAGGAGCGAAAATTTATTAAAACCAAAATCTGAACTTGAAAAATACAGCTGATCGTTTTGTCAGTTGAAACATCTTAAACAGTCTCAATCGGACTTTCGAAATTAATTGCTCAAAAAGGAAAGGCAAGAATATTATAATTGATTAACGCTCAACTAAGGGATCATCGATCAAACGAAACTCCTTAATGCGAAATTAGTTCAGGAAAACTATGTTGTGACCTACCACACATTGTGCACAATCCATAAATGAATATAGATAAACAAACTTTACGTTTACACTTTTTCAATTTTTCAAGTTGTATATATTCTTCTGTCAGAGTTCCAATTATGTTTTTTGGTTTGTAGGTTGTCATGCTTTGTGCCTCATTTTTTTCTCGATGAACCCGAAGATAGTATTGCTTCGGAGACATATAATCACATTTAGTTGAGTCCATACGTTTAAAACCGCACACCAATACATCTCCCCTGTCTGTATTGTCATTCTGTCATTTCTTTAGAGTTTTACTCTTCCGTTCTGCTTTCATGTGTTGCACTGAAAATATCGTATTTATTATGGTTTCAATGCATGAATTTTGATTTTATTTTTTGTAACAGCAGAATCCTTATTATTGTAGTCTGACTCCCTAAACTAAGGATTACCTTTCTAGTGTGTCAGTTTTTATGATCAACTATACATATATTGTATCTCTTTTTTCATATGACAATTGTTCTGAGGCTATGGTGCATGAAAAACTGATGGAACATATTTGTTTGCCGAAATGTATCTGCACAGTGGTTGCAGCTGTGACGTGACATTAAAATTATAGTGATTGTTATTATTTCAATAAGGCTAACTGACATTTCGACATTAGTTCTACATGTAGGCACACATGATATTTAACCGTAAATCAATATAATCCTTATGAGTAGATGATAAAGCCGAAAACAAAATACATCTTCGGAGGCGACGGTTCAGTTTAGTGTGCCGGTACGACTTCCAACTTCTGCGACAGGAGAAATTCATCAAGTAAACTATTCTAGAAGTTGAAATGTCCCTACTTTTTACTGTATCCCTTTTCATCTGATTTGTGCTAACCTTGGTTTGTGGGAGAAAGTACGTGTATAACAGCTACACGACTGCGAAAGATTTTGAAAGCCTTGTTTTGGGATTACTTCGTCTTCAACACAGCCCATTTCCAATCAACAGTGCATCACCTTTTCCCGAGTTCCCCTTTTTGTTTCACTGCATTGTCAAATCTCCCCTAATATAAAATCAATTTTTTCGAGTTATCCCTCAAATCCCCCTCTAGAGAGATGTTTGTGAGCACAGTCCTATTGACTGGGGCCATCACTGCTATCTGTCTATATTCGTTTATCTGTCTATAAGGTTTTTTGTCGAACTGTCTTTCTATCCGCCTGATCGGCAATCCTTTTCTAGACCATTTTTATGCTTATTTTATTGGAGTCAGAAACTAGCCAATGTTAACTCTTTCGGTGTGCTCAATATTTGAATGATTATAATCCAAGATTGAGTGGAGTCTTGTAGACATAGTATACAATTGACAAAAAATGCATAAATTATGATTGTCATTAATTCAAAATATTTTATATGAAAATCAAGTTACTATTTTGATATTTGGTTCATATTTTTTGGGGAACGCTCCCTCTTACATTAGTTCAAATTACAGTACTTATCTGCGTAATCGTCCGGTCGCGAAATGCCACAGACTTGCCTAATGGAAACATATTCTGTTGTAATTCGATTCTCATGAGGTACGATGACGTCACGACGGCATTTAATCTTCATCACAAATTCTTTATATAAATTTTGCACATTTGTATGGTTTAAACTGTATTGAATGTGTTTATTCATTTATTTATTGAACATAGATCGTGGAATCGACATCACATACCACCAATGTGTCAACTCATTTGCATAAATTGTCCGCGAGAAATAGGGGTCATTTGTGCAGGTTTATGACTGCTATAAAGGGACAAAGTCACTTCATTTTGACAGAGGGTCACTTTCACGAGTTTCAAATATGCTTATAGCAGGATTAGAGCTTTTGTCTACATAATATGTCGCGCAAACACTCGGTTGCTCCTGAAAACAACAGTCGAGAGCCAGGCTATTCAAATTGGTACAGGCTTTGGCAATTATTTCAGTATTTCCTTTTCATTTTTATTCAAAACTCCTTTTTTCAGACAGCACTTGTCGAATTAATTTTGAATTCGACTTTGAAATTCTTTAGGACAAAGTAATGAAAATTTGTCAAGATGATAATAAAAATTGCGCCTATGGACATTCTATTTTCTTCAAAACATCAAATTCTATGAAACCATTTGTGAATTTCGAAAATTATGATGAAATCTGCCGATGTGTAAACGTTTAAGGTCACATTGCTAATGTTTTAGCAAATGATGTTCGACCGCTCGTCCCATTGCTTTGAAACTCAAAGTGTGTTATATGTTGCAGATTTATCCAATTCATCAATTTGATGAATCTGGTTGAGTTACTTGGGCTACATGTGTTGAAAATTTACTGATTAAATATGGTTAAGGAATTATATGGTTTAAATGACAGGCCGGAAACACAGAATTATTTTTTGTTGAACATTTCACTAAGCGTGAAGGACTGTTGAAAACAAAAATGGCATTCTGATATTACAAGTTCGTCGCCTTTTAATCTGTATTGTACATTTAAACCCTACTTGTACCAGAGAAATATTTTAACTTTCCGAGTTATAATATATAATAATAATAATAATAATAATAATAATAATAATAATGTTTATTTCGTACTTTGGCCTCCAGCCTATGGTACAGTAATAAATAAAGAATACGTATACATCGCCACAGGAACACAGAGGATAAATAAATCTACAATACAAAATCTTGATACACGAACAAGATAACACTATTAATCTATTCATTAGTTACAAATCTTTCTCTTCGTTTGTTTGCGAAAAACACATACTTTGCAAAATAAATAACCCGTCTATTTTCCAGTTGCATAAGTTGAAGGAATTTCTCATAGGTATG